>NC_080087.1:129010627-129313658 GCF_950005125.1 Chionomys nivalis | reverse complement strand
GTTTGGCTTTACTTGTTCAAGTGTTTGGAATTTAAATTTACCTTTACACATGTTTGTGCTCCAGCCATTCATATCAATTTGTAGAAAGGGAAATGGAGAACAATTCAGCCTCAGTGAAATGTCAGAAAAATACCCAGAAGGCACCAAGGCAATACTTGAGTTTCAAATTTTGAGAATGGAATTAGGCCACTAAATCAGTTTTCCTGCCTGTGTCGTGGACCATGGGGACATGTCCCAGTTCTTCAGAAAAAGGGCATCTTCTGCTCACTCAGTACAACTCACAGGTCTGTGCTGGGCACCTATGGGGAACCTTTGGCTGCGAAACTAATTGAATCTGCATTGAAATGACCTTTTCCTTTCTTTATTAAATATCCGGTTTGCCCCATAACCTTTGTCTTTGGCTTGCTTGCATTATTCTTTTTAGCTACACAGTCTGGCTATCTTCCAAGGTTAAAGGAAAAGAAAATGGGAATGACTCATAATTTTCACATTCTGGGAATGATTTTACTTTTGGGCTGAAATCATAAGATAAGAATGTACCTTTATCGTAGAGGGGAGACGAGTCGGTTGTCAGTGCAAATTATCCAGTGCCTTAGCCAAGCTAGAGCATCTCTTTGTGTGTGTGTGTGTGTGTGTGATTTTCAAGACAGGGTGTCAGGCAGTCCTGGAACTCACTCTGTAGACCAGGATGGACTCAGATTTACAGAGATCCATCTGCCTCTGCCTCCTGAGTGCTGAGATTAAAGGTGTGGGCCACCACTGCCCGGCTAGGGTATCTGTTATATTTCATCATTTACCATCAGACCCACAGTGTAAGAGATCTAACTCTGAGTGTAGGTTTAGCGTGTTCATGGCCACATTTCTTCTCCCAGGTTAGAAAAACTGCAGTTTGTCAATAGTCCCCTTATTAACATGCTGTCTGCCTCTTCTATTTGCTTCCGCTGTGCCTGCTGTGATAGTGATTGCTTTGTGTATGCAGGAACCATTGCCTTCGGAGATTCGGGAGACATTGGGAGGAGAAATAAACCAACAGCTCCCATCCATCTTATAAACAATAATAGGACGATCTCTTGGGAAAGGTGGGTTAAAAACTTAGGTTTGTAACTATGTCTATCTTCTCTTTTCATGACCCCTATTCTTGTAATTTGTCATTTATAATTGAATATCAAATCTACAGAAATTAGTAAAATAGTGAGCATATTTTCTAGGCAATAACAAAAAAATCGTGGAGAAGTTTTACCAATTGGGATTACTGAAAAATCTTTCTATCAAGTTTAGGAAGTCTTAGTGGACTATAGAGTCACACTTTCCCAAATGTCCTTCTAATCTTTATTTTTCTTTTATTTTTTAAAAATAAAGCAAACAATATTTTCTCATTTTACATACCAATTCCAGTTCACACTCCCTCTCCTCCTCCCATGCCTTCAAACTTCCCCACACCTCACCCCCATCTACTCCTCAGAGAGGTTAAGGCACATTGTTTTGGGGAAGGTCTAAGGTTCTCCCTGCCATATCTAAGCTGAGCAATTCATCCACCCAAAGAGAATAGGTTCCAAAAAAAGCCAGTACAAGCAGTATGGATGAATTATGGTGTCACTGCCAATGACCCCACAGTATGCCCCAGCCATACAATTGTGACTCACATTCAGAGGGTCTGTGTGATCCTATGCTGGTTCCTTCCCTGTCCTCCTAGAGCTGGTGAGCTCCCATTAGCTCAGGTAGACTGTTTCAGTGGGTGTCACCATCATGATCTTTGCTCATATTCTCACTCCTCCCACTCTTCAACTGGACTTTGGGAGTTCAGTCCAGTGTTCCCCTGAGGGTCTCTGCCTCCAATTCCATCAGTTGCTGGATAAAGGTTCTAGATAGTCATCAATCTGACTACAGTAAAGGCCAGTTATGGCACCCTCTCCTCTATTGCTTAGGCTCTTAGCTGGGGTCATCCTTGTGGATACCTGGGAATTTCTCTAGTGTCAAGTTTCTTGCTAGTCCCATAATGGCTTCCTCAATCAAAATATCTCTTTTCTTGCTCTCATCTCTGTCCTTCCTCCATCTCTACTATCTTGTTCCCTCAAGTTCTCCTCCTTTCTCCCCTTCTCCCTCCTCTTTCCCTTTTGCTCTCCCTTCTCCCCCCACACCTGTGCTCCCAATTTTGTCAAATGATGTTGTCTAGTTTCCCTTCTAGAAGGATCTATATATGTTTTTCTTAGGGTTCACCTTGTTACTTAGCTTTTCTACAGTCATGAACTATAGACTTGTTATCCTTTGCTTTACAACTAGCATCCACTTATGAGTGAGTACATATTATGTTTATCTTTCTGGGACTGGGTTACCTCACTCAGGATAGGGTTTTCTAGTTCCATCCATTTACGTGCAAATTTCAAGTTGTCACTGTTTTTTACTGCTGAGTAGTAATCCATTGTGTAAATGTACCACATTTTCTTTATCCATTCTTTGGTTGAGGGGCTGCCTGGATAGTCACCCAAAGTTCTTTTGTATTGTTGCGGCATCCATCTTCAGCCTCCTGGCCCATAGTATTTGACAGACTTTTCCATGAAGCAAGAAATTTTAAAGACAGTTTCACCTATATTGGCAGTTTATCAGATAGTCACTTTCTTCTGTGTCCTGCAGAATGTCTGGCAGATTCTTTCATGTAGCAGGAACCCTGAAGGACAATCTCATTTTTAGACAAGTTCAGCAGTCATCTCTCTGTGGGTTCTTCATGTCCAGTTTATACATCAGTCCAGGCAATAGCAGTTTCTTGCGCAAATGGCTAACCAACTCCATAAGGAGCCTCTTGGATGCTCATCATCCTCTTGAAGTAGATTGGTGCTGCTCGGAGCAGATGTGTCTCATTGCCATGTCCATTTGATTGGAAAATCTTTTCACAATCCTTTACTCTGATGTAATGTCTGTCTTTGAGGTTGAGGTGTGTTTCTTGTATACAGCAGAAAGCTGGATCCTGTTTTCGTATCCATTCTCTTAGTCTGTGTCTTTTTATAGGTGAATTGAGTCCCTTGATATTAAAAGATATTAATGACCAGTGGTTGTTAATTCCTGTTATTTGTGCTTCCCTTCTTTAGGTTTTGCTGGTGTGAGGTTATCCATTATCGTGTTTTTGTGGGTGCAATTAGCTTCCTTGTATTGGAGTTTTCCTTCTAGTACTTTCTGTAGTGCTGGATTTGTGGATAAGTATTGTTTAAATCTGTTTTTGTCATGGAATATCTTGTTTTCTCCATCAATGGTGATTAAAAGCTATACTGGGTATAATAATCTGGGTTTGCATTTGTGGTCTCTTAGTGTCTGGATCACATCATTCTAGGACCTTCTGGCTTTCATGGTTTTTATTGAGAAGTCAGGTGTAATTTTGATAGGTCTTCCTTTATGTTTTGCATTTTGATTATTATATGGTGAAGTGTTGTAGGCGGAGGAGAGGGCCTGCTTTTCATCCTGGTTGCTTGGCTAGCTTAACCCCCGTAATAACCACACAGAAACTGTATTCATTTAAACACCCCCTGGCCCATTAGCTCTAATTTCTTATTGGCTAATTCTTACATCTTAAGTTAACCCATTTCCATTAATCTGTGTATTGCCACATAACTGTTGCTTACTGGCAAGATTCTAACCAGCATCCATCCTGGACAGGAGATCTATAGTGTGCTGTCACACTTCCCAGCATTCAGTTTTGTTTACTACACCTATCTAAGTTCAGCCCTATCAAATGGCCAAGGCAGTTTCTTTATTAAACCAATGAAAGCAACAAATAGACAGAAGGACCTCCTACATCAGTGAGGGGCCCTTTTTTTGATCCAGTGATCCAGTGTATTTGGTGTTCTGTAAGCTTCTTTTATCTTCATAGGGATATCCTTCTTTAGGTTGGGAAAGTTTTCTTCTATGATTTTGTTGAATATATATTTTTTGTGCCTTTGAATTGGAGTTCTTTTTCTTCTATCTCTATTATTCTTAGGTTTGGTCTTTTTATGTTGTCCCAGATTTCCTGGATGTTTTGTGTTAAGAAATTGTTGGAGCCTGGCGGTGGTGGCGCACACCTTTAATCCCAGCTCTTGGGAGGCAGAGGCAGGCGGATCTCTGTGAGTTTGAGACCAGCCTGGCCTACAAGAGCTAGTTCCAGGACAGGCTCCAAAAACCACAGAGAAACCCTGTCTCGAAAAAAAAAAAAAAACAAAAAAAAACAAAAAAAAATTATTGGAGTTAATGTTTTCTTTGACCAATGAATCTATTTCCTCTAAAGTATCTTCAACTCCTGAGATTCTGTCTCCCATTTCTTGTATTCTGTTATTATGCTTGCCTCTGTAGTTCCTGTTCATTTGCCCAGATTTTCCATATCCAAAGTTCCCTTGGTTTGTGTTTTTTTTTTTTTTTTGTTGCCTCTATTTCAGTCTTCATGTCTTGAACTGTTTGATTCATCTGTTTGTTTGTTTTTTTTTTATGGTTTTCTTGAGTTTCTTTGAGAGATTTATTGATTTTTTCCAATATTTTGTTTGTCTTTTCCTCCATTTCTTCATAGAAAATTTTCACTTCCTTTTAAATGGTCTCCATCATCCTCATAAAATTTACATT
This sequence comes from Chionomys nivalis, assembly GCF_950005125.1. Classification (NCBI taxonomy): domain Eukaryota; kingdom Metazoa; phylum Chordata; class Mammalia; order Rodentia; family Cricetidae; genus Chionomys; species Chionomys nivalis. The sequence goes on along the minus strand of NC_080087.1, from coordinate 129,309,077 downwards.
TAAAATCATTTTATTCTACTTCTTTTATGTCAGAATGATCAATTCTTCCTGTTATTCAGCCATTGGCTCTGGTGTTACCATTTTGTTTTTTAGGTTGTTGAATGAATTTTTGTATTGGCTTCTACCCATCTTTTTCTCCAATTAGTGCTGACAGTGTCTTTGTCTCTTGGTCCAATCCTTGTAGTGGCTGTCTGTGTCTTTGGGTACTGTTCTTGGTCTACTCTGTACTGTTACTGTCTGGGTCTCAAGAAGCCACTGAGGTCTCTGTTAGCCTGCTCTCTAGGTCTGCTCACTTTGTCCACTCTGTGCAGTCCCAGCCTGTGCTTCAGAGTTTCTCTCTTGGTCCTCTCTCTTGGTTCTCAATGTTTAGTTGCAACTTGTGTTTCAGAGTTCCTCTGAGTTTGTGAGGGGGATAGGAAGGTTTTGGGGTGGAGTGGGACTTGACGCTTGCAGGGTCCAATCAGTGGGGTAGGGGTGGGATATTGGAGCAGCCTACCTGTAGGAAGCTTGCCTATTGGTTGGCTGGAGAAGCTGAGGCAGGTGGGAGAGGGGCCCGGGGTTTTACCCAGGTATGGAGGGCCTAGAGAGTGGAGTGTCCCGCCAGGTGGGTAGTCACTCACCTCTTGGTCCTCTCTGAATTTGCAACCTGTGATTAAGTGCTCCTTTGAGGTTGCTGGGGGGACGGATAGGAGGATTTGGGGGCAGAGTGGGACTTACGGCTTACAGGATCTGATTGATGGGATGGGGTGCAGCCTAAGGAAACTTGCCTGCTAGCTGAATAGAGTGGCTGTGGCAGGTGGGGGAGGGGTCTAGGTTTTGCCCCAGTATGGAGGGCCTAGAGAGTGTTGATGTTGCAGGGAGTGGGGTGTTGTGAGGGGTGGGGTTTGGAGATGTGGGGGATAATAGGAGGTGATAGAATGGCTTGGGAGCTGAGTGGGACTTGGGTTCGATTGATGGGATGGTGTTGGATCAGCCTCCTAACCTTTATTTTAACAGAATTCTTAGGAATTAGAGATGCAAAAGATGGCAAGAATGATTAACAACTAAATGGACTTTGCTTTGTATGTCTGCCCACTGACACAACAAATATCTTTCCTGGTGAAGTTTGGGCTGATTCATGGTGGCACTTGGTCTTTCTCAGATACAGATAAGAATGAGTACTCTTCTCATTGTACACTGACTTTACATCTGTTGAGGGGTTCAGAGATACAGCTAGATACAGCCTAGCAGGGAGCTCTTTTTTCTTTCTTGGTACATGCACTTGATGGTACTACATTGCACCATGTAGCAGTTCTCCAAAGGTGACTGGTCCCCTGGGCATCCCCAGTGGCTAGTCATGTGGGCGGCAGGTGGGCAAGGGACAGACAGGCACACTATGCAGATGGGTTTGCTGCAAGCTGCCAGGGTCCCAAAAGCAGCCAGTCCCAAGCGGGAATGGCCCATGAGACCATGTGGCAGGTCTCCATGTGACTGTGGCCAGCGGGCGAGAGAGATGGATAAACACACCATACAGAGTAAAGTAGGACATTTATTAGATGGGTTATGGAGGGGAAGGGAAAAGGGGAGGAGAGAGAGAGAGAGAGAGAAAGAGAGAGAGAGAGAAAGAGAGAGAGAGGAGAAAGAGGGAGAGAGAGAGTGGGGCATAGGCTGCAAGGAGGAAGGGAGTGGGCATGGCTTGTCTCTTAAAGAGCCAAAACATTACATTACCATCTCTTTTTTATAATAAAAAGCAGGAGATTAGCACCACAGGTTAAAGGAATTATGGCAGTGAATTCTCAAGACTGCTTCCAGCTTTTTTGTGGGTGTCATCTTTTGGGGGGAATCTGAGAAGGCTGGGTGCTGGCCACATCCTGGCATAGCTGGTCTCTTTATTCCTGTCCAGTGTTTGTAGCATGGAGATGTCTGGTATCTCTTATACCTGGTTAAGGTATTGGCAGAACAGAAGACAAAGTTAAATTAAGGAAAAAAAATTTACGACCAGGGAATTGAGGTGGGGTGTATTTAACCTGTTTAAAGTGGATCCTTCAATTTGGCTGCCTGGAACTCACAAGAATTCTTTGGGTTTGTGAAAACAGAAGTTTTAGACATATACATTAAATAAACAGTAGCATATTTATGTCAGAATGACTGTGATAGATATTTTTTGCACAATGAAAAGTATTTTTAAGATTATGCAAAGCATCATGAGAGAGAAATTTGATCTGTAATTTGTTTGGTGAGGTTGTCCTTTTAAACTGACAAAACCTCTCAGCTATTAAACTGCATCAGAAATCTATGAGAAGGATAAAATTTTACTTGAGTTACTGATTAAAAAATGACAGAGAACTTACTTGGTTGGCACCCAGAGCTACTCCTCAGGGTCCTCCATGGTTGCTTAAGGTTACATTTGCCTTTTGCTGTTTAGTGCTGGGCCTGCCAGGCTCCAGAGGATCCCGTGGGCTAAGAAATCTGTAGGAAGACAGGCCTGCCTTGACCTGAGCACTAGGCTGTAGATTCCAGTGATTCTGCCCACATCAGGAGATCTTTAGTTTAGAAGAAAGGCAGTTCTGTCCAGTGGTCAGTGCTTGGCAGTTGAAGCGAGCTGTGGATGGATGTTGTTCTGTGCCCATTTTTCTTCTGTCTTCTTTGGAGGAAGTAGAGTGCTGCTGCTAGGAGCCAATCTGTCTCTTTTTGTTATGAAAAGTTTTTTAATAATCAAATATCTAAATATCACATTCCCCACATCTCTGAGCAGTTGAGGGCTGTTTATTAGGTGTAACTACAGTATATAATCTGCCTGGAGAGCTGGGTCTGAGCTTGACCACACTGGCTCTCAACTTAACAGGTAAGATTTACACTCGTAAGAAGACAGAAAAAAGAAGAAACTGCTTGCAATAGAAGATTAACGGCAGAACTGACAGTAGTAGGGAACAACTTAATATATTTGAAATGAGGGTTGGATTAAATATAATGTATTTTTGTAAGAGGCTTAAAAGTACATACCAGTTTAAAACATGAGACTTATTGTTTTTGTAGTCTGAAATGAGAAGTAATAAAGAATTGTAACATTAAGCATAGGTATATTTAAGTTACATGTATGAACATACACACATAGAGTGAATAGGAATTGGGGAAAGTGGATGGTCTTGGTGGCACTGCACAAAAAAATACATGCAACAGAGTCAACAAGAGGAATTTAGTGAAAACCGGGGGACAAGGCAGGACATACTGCAGTAAAGATGGGAGAACCTGGTCACCTGACCTGGCTCGGTGGTAAGGTCACCCATGTAACAGAGTTAACACTGGAGAACTGGGCAGGGAATATCTCAATAAAGATAGTGGAACCTGATCACCTGACCTGGCTCTCAGCCAAGATGGCAGTAGAATCACCTGACCCCAATCAAAATGGCAGCGGTTGCATGTTGTATTAAAAAGCTACAACTTTTGAGCTGTAGGGATTTTAAGCTTAATAAGAGAGACCTAGAGGTGTGATCTGCCCTGTGGTAGAGCTGCCCTGCCACAAGGTGCAGAGGGGAGCAAAAGGCTGGAACTGAAAAAACTGGACCATGCCATGGCTGGAATTGAAAAAAGCCGGGGGATGGACATGGATGGTTGCTATCTACAGCTGAAATTGTGAAAATCTGCAAAACACCACTGGGCACATTGTGAGACGTCTTTCAACTGTGGGCTGGGTGCGAATCAGTGCGAACACCGCAGGGCCCTCTGGGCCAGGTGTCCCCTGACCCCTGGTGGGGTGCTATGGTCTGGCTGAATCTAGTTGGGATGACTCAACAGCCAGAGAGGCAGAGGCCGCTCTGAGCGGCCTGTTACAGTGAGGAAAAAAAAGAAAAGATGTGGTGGCGCAAATGAATGCAGACAGATTATATAGATATATACAGCTTTAATAAGGAAATAGACTTACAGGACCACAGGTTCCCGCGGAGCACTGGAAAAGCGGAGCAAAAGAAAAGGGCTGCTGGGCTCACGCCCGGCAGATTTATCCGTAAACATTAGCCCGAGGCCAACACGCCCCCAATGGGTGGGGCTATGTCCCTACATCTCCCCCTTTTGTCTAAATAAGATAGAACCAAACCAAATACAACTATATACAATAATAACAAATAATAAATATAACAAACAATATTGAGAACAAAACTTTTGCTAAACATTCTGTCTCAAGGAGTCTAAATAACATAGAGAGTAACTACAATTATATAATCTTCAACTCCGTCAAAGATCTGAGAAGGGAATAAATATTACTTAACAATCGAGAGATATCCAAAATGTGCAACAATTGACAGAGACAACTGACTACCTGGGCAATCACCCAAAGTCTCGTTTGCAAGTTGAGTCAACCAACTTTGGCTAAGGCCTAACATATCTGGCATACCATTATTAAAGGCAAGGAACTTTCTTAGGACTATCCTACCCTGTCTTGGCAAGATAAGACAGTCCTGTTTCATCCACTTAGGGATATTCTGTATCTTTGTCAGAAGTTGAGGTATGGGCTTTTCTTAACCCAAAGGCCAGTTCTGCCAAGAAGACAAGCTCCCAGTGGAGTGTCTTTGGTGCTCAACGTTCTCTCGGGAGTAGAGTGGTGTTGCCAGGAGTAATTGTGTCTCTTTGGCACAGAAATTTTAGGTTAGATTAAAGGCCATTTTCTACAGCTCTTCGAAGAGGCTGAAGATCATACTATCTATACTAAATATAATCTCTATGTAACTAAAAGACCTGATTAACTTAAAAATAAATATGACAAACATATAATTCTCAATACCTATCTAACTTTGAAGACTAAAAGAATAAACAACTGTGCAATATATGAAGACAATGATCTTCAACTGTAAACAATGTCATAGTATCAGAGGTAGAAATGTACAATGTAATATGGTAGATGTATCAATACAATATAGACAAAGTTATAAGCATACTCATACAAAAATAGAGGCAGGAACACTCACATTCAATATTCAACATATCAATATACAAGAAACAGTCACAAATACCAATCATCCCATAAAACCAGTTAATCCCCCTTCTTCTTCCTCTTCTCTCTCTTTTTTTTTTTCAAAAAATTATCACCCCATCCCCTCAACCCTAAACCAACCACTAAAAGATGTCCCCAACCCTGAGGGCAAACTCTGTTGGGAGAGGGGACGTCGTCCTCTAAGATTGCTTCTAGCTGACATGGGGGCGACGTTCTTCTTAGGGGGTCCTGTGAAAGCAAATGATGGTAAAATTCCCAAATTAACCTTTGACCTAAGAAAATTGTAACTAGTCTCAGAGCGTTTTGAGAAGGTCCGACCAGAGTGTTGTCAAAAATGTGCACCATTCGAAATTGTCTCTTGTAGTTGGTACCAAAAAACAGGTCTAATATTAGCGCTTTAAAAAAAAAATTCATGACGTCATAAAAACCAGATGGAGTTGATGTTGTGGGGCCCCATCTTCATCCTGGAAACTTCAAAGATTACTGTAGGAAAATTTGTTGCTTGTTATGGGAAATTTAAACATTAACAACGAGGACATATAATGACATATAAAGAAAGACACAGATATGAGGAAAAGCAAAGAAAGTTTAAGACATATATATATATATATATATATATATATATATATATAAATTAATACTTACAGAACAAGTCCCTCCATCAGTAATTAAATATTAGGGGTCCCTTAAATTCTTTGAAGATGGGTATTTTCCTGTGGAGATAAGAAGAGAACCCTGCCCCCAACCTATCTGTATTACTTACCATCAGTATGATTGCCATCCATGTGATTTAATTGTTATTTATCTTTCCCAACTGGCTTCTCTTCATCAAAACGAACCTTTATCAATTTTGATGGAATCCACAATTTTTCCTCACCTGTGGAGACAAGAGCAAATCCCCTTCCCCAACGCAGCACATCTCCTGGCTTCCATTGTGAGGTCAGCACATCCTTGAAATAAACTGGTTGATTTAGTTCAGTAGACTTTTCCATTATCCAATGTCTTTCTGCAGCCGATGTTCCCTTCTCATTAGCGTTGAGGAAATTCAAGGTTAACAAAGCATTATGTAACCTATTTCTGGGGGTGTTTTCCACCCCTTTCTGTTTGTTCAACATATCCTTTATAGTTCGATTTGATCTTTCTATGACTGCTTGACCTGTAGGATTGTATGGTATACCTGTAACATGCTTGATATTGTAATAATCAAAAAACCGTTTCATTTTCCTAGAGACATAAGCAGGACCATTATCTGTCTTTATTTGTGTAGGTATACCCATAATAGCCATGACTTCTAATAAATGAGTGATAACTGAATCAGCCTTTTCTGAACTTAAAGCCGTTGCCCACTGAAAGCCTGAATACGTGTCAATGGTGTGATGAACATATTTTAATTTGCCAAATTCTGCAAAGTGGAACACATCCATCTGCCAGATTTCATTCCTTTGGGTGCCCTTTGGATTAGCCCCTGCAGGCAGTGGCGTTTGGTTATAGAAAGAGCAAGTAGGGCATTTCTTTACAATCTCCCTAGCTTGTTGCCATGTAATAGAAAACTCTTTCTTCAAACCTTTGCTATTAACATGATGTTTTTTATGAAATTCAGAGGCTTGTAGCACACTACCAATCAATAATTGATCAATTTCTGCATTACCTTGTGCTAGAGGACCTGGCAGACCCGTATGGGATCGGATGTGTGTTATGTACATAGGGCAAAGCCTGTTCCTAATCAAATCTTGCACCTGGATAAACAAAGAGGTTAGTTCTGTATCATCAGGTATAAATTCAGCAGTTTCAATATGTAAAATAACTCTTTCTGCATATTGTGAATCAGTAACTATATTAATAGGTTCTTTAAAATCCCTTAGCACCATAAGAATGGCATATAATTCTGCCTTCTGGACAGAATCATAAGGACTTTGTTCCACCTTACCCAAGTCTTCTGATTTGTAACCTGCCTTCCCTGATTTATTGGCATCAGTATAGAACGTACGGGCTCCAGTTATTGGAGTATCACGGACGATTCGAGGAAGGATCCAAGAAGTTCTCTTTATGAAGTTAAGCCTCTTGCTTTTTGGATAGTTGTTATTAATGTCTCCCAAGAAATTAGCACAAGCTCTTTGCCATGGTTCATTATCTTCCCATAATTTCTTTAGTTCATCAGCAGTGAAAGGCACTATAATTTCTGCTGGGTCTATGCCTGCTAGTTGACGAAATCTCAACTTGCCTTTTATAATTAACTCAGAGACTTTTTCTACATAAGTTTTCAGTTTCTTACTTGGTTTATGTGGTAAAAAGATCCATTCCAAGATAATATCATCTCTCTGCATTAAAATTCCTGTAGGGTAAGTTTTTGATGGTAGTATGACGAGAATACAGTCGAGCTCTGGATTTACCCTATCCACATGTGCCTGTTGTAGTTTTTCCTCAATCATCGTCAGTTCCTTTTCTGCTTCAGCTGTTAATTCTCTGGGACTGTTTAAATCTTTGTCACCATCCAAGGTTTTGTTCAAATGAATTATTAGATCAGGTGTTATCCCGATAGCTGGCCGTAGACTGGAAATGTCCCCTAATAGTCTTTGAAAGTCATTAAGAGTCCGTAGGCAATCTCTCCGAATTTGCGCCTTTTGTGTCTTAATTTTTTGTAAACCTATTTTATAACCTAAATAATTAACAGAATCTCCCTTCTGAATCTTTTCAGGAGCAATTTGCAATCCCCATTTTGGTAAAAGTATTTTTATTTCTTCAAACAGTCTGTTCAAGGTATCCATGTTTGAATCGGATAACAAAATGTCGTCCATGTAATGATATACTATCGATTTGGGAAATTTCTTGCGTATTATTTGCAATGGTTGATTCACAAAATATTGGCACAGGGAGGGGCTATTTAACATACCCTGGGGGAGGACGGCCCAGTGGTACCTCCTCGAAGGTTGAGAATTATTATAAGTAGGCACTGTGAAGGCAAATTTTTCTCTATCTTCTTTTTGTAAAGGTATAGTGAAAAAACAATCCTTTAAATCAATAACTATGAGAGGCCATCCTTTTGGCAATAAAGAGGGCAAAGGAATTCCAGATTGCAGAGGGCCCATAGGTTGAATAACCTTGTTGATAGCCCTGAGATCTGTCACCATTCTCCATTTACCTGATTTTTTCTTAACCACAAATACAGGAGAATTCCAAGGGCTGGTAGATTCTTCTATATGTCCAGCATCTAATTGCTCTTGTACCAACTGTTCTAAAGCCTGTAACTTTTCCTCAGCTAAAGGCCATTGCTTTGTCCATATTGGTTTCTCAGTCAACCATTTTAAAGGCAAGGCTGTTGGTATCTCTGAAGGGACTTCAATTGCTTGTTCTTGTACAGCCCGAATGGCCGGTTTTCTCCGTTTGTAATATCTTTTAATATTGTCCCCAGAAATATAGGCTCTAGAAGTAGCAGGAATGTTAATTTGGGTATTCCATTGTCGTAATAGGTCACGACCCCATAAATTCATTGCAATATTGGCTACATATGGCCTTAATTTTCCTATTTGTCCCTCTGGTCCTATACATTCAACCCATCTCGTGCTCTGCCTTACTCGAGATAGGGTTCCAATTCCCAGGAGCTGAACATTTACATTCTGAAGAGGCCAATATGGATGCCAAGATTCTGGGGTAATGATACTTACATCCGCACCTGTGTCCAGCAGGCCAGTAATAAAAATGCCATTTACACACACTCTCAGCTTTGGTCTTTGGTCATTTATAGAAGTTTGCCAAAACACACGGAACTCATCTTTCTGATCATTATTGCTTGTAACAGTAGGCATGGGGCTTTCTAATTGTCCTGACGAGTCACGTTCTCTGTAGTAACTGGAAATGACTGAACCATGTTTGCCATGGGGGCCTGTGAGGGCCCCCCTCTCACGTTTCCCATCTGTATCAGGTTGCCTTGTCTATCTCTTGTAGACCTGCACTCATTCGTCCAGTGTCTGCCCTTTCCACATCTTCTACATAAACCTGAAGGCTGAGTCCTCCTATTTCTGTTATTTCTAGAAGATGCATTATTATTATTTCTGAAAATCCGTTGTCTACAATTCCTTTTCATATGACCCATTTTGCCACAATTAAAACATTTGGTATTCTGATGTCTCCTTTTACCATTGGAAATTGCTTCTTCTACCCATGCTTCAGTGCCATAGTCAAATGTATCAACATCTAGTGTATGCAAGACCCATTCTTCTAATGGCGCTGATCTGAGCTTTAAAGGTCCCAAAATCCTTTTGCATTCCACATTTGCATTTTCATAAGCCAAAGTCTCGATCATTATATGTCTTGCTTCTGGGTCAGATATCCCTATTTGTACAGCTTTAGTTATTCTTTGTAAAAAGTCAGTAAAGGGTTCTCTCTGACCCTGTTTAACTCTGACAAATGATTCCATCCTCTGTCCTGGGTCTTGCACCCTGTCCCAAGCCCTTAAGGCTGCTGTAGTACACACGGAGAGTATGTTTTCATCCAAATTAGCTTGTTCCTGAGGGTCAGAAAATAGCCCCTCTCCCAAAATTTGATCTATGGAAATCTCAATTCCCTTTGCTCTTTCCTGCTGTTCTAAAAGTCTAGCCTCTTGCCTGAATAAGCATTTCCATTTCAATTGCGTTCCACTCTCAAGGACAGCAGAGCTCAGTTGAAACCAGTCAGAGGGCGTGACCTTATTCGTGGTGGCCCAAGACCTTAGCATCTCTTTAACAAAAGAGGCATTCATTCCAAAAGTCATTACAGCCTGTTTAATTTCTTTGAGATCATTCATACGGACAGGTTCCCATGTATCTTCCTTGATGACCCTAGGGTTTCTGGAACCAACTACTTTCTCTGTTGTTACAACTGGAAAGGCAGGTAGAACTGTAGGTAGAGCTTTGTGGGAATTGTCCTGGAGGGATTTACCCACAGATTTAGTTAAAATATGCCTTTCTACCTCTTGCTCTTCTTCCTCAGAATTTAGAAATTCCTCAATCTTTTCAATTCTATTCACCATTGCCTTCTTTAATGTCTGAATCTCCTGTCCAGAATTATGTTCTAAAGCCTTCATTGAGGATTCTAAAGTATGAAGTTTGTCCATTAGAGATAACGTCTCATCTTTGGACATAATTTTTATAGCATTTACCGTGCCTTCTTGTATAGATAATCTTTCTGTCAATCTGTCATAAGCTTTAGACAAAATCTGATTGTCACATTCAGCAGTTTTGATTCTCTCAGTTAATGCTTCAGTTCCTACTGAAAGGGACTGTAGCTTACGATCCAAATCAGCTGTTCCTTCTTCCATAGTAATGAATTTCTCCTTAATATCAGCCGTTAATATTTCAGTTCCTACTGAAAGGGACTGAAGCTTACAACTCAAATCAGCTGTTCCCTCTTCCATAGTAATGAATTTCTCCTTAATATCAGCCGTTAATGCTTCAGTTCCTACTGAAAGGGACTGAAGCTTACGACTCAAATCAGCTGTTCCTTCTTCCATAGTAATGAATTTCTCCTTAACATCAGCCTGTACCTCTTCTAAATTTTTTTCAGTTTGTCGAGTTGTGTTAAACAAAGATCTGTTTTCTGCCTGGAGAACTTCAAACTGATTTTTGAGAAGATTGTTGTCATTCTCAATTGTTTTTAAGCGTTCAACCTCGTCTCGTAAAGACTTTATCATATTTCTATTATCAAACCATACAGTACCAAGGAAAACTACGAATCCCAGAAAGATCCATATCTGTGGGCTGACAGACACTTCTTGTAAAATCTCCCACATGGTACAACTGAAAAGGCTGTTAAAGTCTTGAATGGTAATATTTTCAGACATTTTTCTTATTTATAAAAGAAAATTATGTACCTGTAATGAAGTTTTCCTGCCAGTGGTGGCTAAAGAAATGCACCTGAGTCCACGTGGTCTAAGTCAGAACCGGTCTGAAACAATTAACTCAAAACAAAAATTATTGTACTGCCTGTTAAGGGAAGGGGTTGGTGGCTTTTTTTTTCAAAACTGCAGGTGCTTCCCTTAAATCAGGCAGTGAGGGTTTGGAAGAAGCAGGGAGCTATTAACTGCTCTGTGGGGGGTCGCTGCTCTGCGACTGTAGTGGCCTGGAGTGGGGGAAGGGAAAGCGAGCAGGGAGCCCGCTGTAAATCGCCTTCCTGAGCTCAGGCAACTAGCCGGGAAAGGTGGAGCTTGCGCCCCCCCCTGTGCCGGGTCGGGGGCAAAAGAGCCCGACGTTGGGACGCCAAATGTGGTGGCGCAAATGAATGCAGACAGATTATATAGATATATACAGCTTTAATAAGGAAATAGACTTACAGGACCACAGGTTCCCGCGGAGCACTGGAAAAGCGGAGCAAAAGAAAAGGGCTGCTGGGCTCACGCCCGGCAGATTTATCCGTAAACATTAGCCCGAGGCCAACACGCCCCCAATGGGTGGGGCTATGTCCCTACAAAAAGAGAAGAAATATAAAAAAGGAGGAAGAATCTGAGGGACCCTGGTTCTCCAATTGAATGTACCACACAGAGTTTACAGTGCAAGGGTGGGCTGACTAATCCCGGGTCAGTCCAAACATAATTTTAGTTAAGGGAAGCAACCATAGCACAACTGGGGAGACTCACTGATCGAAGCCTGGAGGCCGGTGGTGGGAGTAGGAAAAATCCCTAGTTCAGGATTCCAATCTCTGCAGAGGAATTGGAGTGGGAAAGCCTATCTGAGTCAAAATGTAATGGATTTGCGAGCTGCCTGGCAGGCTGGGGGCAGTAGGTCCCGAGAGCAGCCCCATTCCTGGGCAGGGCCCCGGTGCATCACACAGCAGGTCTCCAAAGGTGGCTGGTCCCCTGGGCGTCCCCAGTGGCAAGACATGTGGGTGGCAGGTGGGCAAGGGACAGACAGACAGGCACACTATGCAGATGGGTTTGCTGCAAGCTACTGGGGTCCCGAAAGCAGCCAGTCTTGAGGGGGGATGGCCCATGAGACCACGCGGCAGGTCTCCATGTGACTGTGGCCAGTGGGCGACAGAAACGGATAAACACACCATAGAGTAAAGTATGACATTTATTAGATGGGTTATGGAGGGGAAGGAAAAAGGGGAGGAGAGGAGAGAGAGAGAGAGAGAGAGAGAGAGAGAGAGAGAGAGAGAGAGAGAGAGAAAGTCTGCCTTTCTGAGAAAGGGGACAGGAAGAGAGAAAGTGGGGCAGAAGCTGCAAGCAGGAAGGGAGTGAGCGTGGCTTGTCTCTTAAAGAGCCAGAACATTAGCATTAGCCATTATCTATGGCAGTATTATCTGCTCAGTGACACCACTCAGGAAATCTACAGCCAGAGCCTTATTGTAAGAGTGCCCTGTAAGTTTATGGAAACATTTAGATGCTTATATAAATTTGATTATATAATATATGTCATCTTAGATTATAATTATCTATATAGTTTTCTTTCCTACTCAGCCATGGTAGGTATAACTATGTAAATCTATGTGACCCCCATAGTATATCAATTCCAGCATTTGTTGTATAAATAATTTTGCATTCAATACATGCATACACTTTAAGTAAATAACCTGAACAATTATGTCCTAAATGATTTTACTGTAGCATTGCATCCATGGAGAGAAGAATATTTGTGGAGGGTGATGTGGAGAGGATACAGTGAAATTTCTGATTAGTTACTGATGATATTTCACACTAAAGACAGAAGTAGAAGACTCCTTCAGTGTGAGTTCTGGCAGGACATTTTTATACTATTAAACTTGTGTCTAAACTTTGAGGCCCTCCAATATGTATATTTTGAACTTTTTCATGTATTTCTTCTGAAGATGTGAGTCTTCAGAAGCTCAGTTTATGTTTTTTTTTCCTCCTGTATGTATGAAAACAATACTGCCCATAGAATCCTTGCTTGGGATTGGTGATGGTCAGCTCAACAGAATCAACAGTCTTTTGGAGACAGACCTATGGGTTTTCTGTGGTGAACAACTTGATTACTTTAAGACAGGTAGGCCCACCCTCTGTGGGTGGCACCATTTCCTAGCTTAGATCTTGGATCGCATAAACTGAGTCAACAGCACCATGTATTCATCACTCTGTTTTCCAATCGTGGATCTAAGGTCACCTGCTGCTTCAGGCTCCTAACCTTAACTCCTTATGATGATGCATTATACTATGGGACTGTGATCTAAGATAAATCCTTTTCCCCTTAAGTGGTTTTGGTCAATGTTTTATCCTACCAATAGGAAAAAAAAAACCTAAGACAGACGTCTAATTTTATCTTTCTCATGCTAGTCTCTGGAGTCAGAGAAGTTCCTTCATACACCATAACCCCTGGCTTCCTAATATCTAGAGGCAATCAGTAGGCCTGTGAGCAGATTCTTTTGAAGTGAAAGTTTGAATTGCATACAGGTAGGAATTGTTCAAATAATTGGCTTGAATGTGTTTAATTGACTGTAAGAGAATGTTTTGTTTTTGTTTTGTTTTTTCACAAGGTGTTAATTACTGCTTGTGTTGAGTTCCTGCAGGCATGATTTCAGGGTTGGCTATTTTGAGTTGAGTGGGTGATAAAAGCATGCTTGACTATCTGTGGATTCAGTTGGTCCTCTGAGGTATTCTAAGTGTCCTATGACCATGGGAAGTTACTGTGTTACCTTCCCGGTTAAGGCATCTAATTGATACTTTTTTTCGTAAGAAGTTGTAAGATTTTTAAGATGCTTGTTAGCACGGAGGTGTTTTACTTATCACTCACTCAGAAATCTTCTGTTGGGATGTTAGGTGTTTTATACCTGGTGTGGGAAGACCTTCTGTATATGTGTTGTTTTTATTGGTGATAGGGTAGACTAGAGCTAGGAGGGGAAAACTAATCTAAGTGCTGGGAGAAAGAAGAGTCTAGAAATGCCGTGGAGCCACCAGAGAAGAAAGACACAAGCATCAGTTGTTACCTTGCCAGTAGGCCACGAACACCATGGTAAAATATAAAATAATAAAAATGGGTTAATTTAAGAGCTAAGAGTGAACTAAAATATGTATAAGCTAATAGGACAAGCAGTGTTGAATTAATATAGTTTTGTGTGATTATTTTGGGAGTCTGGGCAGCTGGGAAATGAACAAGTGGGCTCCTACAACATATACCAGCTGGACAAACAGGGCTTTACTTCAGTATATTAACTCAAGAAGCAATAAGGGTGTCTCTCTTAATAGAGGCTTCAGTGAAAATTTGAGAATGGCAACAGTGAAGCTGTGCTATGAGATAATGCTCTTGTACACTGTAAAGATTTGTCACTTGTATTGGTTTAATGAAATGCTGCTTGGCCAGTAGACAGGAAGGAAGTATAGTCAGGGCAATCAGACTAAGAGAATTCTGAGAAGAGGAAAGGCAGAGAAGTAATTACCAGGTAGACACAGAGGAAGCAAGATAAGAATGCTTCACTGATAAAAGGTTCCACACCATGGGATAAACATAGACAAATATTATGGGTTAATTTAAGTTGTAAGAGTTAGTTAATAATTAGCCTGAGCTAATGGGCCAAACAGTTTATAATTAATATAAGCCTCTGTATATTTCTTTGGGATTGAATGACTGTGAGACCAGGCAGGACAGAAACTTCTGTCTACAAAGCTGAGTGAAATGTTAGCCAGACATTAATAGTAACCAACATGAGTGGGAATAAATATAGTGTATAAGAATGAGGTGCTGGAACCGATTTCAACAAAGTTGATGCCTATGTATTTAGTCTGAGGCTAACCAGCGTATAAGAATCAAGGTTTCACTACCTTGACAAAAGTCTTTTTTCTGTGTGTTGCTGTTTTATGATTATATAACACTCGTCATTTGGAAATCACAAAATACATTATAAGCAATAACTGGAGAATTCTTGGACATAGTTAGGCAGCTTAAAGACCTGCAGTTTTCTTCTCTGAACATATAGGGAAGAAGGAGCTCCTAAAGGCAAGGTTGGTGACTTTAGTCTGTGAGCACGGCACTGAAGTAGCTAGAAGTAGCATAGCTACACACAGTATATACCAGGAAGTTTCTTTTCTTTTTCTAAGACATACAATTGAATGTATTTTGTGTTCTTGGTATTTGACCATCTGCAGGAAGTAACTTTTAATGTATTACTTGGAATGCAGTATAGAGGATATCTGTCTTAGCAAACAAAATAAATACACCCCCTCGAAAACAAACACTTCCTCCAACCCTATCAAATGTGTCATGAAGCACAGAGGGCAATTGACATGGAAGAACATAGAAGAAGATATTTTGTTTCTCGTGTGTCTTGCTCCTATGAATTCGAGTATCTTCAGAGTCCTTGAGGAAAAACTCACATAGGTAGCACATGTATCAAAATCACATAGAAGTCTAACCATTGGTGACTACAAAAGAAATAGCTTTAAAGTTTATTGACCTCTCGTAATATTATTGGCAATGTGGTGAAACCTCTCTATCTCCCATGAGAACAATGATTTAAATGTGCAATTTAAAATAAAAAGGAAAGATCCCACCACCTTGCAATGTTGTTACACAACAGTTTAAAATGTTGCAATAGCATGCATTCTTCTCATAACAGAATCTAGGTTTTCAGAATTCAATCAATCATTTAAAAGCCGAATAAACAGTACATGTAGCCCCCAACATGTGCATCACTGCAATGAGAAACCGAAATGTAAGTAGGACTCTATGATGAAGCTCTAGAACACAGATAACCTACTATGGTTGAGCTCTTGCATTTATATTTCAAAGAATATTATTTTTTGGCTAGATGTTACTAAAAATAGATGGCAGATGTCCCCACCCATTCAGATTCATGGGTCTCTTAGAATCTATTTCTCCTTCTGCTCTATATGAGCTCAAAGTTAAGAACTGCTTTGTTGGAAATCCAAATCATCCTTCCCTACTTGCTTTGCCAAGCTGTTGTTCATATCGGAGTTTCACTGGGATGACCTGGTGGGTTCAGTCAGCAGAAGATGGGGGTAGGTATGAAACCAGACTGGGTAAAGTTTGGTCAAACTGTAAAGTGATAAATTTGTCATGTGTGGCAATCACCATGCTTCTGAAGCACTTTTCCTCTAACTCAGGTGTTTGGGCAGTTCTAAATGATATGAGCACTTCGCTTAGGTCTAACTGTTAGTGACACTGCCAGGACTTTTGAATGGTTTTACTGAGTATGGATATTTAAATACATTAACAAGGGAGACATGCTATTGGAAACAAAGGAATCCAGTGGCCATGGTGGATTGTGACTTTTTTTTCTCACCTCAGTCATGCATAAAGAAATGCTGTTCACATTTACAATGTACAAAGCGATGCTGTTGGCTGTTTTAGACACGTTGCGATCATCTCGATCACAGAGATGGGCTGTTCCTTTTACTACTGTCAGTCAGTTATAGGTTTCATTTGACAGAGCCCGAAAGTGGTTCTTTTCAGCTTGCTCTTGGTTTTGCTTACACTGGCAGCAGCATTTCCCCAGGGGGTGCACAAATACCCTTTCAAGTTGAACATCTCATTTGCCGTGCTGTCGTTTAAGGTGATAGCCATTTGTAGTTTATAGGGGAATGATTTCATTCGTGTGAGTGAACAGATGGGTTAATAAAGCTGTCTGAAGGTGTAAAGTGGCTCACAGGTGTTTTCACAGACATCTATCATGGTGTCATGATGTCGAACTACCAATAGCCGGCTAGACCACAAGTGCCTTGGAAACTGGGGTTAAACTTCACCCAACCCAGGCTCACAGCAACACGGAGTATAGACCAGTGGTTTGTTTCTAGGCTTTTAGAAGCAGCAATAGCTCTGGGTCCCCTATTACCATGTGATGATCAGAATACACCGAGAAAATACTCAAGCTATAATAATAGGCTAATTCTTTTAAAAGGCACTAACATAGACTTTGTGCTCTGTTATTTAGAAAACGCGTTCATTTTATAACTTTTGTGTCGATGAAATGGTATTGACATCTTGAATAAAATGGTCACACAGATACAAACATACTTTGGCCCTAGAGAAGGGGTCTTAAAATTGACATAAAAATAAATTCCTATGCTCTCTAGTTTTTGCTATACGCTTTGTTTTGTTATATCTTACTCCTCTGAGGTTTACTCTGAAGGCGCATAAGAAAGAGAGATTTGGAAGTGGTAGGGTCTATGGGCCTAACTTAATTGTTGGAATGTCCATGGCAGGCAGGGCTGAGGCTTCATAGTTCAAGTATTGACTTTTTGCACTGACTACCTAGTAAAACAAACTGAAGATTTAAGATCCCACCGACTGCCTTAGAACCTTTTGGGGGTGGGCAGAGCTCTGTGATGTTAAAAGCATCAGGTGTAATTCTGCTGAGTAGTTAAAGCTGAAAACGACTGTATGAACTGACTATACACACCCAAACTGAAGTCAGCAGGGATCAGAATGTGACATTTTATTTTTGACCTTGACTTTACTGTTAATGGCCTTTCTTTGGAGTTCAGAGTTCTCAGATTGAAAACTTTTAGGGATTTGAGAAACTTCTTATTTTAGGTTATGTTTCCAGTGAGATGCCAGTATCCCACTAGCCTGGTACTTTGTTTTCAGTGATGTGGTATACATGGAACACTGTCCTCTTTCTGGTATGTGCTCTCTAAAGGACTAAAGGAAACCATTAAACCCAGGAATCACACAAATCATGCAATGGTGTAAAGTTACCAAAAATCCAGCACACAGACATAGAGACCGCCTCCTTGTCTGCTTCTTTCAATTGGGGGCAGATCTTTTTAGCCTCCAGGAACATTATCTCTTTTTACGTTTCTGTCTCACATAGTTCATGTATTCAACAGAGTCTTCTTTAATTTTGTCATGCCAACTCAAACTAAGACTTAAAAACAAACAAACCAATATGTGAAAAGTGTTTAGCAGGTGACTGACTTTCTCATTGGTTTACCATTGAGTACAGATTCACTACCCGCCTGGGGAGCGCGCGCACGTGTGTGTGTGTGTGTGTGTGTGCGTGTGTGTGTGTGTGCATGTGTGTGTGTACAGGAGTATGTGGAAGATTACATGTGTATGTCTTTGTAATAGATGGGATTTCCTTTCTTAAGTATATTCCAGCCTCCATCTTCCTCTTTTCTCTTTTTTCCCCATAAAATAAAGACAAATTGATGGTGAACTCCTTAAATTTTTATTATTTCTCCACTGTTTAGATCCTGTTGTTACCAAAGTGTCTTGTCTCCAGACCGAAAAACTCTCAATTATTTCTCACACAGGATTCTCACTGAAAAGTTCAAACCACAGTGAATGCACCGGGAGTGTCTATGGCATCTGCTAGGTCCTGTGACTGTATAAGGCAATGTTCAACTTCCCCATTACAGATTTTGTTAACCCAGATATTAAGATAAATCTCCACTTCTATCTCTGTGTGTTCTTCTTTCTCTGTCTCTTTTTCTAGCATCTCTGAGATTTTCCTACTATAGAAAGAGCTGCCGCACACTTTAAGTACCTCATATTTCTGTTTCTCACACGCCTTTATATGAAACTCTCTTCTCACACTGACCAGAAATAAAAGCCAACAAAGATGTCAGCTCAAGGTGCCCCCGTGCAAGACACATCTGAATGTCAGTGTTCATGAATTGACACTATACAAAGGAAGAGCTCTTTTGTTGGATGCTGTAGAAGATTGCAATGGCTTGCCTGATTTCTTGCAAGGAGACAGGGAGAACTGGAGCACCCTGAATACAGAAATGATATAATCTAAATAAGACTTAACCTTCGTTGCAACTACTTTCAAATTGGCTTCTTCTTTTTTCTTTCTTTCTGTTCTTCCAACTTGCCAGGTACAATAAAAACAGCAAATATTCTATTTACCTTTGGAGCATTAAATATTTTCATTTCAGAAAAAAACATCTTTTCAAGAATTCAGCTTGCATTTGCTGATTTGGTTTGAGCAATTTTAGGAATTTGGGTTTTTAGGAAAAGAAGCCCTGTATTCGAAGGGGAAGATAGTCTTAGTTCCTTTGCCAGACTTTCTTCACTTTTAAACAAGGAAGGCTTGAGTTTCCATTGTGTTTCTCAAATCTTAGATTGCCCCAAATGATCTGAAGAACTTTTTCTTCCCCATTAAAAAACAAAACAAAACAACCAGTCTCCTGAGCCCAAGACTAGGCAACCCCGAGAGGGGTTGTTTTTACAAAATTCAGCTTTGATCTATTTTTAAAAAGTCCCAAATTGATTCTTTTGTACAGAGAGGTGGTCACTGGTTCCAAACCCAGCTAAGATCTCTTGGGCAGACATTGTGTGATGAGGTAGATAATTGAAGTTTTCTAAAAATGACATCTTAATCACAATAGAATTACTTCACTTTCCCTTGTCCCTGTCTCTCCTCTAGCTCCTCCTAGGGTCTCTGACTTCAGCCTCTTTCATCTTCCCCAACACACTCTAATTGATCGTCTCTTTCTTTATTATTGGTACACATAATGCATATGTATATGCATATGTATATGATATGATGTATCCAAGCACTCATTAGTTACTTGTATTTCTTTGTTTATTGGTGAGAACTGGTGAAATTTTCCCTCTTCCACGTTAGCATATCTTATTGGGATTGCCAGTGTTACAGTCTTTATAACTACAGAAAGAGCTAGAGAGACTCCCTTGACCAGTTGGATGCTATGTCACATGCTGCCACTAGATGGCGCAAGCAATTCTTGGGAGGGAGGAGGTAGTTGTTGGGTTTCCCTTTTCTTTGTGCAGTAAGCTTGAGGCTCGGTTTTGGAAGCTCGGTGGAGACATGTCACTTTAACTCAGAAGGTGCAGCTGTTTTGCTTGACAAGTTGATAGAGAGAGACTCATTAAATAAGCGTTCTAGTATCTGAAGGGAGAGAGGTGAACACTGCATAAATATTAGTTTCCATTTTTCTTTCTTCTAGCAGGTGCGTTCTCTCTTACTCCTTATTGGTGCCCTCTCCTGCTTCCATTCCTGGCATAAGTACCATTTATAATCGGTGATATAATGAATTGGCGAGTTTAATTTTATTTTGCTACCTCCGTGGTTGGTATAATTTTCAGGAATTTGAATATTTGACTCCAACTCAACGTTCTTAGAAGGGGGGACATATTCAGGTTAAAAATGAAGCATTATCAATCAGGAGAGTTGATCTGTGATGCTGTGTGTGTTCTTAGCATCAGAGGGAGCACAGGGCAAATCGAGGAAGGAAGAAAGAATTTTATGCCGTATCAGGGGGAAACAATCAAAATCGTCTCTGCATAGCACAGTTCTGTTGAGGGTCAAGGCCTTTGTGCACACACAAGTAGGGGGCTTGCACAGTAACAGGCTGTGCCTCGCTAGTCTTTTTTCTTGGAGATCTTGACGTATACTGCTTTTTCTACAAAGCTGCCTTTGCCTCTGAACTGTCAAAACAGGAAGATGTGTTGTGATTTTTTTTTTTAGAGATTGCCTTCCTTCCCTTGGCTTTGTTCCAGCCCACTTGCTTGTGGTCCAGGGAGATGCCACACTCTTGCTGTCAGGCTATCCCATCATGGTTTCCTCCTCCCTTAGTGACATACAGTGATGGGTCACTGCCTGGAACAGTTGATCAAAGCTGGTGTGTGCCCACCCGTGAACATCCCTTGTTTGACCCTTCAGTCTTTCCATATGGCTACATCAATTTCCAATCTTCATTAGTACAAAACAAAACAACCAGCCAACCAAACAACCTCAGATCATAAACCACATGAAAAACAAGCAAAGTATAAGCAAAAAGCCTTTTTGGTATGAGTGGTTAAGGTTTACTGAATTGTTAGTGTATACCAAGTCCATACTACACGCTGTGTTTTAAACACTTGATGTGTGCCATGGTATTTTGTCCTCGCATCAATACCACGAGTTTATCCTAAGTCATTTTCAGTCTACAGACGGGAAGACTGAGTATAAACACGGGTAAATAAATTGCTCAAGGTCACACAGCTAATAAGTACTGAACTAAGGTCTCAGTCTAGGTAATTCAATGAGGTAACCCTGATTCCAAGAACTGTGCACTGAGTCTCCTGACAAATCATTAGGGAAAATAAGAGTCTCCTGATGAATCATTAGGGAAAACAAGGGTCTCCTGATGAATCATTAGGGAAAACTGTACTTGTTATTAATGCAGTTATGTTTCTTCTAGTGTAAGACTGAGCAATGCTCCAAACCCAGGTCTGCACCATTCTAAAGGAGCTAAGGACACTGTGCTGTACACCTGGGTCTTGCTGCTGACACAATCAAGAGAGGAAACATCTCTTCTCACTGTGATTAGCATTGTACAATGTCTGTTCAATCACAAACATGCTTAGGAAGCCAGCAATTTAGAAGCACGGCTGATGTCTACTTTTTCTGATTTACTTCTCATACCTATCGGGGGCTATAGAAAGGACAGTACATGGGCAAAGCTAAGCCACGGCATGTGAGAGGTTTTCCTATGTGCCATAGCCTACAAAAGACCTAATGGGGTAAAGGAACAAAGGAGTAACTTTGAAGGGGGGTTCATGGAGCCACAATTTACTGGTGTAACACACATTACAGCCATACTCTGTGCTACCTGGTACTTGTCCCTTCAAACACACCGTAGCCACTTACTCTAGAGAGCTTGATGGTGGCCCACACAGTCCACACACTTAAGACTGACTTTTCTGATTGCCCACCATGTTTCATTTTTTTCTTTTTCATTTTTTTTTATTTGGTTAGGCTTTTCTTCCTACTTATTGAAATGCCAGCTTTAATCCCACACTCACCCAGGGAAAACCAAAAAGAAGCCTGCTGGGCTTCTCTGTGCGGTTCTTTTGTTAGGCTCACTGTAATAGCTCTGTTCCCAGCAGTTGAAGGTTTAGCTGTATCAAGATTAATATACTTTATTGGTTCATAATCTTCAAAGGGAGTCTTAAGGCTTCCAACCCACAGCCCTTGCACAGGCATGGGTCACAAGTCCAGGGTACCCTCCTGTGCATGAGTTACGGTATGGTAAAAGTTTCCATTTGTTGGCGATAAGACAAGTAGGGTGAGATTGGCCCCATTCATAAATTTGGTCTGGGTCAGGCTTAATTCATAGATATCAACCAATAGAAGTGTGAACTGAGATTGTCGCCTTGACCTGCCCCACCTTGGATCTTGGGAAATCAATGTGGCTTTGTTCAGCAGTGACTGCCTTGAAAGGGCCATAAATCAGGAGCTTCCATAGAAACCATTTATTGTCAAGGTAATGGCAAAGAAAAATGATAGCAGCTATTTCATTTACACACTTTAGGCTTTTTATTCCTCATTGATGTTCCTTCCTATTTTCTTTTAGTTTTTGTATCTGACTAATAGGAAAATAAGGCTTTTGAGGAAGTTCTTCAATAATTTATTTGCTGACTTTCACTGTGGCTATGCTGAATTTTGAATTACTCAACAGCTACTCACCCAAAAGGTGAGCTTTATTTTAATAAGGTACTTTGTCAAACCTCATAACACAATTAAATATCAGCGCCAGGATAAAACACAGCCTGTGACTGGTGTCTGTTCATTTGCCCACATATAGAGTTGCTAGAGCCAATAGACTTTTAAAGTCACGCTGTGGTAGTTTCTCACGGGTGCCACTCTGACTCTTTGATAGGTGGTGATCTGCGTGTCTTGAAAATGATTTGTCACTAATAACTGGTATTGTACGGGAGACTGAGAGGGATTTTCTGCTTTGTAAATTAGGCTGGAGTTACATGATCACTGAGATTGTGCTGTTTGCTTTCTGTCTCAAATGGGAGAGATAGTGCTAGCTACTCTCAGTATGTGCTCCGCTCTTTGTTTTCTGTAATAAAATACTGCATGCGTTAAATACATTTTTTTCTTTAGAAGATTATCTTTCCTTAAATATTTCATTATAGCAATATAAAACTGATCATACCAGTCACTATGGATTAGTTGAGACTGCAGCATTTTATAAAAATACACCATGAATTACTTTTGTGTAATTATTATCAGGTTCACTCACACTGCTGTGTAGCAGTCAATAGTTCACATCTTTGTCTTGTCGGGGTTGTGTTTTCTAATGTATGGATATACTACAATTTCTTTTCATTATTACCTGATGTGATTATCAAGGTCTTTTAGACATGTTTCCAAGTTCTGATGGTTAAAATGTGACTTCTTACATCTTTATTTTTCATGTCTCTTTATGGACTTATTATTTCTTTTGAGTAAAACTCAAGAAATAGAATGAAGAGCATGTATGGTTAAGTGAACACTATAATTCTTATTCAATCCCAAAATACTTACCAAAGTGACTACAGTACTTACTACCAGTAGCAAAATATGGCTTCCAGTGCTTACAAACTCTCGACTGTGTCTGGGATATCAGGTTTGAATCTCAGCCATTCTTACAGACCGTGAGTAGCAGCTTGTTGGAAAGATTACTGGTATCTTTCTCCGTGATCGCTCTTTGGGATGCGTCCTTGTGGATGACAGGCTGCAGGTTTGTTCCTTCAGCAGGTTAACTGTGTTGCTGTGTTCACACTGTGTTTCAGGAGAAATCCCCTGCCTCGAGCAGCCTTGTTTTTGCTTTCTTCCTTCCTGATGCTTTTTATTTTGCTTTGATGGTTTTTCTTTTCATCACTCAGTGTGAGCAATTAATGTGTCTTGGTGGGGTTTTCTTGTCTCTTGCTTTGCATTATTAAACTTACTTTAACTTGCTTTATAGTGTTTATTACATTTAGAACATTTTAATCACGATTTTTCTGTTTTCCATGCTCTTTTCTCCTTGGGGATTCTAAATACTTGTATATCAGAACATTTCAACTTTTTGATGATTCATCAGTGTTTTAATAGTTTTTTTTAAAAAAAGCCTTCTTATGTCTAAGTTTCATTTTAAACAATTCTTATTGCTTTCTAAAATGAGTTGAAATAATTGATTTTAATATTTTTGTGGTTCTGTAATGGAACTGAGGGCCTGCAGTGATAGGCAGGTGTTCTACCACTGAGTTAAATTTCCAACCTCAAGTTCATTGGTATTTTATTCTGTGATAACCAATTTGCTGTGCATCTTGGACATCAGGTATTGTAATTTTCATCTTCAAAAATTCAGTGCCTTTTTAAATATAACATTATGTTCCTACTTAATTTCTTGAGCTTAAAATGGTTATAGCATCTTTAATTTTCTTGTCTGGTAATTCTATTATCCATGTCAGCTTTGATTGATTAGCTTTCCTGCTTCTCAGCATGCCTGATATATTAGTTATCTTTAAAAACTGTTGTGAGTAGCTTGGAAATGGAAAAAACCTGAATGTCCTACAACTGATGAATGGATAATAAAAATGTGGTACACGGACACTGTGGAATACTATTAAGTGGAAGAGAAAACTCAAATAAAGAAATTTATATGTAAATAGATGGAACAAGAAACAATCATATTGAGGGAGATGATAGAGCCAGAAAGACAAACTTAGCATTGTCTCTCTTACTGGAGGTTTCTAACTCCAAATCTACAGGCATGAGTAACTGTGGCAATCCAGGGAAGTACAATGGTTCCATTGCCAGGATGTGAGGTGGGTGTTGGGAGCAATAGAGAGGGGAATATCAGGGTACAAGAAATATGATCAGGAAAATGGGAAAGGGGGGATCCTTAGGGCAGGGAGAGAGATAAATATGGAAGATGTGGAAAGAGGGTAAAGGGGAATGATAGGATACAGTGATCTGATGAGGGAAGTGGGAATAACTTAAGTGGGGTAGGAGATTAATACCACAGAAAGTGGGAGTGTAAAGGTGAATAGCAGGATGCGATTGGCCTGACGGGGAGAGCATTGCAAGAGGAGCTCCTTAGGGAAAAGGGAGGAAGGTAAACACAGGAGAAGGTGGTAGCTAGGTAAAGTAATATGGATAGTTGAAAAAGCCCAAGGAATCTGACTATTATCCACTTATTTAAAACAAACAAACCCCATAATGCCTACAATTCAGTGTATAAATATACATATATAATTTTAATAAACTTTTCTCATCTGGGATGATGGTTCTTCTTCCAAGAGTCATAGGCCTTCTAACAAAAGCCCCAGTACCAGATGTGAGAGATTCTCTTTTGTGTTGTTGGCCAGGGCTGCCCTGGAGATTTCCAGAACATACAGCCTACGGCTGTTGTCCTTAGTTACCCCTAAGAAACGGAACGTACTCCCTATTGCTGAAGACTCCATGTATGTCAGAAATAGGGCCCTGAGCCCACTCAGAGAGAATTGACCTGAATGCCTCCTCCCTGAGACTGTCTTTAATGGTACCAGAAAGTGACACGCAAGGAAAAGAAGCAAACAACAGTCCTACCAACCTGTGACACCTGTGAACCACATTAACAAGGACACGGCATGATAATCCTATGGGAACAGTAGTAGCACATGTATCTTGGCAGTAACCAGCTGCTCTATAATTGAACTTAAGACCCACTCAACAAAAAGGATATCATGCCTGTGATAGAAACCTAGCTAACTAATCAGCGCTAATAAAGTCATGTTTATTGGAGAAGAATCTACAACCACACAATACTAACCCAGCATAATCCCTGACAACAGTTTATAAACATTTATCTTTATACCCACAGATAAGTGTAGTCTTCACCTCTTCCCCAAGGAAACTTCTCTCTGAAAGAGAAAGAGAGACCACTACAGAAAATTACAACCAGTCAAAATGCAGATCTGTAGAGTGGCGCCCATTCCCAATAGATACATCTACAAAATATTCCTTCATCTCAGGCTCAGAAAATGTTGTGGGAGAAGGGGGAGGAAAGATTGTAGGAGCCAGAGGATCAGGGAGTTTGCTATTAGAATGTTTCTCTTAGTAACATCAGAAGCTATACACATAAAGCCTCATCACCATGACTGTCCAAACATGAGCCAAACAAGAATGACACCACTGAACATGCCAAACAGGATGAAGAAATGCCCACAATGCCTCAACCCTATACAAAGAACTATAAGCAGCTGAGTAAAGCTGGGAGCAGGAGAGATGGTTCTCTCCAGGGAAGAGCACACAGATTTGTTTCCAGTGCCAAATGTTCAGCCCTGAAACATGCATGGAAGTAACATTATATAGACTCAGAAAGTTATATGTAGGAATATATACATATATAAAAATAAAAAATTATTACAGACATACATGCAATAAAATTAGTGAAAAAGAGGTCATGAGTTAGAAGGAGAGCAAGGAGGGTTTGGAAGGGAGAAATATAATAAAAACAATCTAAAACATAGCAAATAAAAAAAACCATTGTGAAAAAATTGACAGAAGCAGCTTAAAGAAAGAATTAATTTTGCCTCATAGTTTAAGAAGTGATACATATCACAATGGCAGTAAGGCTTGGGCACAAGTGTGTAAGGAGACTAGCCATATTCCTTCTTTAATCAAGAAGCAGATACAAAATGAATGGTGGTATTCATATTCACTGTTTTGTTTGTCAGGCTAATTCACACATCAGGATGTGGGATTGTGTCCCTCACATTTAGGGCATGCTTTCTCTCCTCCACTGAACATCTCTAGAAACACCCTTACAGATACACCTAAGGAGTGTCTCCTAGGTGATTCCAAATCCAGTAGACAATGAAGATCAACCATCAGACCTGGTGAATTTTGACTGGATGCTTGACATCAAGGTCTTTTTAGTGCCAAAGATTTGCGTAGTCACACGAAATATGCTTGAGTTTAGTCCAATGACATCTCTAACTTATTTGATAAAAGCTTAATACTTTTAGTTTTGCTCTGTAATTTTTTTAGGTCAAACCATAATTATGTTTAAGCTAAGATTAATTATTTCTCATGGTTGAAATAAGATTCTAATGACTGTATCCAATACCTTGTGGACAATGACTTAGTCTGGTTGTTCTTGTTGATCTATTCAAGTTGTTCTGACTTTATACAGAGACTGCACTTTTGTTTTCTGGACACCCAGACACAAATAAGCACACAGAAACTATATTAACTACAACACTGCTTGGCCTATCAGCTCAGGCTTCTTATTAACTAACTTTTGCATCTTAAATTAACCCATTTCTGTTAAACTGTGTATCATCACCACAAGGCTGTGGCCTACTGGTAAGGTTCCAGCATGTCCTTCTCCTTCAGCAGCTACATGGTGTATCCTTGACTATGCCTACTGTCTTTCTATATCTCTTCTAGCCTGTCTATATTCTGCCCTGCCATAGAACAAAGCAGCTTTATTCATTAACCAATAAAAGTAACACATATACAAAAGACCCTCATTCCACATCATCTCCCCTTTTCTGTCTAATTAAAAAGAAAGGTTTTAATTTTAATATAGTAAAATTGCATATGAAGGTGGAGTGATTGGATGCTTAACAAAAGGAATCCCACACTAGCTCAGAACTAAGAAATAGACCGGTGTTTATTAAAAGGTGAAACGTCCAACATGACGGAGGTATGTTCACCACTTCTGCGAAACATGATCATGGGAACCAGCTTCAGGGATGCAGTGGGTGTATGTTGCCATTAAGCAATTTGTAACATGCTGCTTACAGACCCCCTTTATGTGCTCCATAGCAGAACCTCCCGAAAGAGCCAGAATCGTTTTGTTCTGCCAGTACAAACCAGGAAGCCAGCTCTTAAAGGAGCCATGTCTCTGCTTGCTGCCAGAAAACAGCCTATCTGAAAAATTACAGCTACCAAGAAGCTGCGCTTGGCTCCTGTTTTTGTGGGTCTAGAAGCCCTCTTTTTGTTTTCCTTCAGCTTTTTTAGGTCTTATATGAATCCATGTCCCAGATGGTGGGTGCCATTTTGTAGCTGGAAACTTCTTGTTTATTCCTGGCTGCCCAGACCCAAATAAGCACACAGAAAGTATATTAATTACAACATTGCTTGGCCTATTAGCTCATGCTTTTTATTAACTAACTCTTGTATCTTAAATTAACCCATTTCTATTAATTTGTATATCACCATGAGGCTGTGGCCTACTGTAAGTTTCTGGAGTGTCCTTCTTCTTCCACAGCTACGTGGCGTCTTCTTGACTATGCCTACTGTCTTTCTATATCTCTTCCAGCCTGGCTATATTCTGCCTTGCCATAGGCAAAAGTAACTTTATTTATTTACCAATAAAACCACTACATATACAAAAGACATCCCACATCATCTGACCTTGTGTAAAGACCTTACATGCACATTCTTACCACTTGAAGAAACTCCTGTATAGATCTCCCAACTTCTCTTAGAGTGACTCACTCTGCTATGACATTCTGGACATAGCATTGCCTTTGTTCTCTGGGCTCTTATCTTTATCATCTGAGACTCACTGAGCCCATTGGTTTGTATCTTAGTCTCAGTTCTCCGAGCCAGATGTTGAAAGTTAAGACATTAAGGTGAGATGAGCCTAGGATTGCCTTACTGTATCTGGTTTGTGATGTCACCCTTAGCTGCTATTTTCCCAAATCTTGAAAAACTCTGTTTCTCTTAAACAATTTCTTAGGCGATGCTTCACATGGGAAAAAGGTAAGCACAATCCCTCCTACTCTTAGTTAAAAGAGAAATGTTACCCTGTGTTCAATGAGCTTGAAGATGTATTTTGCACACTGTAGCATCTACCCTTTTAAATGCACAGTTCAGTGGTTTTCAGTAAATTCTCATACTTGCACAACCATCACCACTCTCTGAATTTGAAGTATTGCCATCAATCCCTGAAGATAACATGCCCATTTCCAACCAATCTCTGTTCTCACCTGCAGCCTGGATAGCCACAAATTTATGTTCTACATGGAATTGCCTTTCTAAACTAAGAAAAAAGTATATGGATGTTTTCTTTGCGTGTATATCTGTGCACTACCTGCATGCCTGTTGGGTGGTGGAAATAAAACCCAAGTGCTCTGGAAGAGTAGCCAGTGCTCTTAACCAGGACTGTCTCTTTAGCCTGCTTTCTAAACATTTCTGTCAAACTGGAATCAGGTAATGTGTAGCCTTTTTCATCTGGTTTTGTTAAATCAGGACGGGTTTTATTGTAATATTTATCCACTTTTCTTTTTTATGATTACTGAGTCATATCCTTCTGTATTAATAGCCTATATTTTGTTTATATATTTTCCTATTATAAAATTTGACTTACTTCTATCTTGGACCTATTAATGTTTCTATGATTACACATACAGATCTTTGTGAAAGTATAGTTTGGGAATTTTATTTTTTAAGTAAATAGTGAGGGGTAGACTTGTTGGACTGTATGAGAAATTTATGCTTACATCTTTAAGAAACCAGCCAACAGAATTTAAAAAGCTACACTGTTACAATCTCACTAGCAATGTACAATGTTTGCAATGTTTCTTCATTTTTATCAGTGCTTCTTATTGTCACATCTTCGTCATAGTCATTCTTTAGTAAAAAATGTTGGTCATTTTTAATTATGCATGTGTATGTGTGATTGTGTGTGCATGTGTGTGTGTGTGTATGTGTATGTGAACAACTCCAGCACCATTTCCCTAGAGTTGGAGTTACAATGGCTGTGAGCTTCATGATGTACAGGGAACTGACACTGGGCACTCTGGGAGTGTAGTAAACACTCTTAAAATACTGAGCCCTCATCCCCATCTTCATGATTATAATGTCTCTGATGGGCAATAGATGGCTTCCTGTTATGGCTTTAAGGTGCAATTCTGTAATGATTACTGATGTCAGATTTTGGTCATTTTGTAAGTGTTAATCTTCAGCATATCTTCCTTTGTGAGATAGCAATACAAGCGTATTGTCTATTTTTGGAGGCTTTAAGTGTGTGTGTGTGTGTGTGTGTGTGTGTGTGTGTGTGTGATATTTGTACCTGTTGGTGTTTCTGGAGGTCAGAGGTTGATGTCAGGCGTCTTTCCTCAATCTACAGGATATCTCAGTTGAACTGGCTGGTCCCCACCCCCACCTCCTCTCCCAGTGCTGCTGCAGTGGCTTTTATGAGGGTGCTGGGTATCTGAGACTAGACCCTCATGTTTACACAGCATGCATTTTCCCGCGGAGACATCTACTAAGCCCCTATTTTTGGATTATTTAAATTGGTTATTTGTCTTGCTATCTGCTTTTAACAGCTCTTGATCTGGTCTGGACACAACTCTTTAATCAATAATATAATTTGCAAGTATTCACATATAAGTCTGTGTCTTATTTTTCATCTTTTTAATAGTCTTTGGAATGAAAGTTTTAAAATTTTGATGGTGCTTAATTTATTTTTTTTCATATTTTAGTTAATATTTTTGATGCTTTCTAGAACTTTATTTCAACATAATTATATATAAGAAGTACACTCATATTAGTTAATAGAATTCAATCATGTAGACCATGTTTGATATGATTAAGCATGCTAATATTTAAAAGAACTCTCAGAGTAGATTTTATTTTTTGACCCTGACTGATAGAGTAGATAAAGAATTAGTAAAAATTATATTTCCATTTCAGGGACTCTGAATCCAAATGAGGAATGAATCTACGAAATCATGACCATTTATTCTGTCTTTGCCTTTGCTTTTTGTCAACCAGAGGGTGCTGTTGACTCAGCGACCAAGGCACGTTCGTGAATGGGTGGTTGAAATTGTATTAATTTAAAAAAACAAACAAAACAAAGAACACCCTCCAGAGATCAGAGTAAACATGAGATGATGCTTCCTGGATACATAGACCGCATTATCATACTGTATAACTAGAAAGAACATTCCATCTGGTTGGCTTGTGAGTTCTCAAACAGAAAAAAAGAGCATCTGAGTTAAAACTACTTAGAGCACATGATTTTTAGTCTCTGGGCTGTTGTAGAAATGCGAAGCTAGCGTGAATATGACCAAACACAGGGGAATGAGAAAAGAACTGAGGCAGGAAATGGGAGACCCAGGGTAAACACCGGGCCCAGGACTAACATTTTGTGAGGCACTGAGAGATTTTCCCACTTTTTTGAGCTTCTCTTTTGCTAACTGTAAAATAGGTACGAGCACTTTATAGATCTAAATATACATGAAGAGAAGTCTAAAAACATTTCATTTTCTACATCAAGTGTTTTAGTATAGGGTGAGTCGAATTCCATCTCTGTTAGAAGCCAGGAGAGAGGGGTTAGCTGGCTGCAAGCTGCAAGGCTAGCTGACTGTCTACACAAGTGAAAGAGAATGTTCAGATAGGCACATAAAAAGTGTTTGTCATTATTCCTTGCTGTGGGTGTGTTTGAAGGTGGGGTTGAAATGGGCATGAGAGATTGTTGTTTCTGATTAGCAATGTTGACACTGCTGTTTGCCAGAGCCAATGGCCTCATTGTGCTGTATATATGATTATGAAGCAAATGAAGTCCATATTTTGTGAGAATCATTGCTTTTACATATTTCTTGGCGTTTTGGCACACTATTTTAATGAGACAGCATGTGCAAAAATGTTTACAACAGCTGCCTGAAGGTGGACCTTTTACCATGGTCACTTCCCTCCTCAGCCTTCCCTGTGCCTCCTTCTGCCTGGCTGTTTAACATCTGCACGTCTTCTGCATGGCTTTTTAACATTTGCACATCTCTAGAACTTTCCTTCAGTGTTCTGTTCAGTTAAGGTGTTCAACCAGAGTATGCTTTAGACTTCGATTCTTTTGTAAACTTTTGAACCTACATAAAATTTACTGACTACATATTTTTGCACATGTCTACCATAACCACAGTGAATTTACATAGAAACATAGTAATAAATTAACCAATATTTATTTACTTATCATTATGATGCTAAAGATGGAGCCTAGTGCCTCCTACAGACTAGGCAACTGTTCTACCACTGAACTAATCCCCCTTTTAACATCTGGTGAATGATTACTATAAGCTATGTAATATTCTAATGACAAAGGCACAGCAAAGGAATAACACAAAATTTTATGCCTCCATGGACCTTGTGTTGTAAATGTTATGATGAAAAGTAAGGAATACAAATGAATAATGGATACGCTATCTCCAAATCTGTTTATGCTTCTTTGTTTTCTAATTGCTGTATCCTGATATGTCTGTGGGAAAATTATTACCCAGTTTGACCGGTGTCTTAGTGGGAGAGTCTCTCTTTCTCTTTGCCAATTTGTAGACACATGACCACACTCGACCAATCTGATGCTTAGAAAAACTGAATGTAATTGGACTGTGTTCAACTCAAAGATGGCTCTTTGATGAAAGCTGTTGACCCCTGTTGCCTAGGGCCTCAGGGCCTCATTTGTCCCCACTTGTTCCAAAGGTCCTTTCCTTGGTTGTGCCTCCTGGGCAAAACCTTCATTATTTCTTCCAAGTTATTTTAAGTACAATTTTGCATTGCTTGGAATCTAGTTATTCTAACACATTACACTTTGCAAAGTAAAAAAAAGTCACATTTCTTTACTTCTCAAATTCAACTCCCAGTCTTTATCTACTGGAAGGGAAAGAAATTCAATTAAAAATTTTACTGGGGATTTCCCTTTCCTACTGGCTGAGGAACCAGTAGTTAGCTTCTGAGGTGCCCACTGTTTCTCTGTGTCACGGATAAGGAGATTGCTAGAAAGACTGGTTATCAGGGAGTTAAGGCTGAGTTTCTACAGGTGCAATGAGCAAAGCTTACTGTATGGAAGTCTGGATTATGCCTTGGAGACTTTGTACCATTGAGCTGATTACTCTGAGCAAAGCCTCTCTCAGACAGTTAACTTATCTGAAAGCCTCTGTTATCGTTCATGAACAGAGGGCAAACTCATGTTCATTCTGTCTTTCTCACTTGGCTATCTACTCTAAGGTGCCCTGGATTGCTATATTAAACAACAGAGAACAATGAACTCATTCTTTCATTTAGTATGGGCTTAATAAGTGTTTGATCCATTCCAAATTGTCCATGTGACTTTGAAAGGACAAAGGGAAACTCCATACAGCTGCTGTCCCACAGCGACACATAACTGGGCCTGAGAAAGGGAAAATTAAGTAAGCTAGTGGCTAAGTAACAGAGCAGTGATGAAATGGACAAGAAAGATGTAAAAATAGGCAACACAGGGATATAAAAGAAGCTCTGAGTCTATTGGGAGATGCTATGCCAGACATGGACTATATGAGAAGATAACTAGATCTTAGGGAGTATGTGGGAGTTTGCTTAGTATATAGGTGACTAGTTATGGCACTTTCCAAACAATAGAGAGACAAAGAAAGAAATGAAGCAGAAAGGTGCTTGGGGAGGAGAAGGAGGAGGAAGAAATAATATGGGAGAGAAAGAGGGTCAGAGAAGAGGTAAGAACAAGAGCAAGAAGGAGGAAGAAGAGAAAGATAAAGAGGAAAAAGGAAAAGAAGAAATAGAGGAAGGCTGGGGGGGGGGGGGTAACAGAGAATGACCCGTAACACATAGCACACCATAGCTGGCCTGACTTGGTGATGAGTTCATTAAGAGGTCTGTGTGAGACGGGCGTAGGAAGTAGGTGGATGCAAAGTCCAGTAGATAAAACAGGAGCATTGCCAACATACTATCCTGTGTGAGAAACAGAAGCCTTACCTCTGTGAATTCAAGAAAGAGACCTAGCTGTTTCCTTTCTACTAAAAAGAGGTGACAGAATCCTCATCTTAACGTTCCTGAGAGAACTAAGCAGACTTATGAACTCAAAGTATTAGCGCAGTACGTACCACACAGCAGAAATCACAGGTTTTTTCCCTTTCCTCCTTCTCCCACTGTCACGCCAAGAAATCTGTCAGAAATTCTACAAAACCAAAGGTTTCTTATAAAAAAATGGATGCATATGGGATGTAGATAGAAGAAATTGAAGTAAAGATAAAGAGTCTTCAAAATCTGGGAGACAAGGCTATGCCGAAACCCACATAAAAATTAAACATTATTCAATTGCAAACATAATATTAAATTGAAAACAAATATCAATAGTGAAAATTATTATAATCTTGGTATATAGTCAATCAAGACTGTCTTTTATCTGTGATATTTCTACTTGGAAAATCTTGAAATACTGTTTTCAGTTTTTATAGGTTTTCAATCAGATCAGGTCTGAACATCTGAGTTTTGACTTAATCATTCTTGGCTTTGTCATTCTTCAGTTATTTTCAACTTCTTGGTATTCACTGTTGCTCACTGTCTGGTTTCTTCCCTTTAGAAATTACCCCTGGCATCTCGGGGTTTTCCTCTCTACATATCCCTCTTTGTGCAGAAAACTCTATATAAACAAAACCACATAGACTAATTTGTTATTTTCCTTTAAGATACAAAAATATACTTCTTTCTAACTTGTTTTCCTTACCTAAAGATGTATCAGGGACATCCAATTAATTGTGGAATTCTGATAAGATTGAGCACATTGGAAAATAGTAACAGGGGCCTTAGGTCTCATGGACCCTAGAGATTGCCTAGTCAGTGGTGCCTAAAGATAAGTCTCTGAGCTTAACCGCTCTCCTTCTAGGGCAGATTTTCAACATGAAAGTGTTGAAGTTCTATTAAACATTAGTCTAAAATGACAAGAAAGAATATTTGGAGAATGTAATTGAGGGATACCTCTATAGTCTGGCTTTAATAGAATTTCCCCTGGGAAGTGTACACTGACATTCCCATCCAGGGTAAGTCTCAGTTGCACATGCTGTAGGAGAAGCTTCTGTTCTTTGTTTCATCCACTAACAAAATATTAATAAATTACTGGTAACTCACTGTTTTCATCTTTGTGTAACTGTACTTCATTATTTGATATATTCTTGACAGTTTAAAAAAGGTCAAATATAAGCAAATCAACCAAGGATCCTTTGTGGGGAGGAAGGTCACACAGAAGTTAAAATCTCATGGAGGGGAGCTAGGGTGCGTGATGAGACTCAGTTATGAGAAGCCTATATCAGAGAAATGCCAACTGACTGGTGTTTTTCTTATGAATTTGTGACATTTAGAATATTTCTTTACCTGGAAGGCTAACTTTTAATGACACTCCCAGGAATGATTAGTGTCTTAGTTAAAAATTTGCAGTAACCAGGCATACAGATATGTTATCATTTGAAAATAGAAAATTGTATCTTTACAGCGACTTTATCCTCAGTATTGGTCATTCAGTGCATGAGGATGCTACACAGGATGATGTCGACTTTGAGACATATTTTGTCTATATTTCTATGGGAGAAGGGAAAACACTTTTATTCCATCACAGAAATAAAAAATAAATCTATTTTTAGTGATACAATGACTCTTTTTCATGCGCACAGTTTTATTTCAGCCCAGCACATTTTAATGATACATACCACTTACTGTGCACAATTTCTTTGTGTCAGGAGTACTAAGTAACTTTTAGCAAGACATCATAGATCTGGGACTAGTCTCTCTCCTCTTATTAAAGGCTGATTTAACATATTTTACTCTCAATCTTATTTGCTTCAGTTAAGGCTCTTTTGACTATAAGCAACAGAAATCAATACGTTAAAGAAAGTAATTTCTTAAAAATATACCAAAGTCATTCAAAGAAGGAAAGACCAAGCTAAACTGACAAGTAGGAGCAGCACCATGCTGGGACATTAGGGGGAACTTGTGAACTTGGTGAGCGGGGTAGAGAGGCGCATTCCTGGCAGTGGCTGTGGGTGAGGTAGACCTCTGTCATTCTCTTTATCATGGACTATAAAAGAAATCTGACAGAAGAAGTGTTCAGTAGTGGGGGTTGAAAGAAAACTATTTTTATGGGGTAAATTCCTCAATGAAATTTGATAGGATTCAATATCTAAGTGTTTATACCCAGGAAATAAAAGGTTTGATAAAGGTAATATTAATTAGAGATTGGGAAAGAAGAAGTACTCCAAGTAAATTTGGACTACGAAGTACTGTTTTTATTTGGTGAAGAGGTCATTCTGTGTTTGGCTTTATAGGTATGTAAATTTGTCATGATGGTGGGATGTCTAAGCAAAGATTTCAAAAGGGACATCATAGTTTCCAGTTACTATTTAGAATGCCTTGACAAAAGTAACTTCAGGGGAAAGGACTTGTCCTTGCTCACAGTTCCCACAGAAGCAGTTTATCGTGATGGAGAAATGCACGGTATTAGGCAGGGAAGGCACGCTGGCAGGAGCAGGAGGCTGGCTAGTCACCTTGCATCTATGTGGAATTGGACAGAGAAAACAGGAAGGGTGGCCAGGCTAAAAAAATGTCAGGATCTGGCCCCAATTATGAAAGTCCTCCATCAAGTCTCAACCCCCTAAAGGTTTTAGAATCTTTCCAAACAGCTACTCTGGCTGGGGACTAACTGCTCAAATATTTGATCTTATGGGGAGCATTTCCTCTTCAAATACCAACAAGGGAATTATGACTCAAAGGATTGGAATACAAAGATGGTATTAGAACAGCCAATGGAATAGAGTAACACATCTGTGGTTTATGTATCTCTGACTCCTCATTTCTTCACATGTAAGAGCCTTATCTTAATCATCTTTTCATCCTTTTAAGATTCAGTACTTAGTAGGTAGAAAAAAGATCAGTGTCCCATTAGGTCAAGTTGAGCCTAAACAAGAAAGAAGTAGAATGCTAAAACCAATCTCAGTTTTATTCTGAAATTAGTTCAAGCCTTTGTCATTGCTATTAAGGCTCTCCCAGAACAAACTTGTTTTAGAAGCCTCTTCTTTCAATAACAAGAGAGTCCACCTGCCCCATTTATTTATTTCAGCTAGATTTGTGCTCTTTGGAAAGTGTCATTTGCTTCTCTTGGCTATAGAACTTGCTGCATTACAGGTACTTAAACATTTACATCAGTGTCCTAGGAGCAAACAAGGAGAGCTGTTTTTGTTTTTCTTTGACTGTAGAGAAAAAGAAAACCAAAACTCGGTATTGACAGCATTACAGAATATTCTTACTGTTCACTGCTTGATCAATACCTCACGAGCAGCAAGGTACGGGCTGTCTTCACTCATATTTCAAGTAGGAACTAGGCTACATCCTGATGATAATAGGCAGCACTGTGGCAATGGATAAAATATAGATTCCATTTGTTTTCATCTTAACTACACTTATTCTCACTCCGTTTTATTTTTCATTCATTGCTCTGTGTGAGTTTGAGATATACATGTAATACTATGCCGGACACTTTCAGTCAAAAATGTTTTCAGGTCTTGTCATCAGCTAAGTCTTCTTTTTAGGCATCTGCACTTCAGTGAATTTAAACTACTCATTATCTTCACCTTTAGACATTTTATCAGAAGAATAATACTGGAATATCTCAGTAAGGCATACTAGACTATAATAATTATCTTCTTTGATAGGAAGGGTGTTTTCTGAAGGCAATTTAGTGGCCTGCATCAGGACGTGAAAATGATTTGCTAAAAGTTAAGTAAAAATGATCAAATTCATGAATAAAATTGGTTGTTATACTATTCAATGTAATCTGTTTTTATTGTGTAGCATTTTTGCACTCTTCAGGTACACGAGACACTTCTGATGAGGAATCATATTTGTTATAAATTCCAACTGTTTGCTTTCCTAAATTTCATTGATCTTTAATGAAATTAAAATTTGCATTTTTCTATGCTCCAATATAAAATAAAATTATTCATCCTTCTCTGTAGAAATCAGGTTCTTATGTTGTAAGAATAATGAAACTATCGGGCGCTTTAGAGCTCTGCTGACCACTCTGCAGCTACAGGTCTTACTTTGCTTAACTGATAAAGGAGGGAGCAAACAATATAAACAAAATAAATGGTGGAATTAGAGCTTAAATTCAGATGGCATAACTCTGAATCTGCCATTCTCTTTTCAAGCCAGAATTGACTCATTTTAGAAGTAGTTGTGCGGATTTTACACTCAGAAGACAGGAAGATAGGCATCATTGTTTCTGAAATAAAGTAAGTTGTTTTGTTCTGTTCTGATATTAAAGTGTTCCCTTAGGAGGTAGAAAGATGATAATATCTGTCTTCTGTTGAGTTTTCAGTGTCTAACCTTACCCATTAAGCAGATATTCTGGGTGAGTCAATACTAAGGAATATTACAGAGTCAACCTAAGGAGTTAGGTATGAGTGATAGTGGTAAAGCTGGCTCTTAATACAAGTTCCAAAATCATCCAGCAGACCCACAAATGTTAAACAAATGGTGATCTCATGATAATTGTTAAAATCACAGTAATAGGGCTGGGTTATTAACCTTTGGTATACCAAAAGGGATCATGTCAAAGAGGTCTTGTAGTGGAAGAGAAAGACTGGGTTCAACTCTAAAATCATGAACAAGTAGGAATATAGGTGAGGAGCAGTGAGGGATACTGAGTCCGGAAAATATCTTGAGTAAGAGGGTATTCCGGCTACAGTGACCCGAGAGGAGACTTCTAAGGCAGGTCAGAAGTCAGCGTCATTAGATGTCACCAGGGGATGGGAAAGAATGTAGAAGATGATCAGGTATAAGAGAGGTCGAGGATGCAGGGATTTGGCTGAATTGACTTAGTCAGGCCTCTTTTAAAGCTGGATTTTATAAGAAAGTACATAGACAGGGCTAGCAGAAGATTCAGATGCCCAATTCACTGTGGGCCAGACTAAGAACATTGTCATAAACAGCATCTCTCTTTGTTGGTAGTCCAACCAGAATTCCGTCTCCACTCTATTGAATATGTACCTGACAATCACCTCTTTTAGGATCAACTGGGGATTTTGTTAAACATTTAGAGTCCCAGATCAGCCTTTGTCTCACATACCTGTAATCCAAGAATCTATGACAATGGGAGGATTTCAAGTTCAAGACCAGGCTGGTTTATGCCATGAAATCCCTTCTCAAAAAAACCAACTGAAAAAAGTAGATCCCCAGCTTCAGTTGCTGCAGCTCAGATTTGGTCAAGACAATGTGTGGCCTCGGAAGTTTACATTTTTAGCAAACATTCTTTATAGTCATTTATGTATATTAAATTATTGAACAATAGCTGCCTTTGTTAGTATCAGGAAACTATCCATGTTGAAGTCTGGTACGTACGTAACTGATAATACTGTCCTACAAATTCTCCTCTTGTCACCAGTATAACAAAACTGTCAAGCCAGGAAACGTCCTGGAATATGACTTACATTTTCTGGTTTCTGATTCAGAAGGAACAATGACAGCAGGAATACTTTGTCTGCTTGTTGAAAGATCATGGCCTTGGGGCTGAAAGCCCTGGGAAATCTATTTTAGCCATAGCAGGAAAAGACAAAAGAGGGAAAAAACTATGAACTTTGCAAAACAGATAATTCTGCTCATTTTATAAATTTGAACAACACTCTTCTGCCAGCGTTAGCTTCTGTGGTTTCTATTTAGCATTGTGTAATGGTCTCTCAATTGTCAAGTGATTTCCTAGTTATTTTTGGATTTCTATTTCTTTGGTACTTATCATTCTGTGCCTACTGAAAACGTGAACAATAAAAGTAATCAATTAGGAACATTTTAATGAGGCAATCTAACCCAAAGCATTGCATTCTACGATTTGTTCAAATTTGAGGTTATAGCTACAAGCTTTATTTCACTTGGCCTAACCAAAGAGGAAAGATAAAAGGAGAATTTCTGGTAACGTTTTATTTTGGTGGTGTTTGGGCATTGAATCCAGAGCTTTGTATACCCCAAGTGTCTTCTGACTGAACTACACACCCAGCACAGAAAAGAGGCTGCCTGTGAGGTGGAAGTCTGTAGTGCATCAGTTGTTGCGCTGATAACTTTCTGAAGCTGTTTATGAAGAATGTTCTAGCTTGTTTGTGCAAGTCAATGATCTCCAGAACATTAAAATTTAAGCACAAGCTGATTCCTGTGCCCTATTTTTCTGTTTCCCTGTGTGGCATGTGGCTTTATAGAGTGCATAGTTCTTGTGTACTGGACACACTAGGTACAATTTGCTTCTTATTTATTGGGGAAGTGAGCCCTCCATGTTTAGGTAGCAGTATTAAGTCTGTAGGTTAGTGGGGGAAGGTTTTCTGGATGTTTCACGGAACTCTTTCCAAAAGCACTATGGTTCTACGATCACTGAAAATCCCACAAGCCTTTAGTATTCTTGTTTAGCTAAGCCTTGCCTTGTTGCAACAGTTCCATATTGTACCCTCTACACAGAAGCTCTTGGACTGAAGCACGAGCATTTCATCATCAGCATCCTGGTCACAAAGAACTCTAGAGCAACTTAGAGAGTGCTGAGAGAATTTTAGTGGACAATAAAAGACAGTTTCAGACTTAGATGTGAGGCAACGGGAACTGTGCTATTATCAAAATTCAAGTGAAAAGTTTATTTATTTTTGACTAGGGAGTCATTTAGAAGGCAAGGTGTTATTTTAATATATTAGATTAGAATGATTATAAAGATAAAAAGACATCTGGATAAAATTCTAAGTAAAAAACTTTATATGTAGTGTTTTTTAGTTCTTAATTAGTTTCTTGTTCTGAAATAATTCTGCTTAATTCTGAAGTACATGTATACTTTTCTGTCTTCCTTCACTATTTTCTCTTAAAACTAAGGTGATAACTGAAAGGGATGCTTGGCCATGGTAGCTGATAGATATGTTGACCTTTTAGAATTGAAGGTTGCTAGGTCAAGAAAGTCAAGTGCTTTAGATTCATCGTGTGGTTGTATGCTCATAATTCTGATGCTTATAATGTTGTATTGTTCTATAGAATTAAATTGCTTTAGGCTGAATTAAAACTATTTAAAACTTTTGTTTAGATGATAACACTATAAATAGCATATAGGTCTTCCAGAGAGTTCAATGCTAATAAAACAATCCCTTTTCATGGTGCCTTGTATTTGGCAGTTTTAGGACTTGGATCAAATTTAACTTGCAGTCCAAATAGGAAGAATGAAATGATGATTTGGATAGGATACAGGCCGCACGTCTCTCTCTGGGTGTGTATGTGTGTGTGTGTGCATCCTAAAGAACTCCTTTAGTTCTTTAGAGATAGGGTTGCTCCCTGGGACCTGGGCAAACTGATTAGGCTAGTCTGGATGGCAGGCAAGCTCCAGGGACTCTCTTG
Source organism: Chionomys nivalis (assembly GCF_950005125.1). Classification (NCBI taxonomy): domain Eukaryota; kingdom Metazoa; phylum Chordata; class Mammalia; order Rodentia; family Cricetidae; genus Chionomys; species Chionomys nivalis. Next base: position 129,268,306 of record NC_080087.1, on the reverse strand, counting down.
CTTCTGCTTTCCTAACTCAGGGATTGCAAATGTGTGCCATTACTTTGGGCATTTTTACCTTGTTTCTGGGGTCAAATTCAGGTTCTCATGCAAGTGCATTCCTGACTGAGCCATTCCTCTGGCCCCATGACTCAACTTTAAAGAAACTCCTTTTCTGGTTGTGTGTCTTTTAGCCTAAGAATCATCTTTGCTATTAATGAACCAACATGTAGAACAGAGGAAGGACAAGTGGCCGATAGAATTGAGAAACGTCTGGAAGAACAATGCTAGGAGGAGAAAAAAGTCACTGTTGTCGGACTTCCTTGGAGAGCTGCAAACCCGAAAGACAGGGAATGGTGTCTGGTGAGGCTTGAGGCTGTCTTCCTCACATGATGTTGCACAGGTGGGGTGCAACGGAGAACACCATAAGCTGTGGAGAAGGTGTTTGCTTTTACACATGCTGAAAGTTAGGTATGAGGTCGAGAAACAGTAATCTCATGAGCAAAGGCTCTGGAAGACTGCAAGATTAAGAGCAGTAACAGTAAAGAGATGCTAACATTCCATGGAATTTCTCATAAGTGGGGTAGAATTGTATGTGTGCTATGCAGATATCATTCATCTAGCCTTCACAGAGACCCTGATGTAGGTAAGTTCTTATTCTAATTATGCAGACCAGGTACACTGAAGGCCATTAGGCAATTTTTCTAAATTTACACATTTAATAAATGCGTGTAGCATGAATAATAAAAACCCAGAGATAGAAATTGGTGTTCACCCTGAAAACCAGAAAAGTAAAAAAAAAAAAAAAGCCACTAGGGAAGTCTTACCTCTTCCAAGACTGGGAAACCATAAACTAAGCAGTCTAAGTCTCTCTCTCCTCCCATTTTATATTCCCTCTAGTGCTGGGATTAAAGGCGTGTGAATCTCTAGGACTGGGATTAAAGGTGTGAGCCACCACCACCTGGATTTGTTTCTGCCTTGATCTTGTGCAGCCCAAGGTGACCTTGAACTCACAGAGATCCATCTGACTCTGTCCCCCAAATCCTGGGGTTAAAGGTGTGTGTCACCCTTGCCTGACTTTAGTGGCTTTAGCTTTGCCTCTGGTCTTCAGGCAAGATTTATTCATCAAAATACAAATAATAAACCACTCCAAATTGGTCAACCAGGATAAGAACTAGATAGTAGCACTCTTGCGGCTATGTTATTTCTCTCTCTCTTTCACTGTGCGTGTGTGTGAAAATGTGAGCAGACGTGTGAGCATATGCATGTGGAAGCCAGATACTGATGTCGGGTATCTTAGTGTCTTAGTTAGGGCGACTATTGTTGCTATGAAACACTATGACCAAAGCAACTTGGAAAGGAAACGGTTTATTTGCTTTATGCTTCACATTACTGTTCACCATGGAAGGAAGTTAGGACAGGACCTCTAACAGGGTAGGAATCTGGAGGCCATGGAGGAGTGCTGCTTACTGGCTTGCTCAGCCTGTTTCCTTACAGAACTCAGGACCACCTGCTCAGGGCTGGGCACTCTCAAACCAACCATTATTTAAGAAAATGCTGTATGGCTTGTCTACAGTCAGATCTTAGGGAAGCATTTTCTCTTCTCCAATGCCTCTAGCTTGTGTCAAGTTGACACAGAAATAGCCAGCACAGGCATATAGCATCCTCTTCACTCTTTAGTATTTCACTGATCCTGGAGCCTGCTGATTCAGCGAGACCAGCTAGTCAGTGATCCTCTGGGATCCTTCTGTTTCTGCCTCTCTAGCACTGAGATTACAGTCATGGGCCATCATGGCCAGTTTTTGTGTGGAGATTCAAATCCAGGAACACCTCATACTCGTAGGGCAATCACTTTTCTGCAGCCACCTCTGCAGATCAAGTTTTTTAAGATATGTATGCATCAACTAAAGTTTTGCATGTCTAGATTCATTGCACTGGACATGGTAGAGCAGGCTTATTATATCAACTCTTGATAAAATAAATGCCGATTAAAAAATTAATTACTTTTTTTCTAACTTCCAATGAGGGACTTCTTGGATGTTCTATGTACATCTAATTTTAAAAGAAAGCTCAGGGATCTTGTGATAGACAGGGGCTTGGTAAGGGAGACCTATCAAATGATTTTTAGCAAACACTGGAAGCTGTCTTATTTCAGGAAGCTATCATCCATTTCTCTTGCTCTTCAAAGAAAGGGTAACTAACTCACCTCTAGTACTTACTCCCCCCCCCCCAGCAGTTTGATCTAATGGTGAACTGTTCAATTAAGCTTTTGTCCTTTGCTGTCTTTTTCTAGCGGCTCCTTGATCAGTCAAAGTGTAATGTGAGTGGAAGAGCCATGTTGGATATTCCCGCCACATGTTCTGATGAGTTAGCACGCTGCTGTTGTCGCACAGCTTCTTAAGAGAAGCATCATGCTATCCTGTAGTGAAATAAGCAATGTTTTGATTGCAAATAGCCTGCCCATGGAGGGGCTGCCCGCGGTTGCACATGCTGCTTAGGCACGCAGCCAGCCTGGGAGTGATTGATGGGTACTCTGCTCCCCCCAGGTGCCCATCCACTTGCGCTGGGAAAGGAAGGAAGGGCACCTTTGGAAGAGGAGGGATTGGGGTAATCATTTCAGCTTTCTTCTGCTCAATGCACACTAATTTGGAAGCATATCTGAATGCCCACTCTTGAAGCAACTACCTTAGACCATTACTCCAGCTTGTGGGTTCAATTTGTACATGTCTACTGTTTCACAATGACAATTATTTTTTTAAATATTTATTTATTTATACAATATTCCGTCTTTGTGTATGTCTGCAGGCCAGAAGAGGGCACCAGACCTCATTACAGATGGTAGTGAGCCACCATGTGGTTGCCGGGAATTGAACTCAGGACCTTTAGAAGAGCAGGCAATGCTCTTAACCACTGAGCCAACTCTCCAGCCCAACACAATGACAATTATTGACTCTGATATATAGCCTGATTACATGCTTTGTTAACTTGAACATGTCTAACAAGGATCGGAAACTAAGGTTGCAGTGGGTGATGTTACCAGGGAATACACAAAAGGGAAGACTCATCCTAGTTTTTTTTTTTTTTTTTTTTTTGGTTTTTCGAGACAGGGTTTCTCTGTGGTTTTGGAGCCTGTCTTGGAACTAGCTCTTGTAGACCAGGCTGGTCTCGAACTCACAGAGATCCGCCTGCCTCTGCCTCCCAAGTGCTGGGATTAAAGGCGTGCGCCACCACCGCCCGGCCCATCCTAGTTTTTGAATACACAGTCCTAACTTGTGGGGATAGAAGAGAAGCTGTCCTTTTCTATCACTGAAGTTAGCCCATCTCCCTATTTGCCTGATTGGATGGAAATAGTCACCCTTGACTTAGTTACTGTGAATTTGTTCAGTCACATACTAAGTTCTCTTTTTTTGCCCTTTCTTTGCTAATTTTTACAGAAGATTATCTAAGCTACATACTACCAGGTAGCACACAGACCACACTGGCTTTCGGAAGAGTATGCTGCCCTTTTGACTTTATCTGTATTTTTCTTTCTGACTTTACTGAACCACAGAACTCCTCTTTCATACTTTGAGCTTTTTAGTCAGTATCCGGTGGTGTTTTTTAGGCATGTGAACTTGGCTGTGTGTCTGGGCTAGACCTATATCACACCTCATGCCCAAACTCCGGCTATCTTTTGTGAACACACCTTTTAAGCCCTCTCTTGATTTCTCTTAAGGATATTCAGAAATTTGTGGTAGCTTTAGGTATAGAAAGTGAGCTCCAAAACTCCAAGAAGCATCTTCTGGCTCAGAAGTTTGGGACCTTCCCAACTCAAGTGGTAGCTTCCATGGCTACTCTGAAGTCACGTTGAATGAGCAGTTTTCTTAAGGGCCTGCAGTGCTTGCTGGCTGTACTTCGAGAAACAAAACATTAAATTTCTTCTGTAAGAGTTTGCTGTGCCTTCAAATCTGGGAAGGGCAAGTGTATACAATAGCTATTTTCCCACATAGCATGGTCCAATACACTCAACCTTTTATCAGAGACTCCCTGCCTACTGCTGTCCCTCCGTGCAAAGGTTTTAAGCACTTTTTAGTGCTGGACTAAACTCCTTTTTGTTCTTTTTTTTAAATTTATTTTTTATTTAATATTTTAGGATTATTTAACATTTTTTTCTTTATTTTTTTCTTTTCTTTTTTTTATTGAAAAAAAATTTTCCGTTTCCTCCCCATCTCCCATTTCCCTCCCCCTCCTCCCGCCCCTCTCCCCCTCCCCCCACTCCTCTTCTCCTCCCTCTCCAGTCCGAAGAGCAGTCAGGGTTCCCTGCCCTGTGGAAAGTCCAAGGTCCTCCCCCCTCCATCCAGGTCTAGGAAGGTGAACATCCAAACTGTCTAGGCTCCCACAAAGCCAGAACATGAAGTAGGATCAAAGCCCCGTGCCATTGTCCTTGGCCTCTCGTCAGCTCTCATTGTCCGCCATATTCAGAGAGTCCGGTTTTATCCCATGCTTTTTCAGTCACAGTCCAGCTGGCCTTGGTGAGCTCCCAATAGATCGGCCCCACTGTCTCAGTGGGTGGGTGCACCCCTCGTGGTCCTGACTTCCTTGTTCATGTTCTCCCTCTTTCCGCTCCTCATTAGGACCTTGGGAGCTCAGTCCAGTGCTCCAGTGTGGGTCTCTGTCTCTATCTCCATCCATCGCTAGATGAAGGTTCTATGGTGATATGCAAGATATTCATCAGTATGGCTATAGGATGCCCTCTTATACACAAAGGATATGGAAGCAGAGAGGGAAATAAGAGAATCATCACCTTTCACAATAGCCACAAACAGCATAAAATATCTTGGGGTAACTCTAACCAAGGAAGTGAAAGATCTATTTGACAAGAACTTTAAGGCATTGAAGAAAGAAATTGAAGAGGATACCAGAAAATGGAAGGATCTCCCTTGCTCATGGATTGGGAGGATCAACATAGTAAAAATGGCAATTCTACCAAAGGCAATTTATAGATTCAATGCAATCCCCATCAAGGTCCCATAAAAATTCTTCACAGATCTTGAGAGGACAATAATCAACTTTATATGGAAAAACAAAAAACCCAGGATAGCCAAAACAATCCTTTTTGTTCTTGATTCAAGTTTCATTCTAAAAATACCATACTGAGTCATATGAGCTCTAGCCAATTGGAATTTACAAACCCATTTTCTTATAATACTACCTGAAAGTCTTGTTTTCTATGCTTTTATCTTAGTTAAAGATTCTGCTATATTTACTCTGTCCAGGAGGTTAGTATTGTTGTTTCATTCAGTGAGTAGAGTAGGCAACATGACACTCACTAATACTAAAACACATTTGTTAGTATTTCAAAAACTGCATCCCGGTACAAGGCATTCATCTTTTTTTTTTTTTTTTAACTGCATACACTTAGCAAAATGAAGAACTGACTCTTTGCCCTTTTTATTCTCTCTCTCTCTTTCTCTCTCTCTCTCTCTCTCTCTCTCTCTCTCTCTCTCTCTCTCTCTCTCTGTGTGTGTGTGTGTGTGTGTGTGTGTGGCCAGAGGAGACTTGGATATGCTCTTCTAAAGCTCTCCATTTTAGGATTCAGAGAGATTATGCCAAAACTCACTTACCTAGGGACAAACATATGTCTGCTGAAGCCACATTGCCATCTCCACCAGACACATTTTGAACATATCCCAGGAAGGACAAGTTCCCACGCAGGGGTTTTGTGTGTACATAATCTTTGAAAACTGCATATAACTAATCTCAATTTAAAAAAATCCCTGTGTATTCTGTTTTGATACAAGTTCAATGAATTAACAATCCAAAATGGGCCAATAGGTCCACAAAGATTACTGGAACCCAGCTGTGGGTATCTTTTGCCATAATGCTTTTTTAGCAAATAATTTAATTTGTTGGATAGATCTTATAGTCAACAGGAAGAAATGAGAGTACAGGAGAAAGAATACAGAAACACCTTATTGCCTGGGAACCTTGACTGAATTTTGGATTACTTTGTAAACTAAAGCTAAATAGCACAAGGCAAATCAACACAAGAAAAAAAATCATCAAAGGCAAACTCTCTGATTCATTATTTCATGGTAGAAATGATGGCAGTCATAAGTCTGTGATAAGTTTAAATCATATTGGTGAACACACCAGAAACCCAGAAAGCTCTAACATTCACCACTCTCCTTGCTTACAATACCAGAAGCATTTTGATGGGAATTTCTACAACTTTTGACCTTTGAAATGCTGATAAGCTGCCAAGGTGTATTATCTATTATCTAAGGGTGAATTATCAGTTTGGGGTTTTTATTTCCTCAGGTCACCATAAGGTTCAGTTATAGCACATTGCTAAGGGGTTAATTTTCAAACCAATGATTGGTAAGAAGGACTCATGCTAAGAGAGAGAGAGAGAGAGAAAAAAGCAATTATAACTGGTAAAAAAAATCTTTCCATGTTAATAATTTTCTTTTACATTTCCTATGCATTCTGGAGGAATGGCAATTTCCTAGTTCAGACTGACTGGAGCGGTAGGTAAAGGCTGGATGGTCTGGCTGGTGAGCCTCTTGCAAAAGAAATAAAGAAGCTGTCATGTTCCACCAGTGCTTTCTGCTACACACAAACAACACAAACAACACCTGCCAAAGCAGCACTCTGGAGTCCTGAGTGTAGACACACCCCAATGTTCTCAGGTGTCACACAGTCATTGTTCGATTGCAGTCTGAATGAAACATGATGCCTTGATTCAAAGGTGCGTGTCTATGTCACCAATTTATGGTAAGCTGCCACACTTCCTTAAACAATGTGGCATTTTCTATAAAAACTATTAAGCAGCTGTGATTGTTTTAGAATCAGAAGTGGTGTGACTCATCAGCTACTGTTTGTAGATGATGTGTTTATGCTGAGTCTGGCCTTGCGTGGAGACTAAAGCAATTCACTTGCCTACCAAACACCTGCAGCTGCTTCTTCCACGCTGCTCCCCACAACTACTATCTTTTCTGGCTGAAAGATCTGTCTGTCTGTCTGTCTATCATCTCTATCAATCATCTATCTATTATAGCTATCCATTTATCTACCTCCTATGTATGTATCTAGCCATAATCCAACTACCATCTATGTATGTATCTATCATCTACTTATGTGATCTATTGTATCATCTGTCACTTATCCTATCTATCTATCTATCTATCTATCTATCTATCTATCTATCTATCTATCTATCTATCATCTATCTATCTATCTCTCTATCTGTCTATCTTTATCTAATTATTATCTATGTATGTATTTATCCATCATCCATTCATTCATTCATCATCTATATATGCCTGTATATATCTATCATCTACTTATATATCTATCATCTATCACCTATCTATCTATCTATCTATCTATCTATCTATCTATCTATCTATCTATCATCTATCTACCTATCTAATCTATTTATCTATCATATATTTATTAATCCATCTACCATATATCTATCCCCCATCCATTCATCATCTGTCTGTCTGTCTGTCTGTATCTATCATCTACTTGTATATCTATTCTATATATCAGCTATCCGTCTAACATCTCTCTCTCTCTATTTCTCTGCATCTCCTTGCTGTGTAAACCAGGCACAAAGTTAAAATGTAAATAAATAACCTACTTAAGAGGCCTTTTTTTTGTAATGAGCAATGAGTTCTTTCCCCAATTCATATGTATGAATTCTTTGGCTTTCCTGATGTTGGCGATGGTGCTGTCATTCATTATCTTTCATCCATCAGTTGCTTTTCTTTGTGCCAGGACTTAAAACAGTAATAAAGGTGATGTAATTATATAATAAAATTAGTTTCACCTTAATAAGGTGAACTTTTTTAGGTTTCTTTCTTGTTCTAATAAATCATTCATATTTTAAAGGATATTATGACTTTTCTAAGAACTTATATTTAATTTTATAATTAAGTTTTATCTTCATTTCTATTTTATGCAGAAATTCACAGCAATATAATTTCAACATATTCTCTTTTGTATATTTGCAGATTGCATAATAGAACCCAAATAGAATGAAGGTACATTTGCTCTATATGAGAAATCAAAACTCTTGTTTTTGAGACAGGGTTGCTATGGAGTTCAGGCTATTCTCAAACTCATGATCCTCTTGATTTAGCTCCCCAAATGCTGGGATTACAGGTGTGTATCACTGTTCTTCATCAGAAATTAAAAAAAATAATTATATAAGAGCAAACTTCACTTTAATTCATTAAAGTGAGGCGTATTTCTGCACTTAATTTTAATAATTGACTTCCCATTCTTTTATGTTTCAATGGAAATTATCTTGTCTATCATAACCACTGTGTGTTAATGTTCTTGAGAATGGCATTGGTTCCTATTTAAATATTATTTTATAATTAGAAATCAGTTCTTTGACAACCACTGCAAATTTTAGGGCATTAATGTGATGCAATTTTTTAACAGCATCAAAATAGTTCACCATGTTTATTTATCATTCTGTAATAAACATATTCCAAATAAAGTACAAAATATTACTAATATCACCATGCTACTGGCAGTCAAGTCATCCTCGTTCATTTTATCTAACGTTAGTCACAAGAGCAGTGCATTACTGTATTCTCCATGCAAAATAATTAAATTATCAGAGCTAAAATAAAAAATCTCCCCATGAAAAAAATCTTCCAAGTACAGAAGAAAGCACCAGGATTAACTTTATAATGTCCTTTTAGATTTTTTCCTGGTCATTCACAGATACAATTATAAAATGTGGCCGTGTGTCTGATTGCTTTTAATATTTTACTGTGCACATTGCTCTGTATAATTGCTCTCTTTTAAAACGCATCTATGTGCCTTATAACTTCTTCCATTCAAGCCCTATCATCATAAATAGGGAAACCTTGAGAAGACAACTTAACTGGGCCTCTGGCTTCAGTTCCCTCATCTGTGTGATGGGAATAACAACAGTGTCCACCTTGTTGTATTACTGAAGCCCGATACTAGTTCATGTCTACAGAACCCTCTGAACAGAACTGCTATGCGGTAATACTGCATCAGTGTGCAAGGCCACTCTGATCTTGTGATATGCTGTAAAATATTTCAGTGTGGTCCTACTCTTTATTTTTTTCTTAGAAACATCTCTATTGATTACTTTAAAACAAGGTTTGGAATTCCCTGCAGTTGGCTCAAATGAGCAATGAAGTTGTAGGTTTTTAAATAATTAATCTGGTCTAGTTCATCGACTAGAGACTCATCTTTCATTTAGCGTGCTAAATTTTCTTCTTAAGTGCAGCACTGTGGTTCAAGAACTCTGTTTAGGTAACTGGCTCCCCGATTCCTTTTCGTGACAGTCGTTTAGCTCATGCCACTGGGAGGTGGAGAAGGAAATGGTGCCAGGGACCAGCAATGTCAGCTGGACCATCTATGATTTGTACACAGAGACGTGTTGTCGGGGCTCTGTATTGGTCCTCAGTGTGTTTGTTGCTCAGCCTGTTCTTTGGTGGTGATACTGGGTTCTGCTTTGACCGCCTGTTACTTGTTTGAAGTGCTCTGCCTACAGCAGTCTTTTCATCTGGACTTGAAGGTCTCTCATTTTCTCTTACTCTTTCAGAACCTCTGTGTTGTGACACTGAGGATTTGGATAGTTCTGGGAGCCCCATTTGTTTCTCGACCCTGGGATTCCCTGGGCATCAATCTCCACTGTTGATGGTCTGTGGCCGTTGTTAACTCACTCCTTTACTTCTCTGAGGAGTGGTCCCTGCTTGAGGGCTGGGTTGAGGGGTGTAAATAAAGGAACTGATCGGACACTTGTGTTTCCATTCTTCATTTCCCTTCATGGCCTGGAATTTGGGCCATGGCTTTCTTTCCGCCACAACTCCTCCACCTTCTCCTCTGAAGCCTTGCAGCGGTAATAGGAATTAAGTAACTAGCCTTTTGGTGATATGAAAGACTGCTATATAATCTCAATCTTCCAGGCGGGGTCATGAGAAATTAACAACATTTAAGGTACAGAAAGTCCTTTCTCCCTGGACATGTCTGATTATTTAGAACTATTGCCTTCTGTGTGAAATACCATTGATGAACTAAATGAGAAACACAAACTGTTTTGATATTATTTTTCAATGATAACAATCCTAAACTAGTTCAAATAAATGAAGGTGCAGGTGGAGAAGGTCAATAAGACGAGTTTCAAAACAGAAAAGAACATTAATACATTTAAATATTATTTTCATGGATTCATTGATGGCATAGTGCATATATATTCATATTGTGTATACATTTATAACTTTCTGCACACATTCTATATCTCTTTAAGTTACATATTAAGTATTCTTATCATAGAATATGCAATTTGATATTTTAGTATATAATTATAATTTCATTTTATTTTGTAGTATTGAAAGACCCCCCATACTTAAAAGACCCCTGTGCCCACATACTATGTTAAATTCTGCTGAAAATTTAGCTGGGCCCCCGGGCTCAACCGATACTAAAACTGGATATCTATGGGTTGCAGACTCACTGACTAGGCTAAGGAGAGGAATACTCCACCCCCCAAGACATCCTATCTAAATTGCCAACTTGCTACAGGGTGTTTTATCTGTCTTTATGGTTTTTCGGGGAAATTCGAGAATAGACATGGGGCCATTCCCAGGATGAGCTAAGCCCATCAATTTGAGAGTCAATGAAATGCTTGTACTATACTACCCTCTTATGTAATCATTTTTCCCTATAAATATGGCTGTTTGAATTTGCCCCGGGGTGGGCAGTTGGTGTAAGCTACTGTTGCACCCTCAGGCGCCTGTGTAATCAATAAAGACACCTCTTGCTGATTGCATCTGTTGGCCTGAATTATTGAGACTGGGGGATTTCTCACACCGCCCTTGAAAACGAGGGTTTTTCAGTATGTGTGTGTGTGTGTGTGCGCGCGCGCGTGTGTGTGGTGTCACACATATGGAGGTCAGAGGGCAGCTGTGGGCTTCTGTTTCCATCAGGTAGGTCCTGAGGATAAACTAGGGTCTTCAGGTTTGGCAACACCACCTGTCTAGGCTACTTCGATACTCTTTCTGTAGGTGTATTGCTTGCTGATGTCAGACATTTCATATAAGTCATTCAGATGTCTCTCAACAACCCTCCATAGCTATGGTCAGCATTCCCATTTTATATGTGAACCAATGGAGATCTGAAGAGTTAAAGGAACTGGCCGAAGGGTGACTAGGTGGTGAATCTTTTCAAACCAATTATGAGAATCACACTAATTCCATTTCATACTGGAAACGTCGTCACTTTGAGAAAATCCTCATCATGTTGACTATCATTGTTTTCCTCACAACTTAATAATCTAGGACAAAAGTAGATCATATTGTAAATAATGTACTCCGTTAGTTAGCTCAGTTTAAAGAGCTATTTAATGGTCAAGGGCAGGTTGTTGGCCACACATCCTTTTGGCCCACAGCCAATAAATACACAGGGAAAAGGCACAAGACTCAGTTGCTTTGGGTGCGAGAGATCAATTTCAGCACTAGGGACCATGAGGCCTCAGGCATTGCCCTGAGAATGGACTAGTCAGAGGTGTACTCTGTCCAGAGGGACCCATATTGTTTGAAGTCGGCCTCATGTACCTCTACATTTTTTTTTTTTTTTTTTTTTGCCTAACATAAGCCAATGCTTCAGGTCAGAAAAAGAGAACAACTCTTTGAACTGAGTTGTGATAATTAAAAATCTCTCCTTTGGAGCCTGTCACTGGCCAGTCAAGCTCCCCCAGGAGTGAACTGCTGGCTAATAAAATGCACATACTATAGCCCAGAGTGTGTCCTATTTGCGCTGGCTCCAGCCCGAGGCACGTCTCTGGCTGCTCATTCCTATCTATAAGTTACAGTGGTGGCCTCGGCAGGCAGAACACCCTGTTCAGCAGCTGCAACTCGTTATTGGCTTTATCCAGAATAACAAACAGAGCAAACACGTTTTGCAAGGCTTTTCCCCCCTCTTATGTAGAGAAGTAGGAATGAAGCAATCAGTAGAATGCTGATTGATCAGTTTGCTAAGAGAGGTCCAAGGCCACGTTAGTACTGTTAACCCCATAAAATGAAAAAACAAACATTTCTCCTAGCACTTTATTTAAGCTAATATTTTCCTGAAGTTCAATTCTGTCTAAAGGGAAAAAAATTGCTTCGTTTATTCTAATTTACTCATGTAGATTGCCTTGTAGTAGCATGGTGGCTAGTTTTTATAAAAACAAAATTGTAGTGTTTGACTAGTGTTAGTTGACCAGGTGGAATTGCGTGAAACAAACTGTACAATGAGAAGCGATTGTCAGTGAACGGGTTTAATCATGTCCCACCCACTCCCAAGGCACACCCTGACGTCTCTTCTAGAGACTGAGCCATCCAAAAAATCCAAAAATCTTTACTCTCTCATCCCTTCCACTATTTATTAAGCTCTTGTGAGCACAAGACCATATGGGTCTTTCAGATCTGCCTAAAGAGTTCTTTAAGCATACTTTTGTGTGTTGGGGGAAGGCTATGGGTGTGTGTGTGTGCGCGCGCACAAACATGTGGAAGCCAGAGGTTGATGCTCAGTGTCTTCTTCTGTTGGCTTTTGCTTCACTTTTTAAGAAAGGGTCTCTCATTGGTTTTGTAGATCACCTATTTGTCAAATCTAGGTGCTCAGCATGTGTCATGGAGCCTCCTGTCTCTGACTTTTCAGTGCTGAGGTTTCCGGTGAGTACCACTGTTTTTTTGTTTTATTTTATTTTTGGGATAGGGTTCCTTTGTCTAGCCTTGGATGTCCTGGAACATGCTCTTTATACCAGGCTGTCCTTGAACTCAGAGATTTGCCTGCCTCTGCCTCCCTAGTGCTGGGATTATAGGTATGTGCCACCACTGCCCTGTTGCCTTTTTCTAAATTTATTTTTTATTTTTTAATGAGAGTGGTGGGGGTCCAAACTCTGTCCTGTGGGTTTGAATGGCAAGGACGTTATTGAGTGAGACAGCTCACCTTTGAGCCTTCTTCTCATTTGTCTCAGAATTTAAGGTCTATTGTGGTTATTCCTTTCTTGATACCCTCATAGTTCACACCTCCATTTCTTCCTGTCTAGCCAAGTGATGCTTGCATCGTTGGCGAATTGCATGCCATCTGCTAGACTACATACATGCTTTAGAAAATAGCTGATGAGAACCATAATCATGGGCATTCTGATGTCATTAGAAATTCATAATCACCATCTCAGATGAAAATCTGATGCTATTGAATCTTACTGTCGTACTGTAAGGAGCACATGACCTTACTTTTTCTAGTACTTTTCTTCTTAATTTCCTGTTTGAGAATTTCATGTATGCATATAATATGATTCGATCTAGCCTACCCCATTTCCTTCCCTCCAATCCCTCTTCTATTTCTCCCATCACTATTCCCTCCCATTGTCTCAATCTCTCTCTCTCTCTCTCTCTCTCTCTCTCTCTCTCTCTCTCCTCTCTCCTCTCTCTCTCTCTCTCTCTCTCTCTCTCTCTCTCTCTCTAACTTACTAAGTTTTCTTAGTGTTGTCAGTATGGGTATGAGCACAGTCATCTACTAGGTTATGGGTAACCAGCCTATCAGGGCGCCACATCCTTCAAACAAGTTTTCTTAAACCTTGCAACCTCAATGGAAAACTACATCATTAAAGAGTGGAAGTCATAAGGTGACTATGCTTTCCACTTTACACTACTGAATTTATCAGCTTCCAGCAAGGAACAGTCATCTACTCCTTCTGCCCTCCAGTTAGAGAAGCACAAATATTCCCAGCTTATGAGAAGTCACTTATTTTCCATGTTCTTCATATCCCCTTTGCCACTCTTTCTCTGAGTCTTCACTCTTTGGTTATACCGTTTCTCTCACAAAAATTTCACAGTTCCACTTCCACGGCAAAAATCCTTCAAGTAAGTCCTCATTACCTTTCATCTCAAAACACAAACTCAAACCCCAAAACCAAGTCAAACCAAACTAAACAACAAATGACAACAACAATACTCACGACAAAACCTGCCTGATTCTATTCTCATCTGGATTGTATTTTTTAACTGCCTTTTTTCTCAAGCCACCTCTCTCTCTTTGTGTGTGTGTGCCCGCAAGTGTGTTTGCTCGTGCATGTGTGTATGCTTGCATGTGTGCATGTGGGTGTGTGAGTACATGTGTACATTTGTATGTATGTGTGTGTGTGTACATGTGTATGTGTTTATTCTTTCATCCGCCTGAGCCTGCCCTCTGCCTCCACCTCTTAACCTGGATATGTGATTGGTCACAAGGTAAGTGTAGCCTTTACAGAGGGAGGATCTGGAGCACAAACTACAGGGAAGGGTGGCACATGGTAGAGAAGTTCAGCCTTCCTTGCCTTTGTCATGAAAGAAGGAAGCACTTTTCTATGGAAAAGGAGCCCTGGAAGAGAATTCAGCAGCCAGTACTCATGGTGATTGGGAGATGGGTTCATTGGTTCAGGAAGAATCTGTGCAGGGTAACCAGACAGGTCTACCATAGTTGTCTTCTTACATGAACTCACCTTATAATGAGCAATGTGTAACTACACAGCCCTCACTAATCTTTTCTAAAATTTTATAATATGACAAAACAGTTTCATTTTCCAAGTTAAAATCCAGGTAAAACCTGCCTATTCTCATCCAGATTCTATTTTTAACACCTTTTCCCTCAAACCACCTCTCTCTCTCTCTCTCTCTCTCTCTCTCTCTCTCTCTTTGTGTATGTGTGTGCAAGTGTGTTTGTTTGTGCATGTATGTGCTTGCATGTATGCATGTGTGTGTGTGAGTGTGTCTTCTTATTATACTCTGAATGATGAATCAATGTCTTAGCTTTATCTCTTAAACCCCGCTAGGATCTGGGATCTGACTCCTCTCAGGTATTTCCTGGTAATTTTCCCTGCCTCGATTACCATCCTTCTGTCCCACCAAACAGTGCCAAGAAGGTACCATCTACTTTCAGTTCAAACCCTTCACACATGATTTTCCTTCTAGTTGAAGTGACTGCCTTTCCACAGTACCCACTTTATTAATATGGACTCCCTCTATTTTATCTGCCTCTAGTCACACAGATAAAATTTGCTCAACTATTATTTTCTATCAAAGCATACTATTTTTTCTTGCAGTGTTTGTATTCAAATATAATATGGGGTGTGACTGATTACTACACTCTCGTAATACACGGAAATCCCTATGTAATAGTGTTTTCTATTATTGTAACAAAGTATCAGAAGTAGTCTATAAAGAAATCATTTCCCTAGGGCTGGAGAGTTGGGTCAGTGGTTAAGGGAACTTCTTACTATTGTGAAAGATCTGGGATCAATACCCAGCAACCATCACCTTCTTGGACACCAAGCACACATATGACACACAGATGCAGACAAATAAAATAATAGCAATAAATCTTTAAAAATATTTAAAGAGGAAGTTAAAAAAAGAAATCATTTTCTAAATGGTTCAGGAGGATCAAGAACATGGCATCAATGTGAATTCTGATAAGGAGCCCATGGTAGACATCACAGTAGGCATACAAAAAAAATGGCCATGTAGTGAGTCAGAATCAAGGATGTGGGGAGGGGCTAGAAACAGCCTTCTTCTAAGACTAACTTCTTATAAGTTAAACTAAGATTGCAACAGTGCAGACCAGTTTCTAAACTATCAAACAGGAAGAGATATACTTATATAATGTTTTGCTTCTGGCCTCCAATGCCTGTGATCTTACAGAGCAAAATTCAATTTTTCTATCTCCACTATCTATAATCATTAAAGTCTTAGCTATCTGCGCATCATTCAAAGGTACAAGTTTAATGTCTCATCTGAGGCTCCAGGAAAACTATTTAACCATATCCTTTGAAAAATGCAAAAACCAAGCTATAAACTTCCAAGAGGAAATAATGCCATGGGAACAGGATGTCTATTCCAAGAAGGGGATGTGTGCAAAGAGAAAGGAGTAAAATTGCCTCAGAAGCAAGACTGAAACCTCGCAGATCAGACAGTAAATCCTTAAGTCTGCAATTGAGAACATTGTGATAAAGAGTGGGTCTTCGGGGCCTTGAGAAGCCCCGCCCCTATGGCTTTGCTGGTGCAGAGTGTTCCATGACTAGAGCTGTAGTAGGTTGCTGATGGTTCTCTCATTTTACGGTTCCTTTGGTCAGGGCTCCACTATTCATGACACTGTTGGGGACCCTCTGCAGGAGCTTTCACCCCATGGTAGATTTCTACATGCCCAAACCACACTTTCCTTTGAAGTTAAAATACAAACTGACATACCTTCACGACTCTTGCCTTTTTAACCTGAAAACATCAGCACTATCTGGACACCACTGTGGTCTGTCACTCAACCAGTGCCTGAGCCTGTTGGAACTATGCGTATGTGGAATAATTTGTTGAAAACATGTGAGGAGTATCTTGAGGTAGCTCTAGACCATGATCATATGGAGGATGCTTGAAGGCCATTTCCAATAAAAACGGTGCCCTGGATGTAGGATTGGAGTGGAACCTTAAACATTTTGGAGATGTATTTGAGGCCTTTTCCAGTTGTGCTGAAGGGAGGTTAATGACCCCCATTTTGGGGGGGGGGATTTTTTTTTTTTTTAGTACACAGTTAGCTGAGCTGACCATGGTTTCATTCTCCAGAACATGCCATTTTCTATTCCTGGTCAGACTGTGAAATGTTTAGATGTTTCTCCCCTGCTTTTTCCTGCTCCTGGAACTCACTGCCAGTCTACCTGCGCTGATATCCAAGGTCTTTGTTGCCAATCCTGTTCTAAAAAGTACTCTATTGCTTTTAAGCTTGGCCTTCTACAGTCTTTGGTCATGGATACAATCAATGTAGTCAAATGAGCCTTCAGTGGGGCTAATAAGGCTAGCTTCTTCCTCAGTTTTCAGTAGGGTCCTCTGTTCTCTGAGCTGAGCTCTGCTACAGGTCTCCATATTCTGAGTCTTCCACCCAGAACCCGTGTATTGCCTTTTCTAGTCCTCTCTTCTAGACTCTTCCAACTAATGTCTGTCATATTACTGCATAGCCAATTCCTCATTTTTCAGGTATAGTAACAGTGATGACCTTACTGCTCAGCACCCATTTTTTTAAATTGATTTTATTGAGCTCTATATTTTTCTCTGCTCCCTTTCCTGCCTCTCCCCTCCCTTCAACCCTCCCCCAAGCTCCCCATGCTCCCAATTTACTCAGGAGATCTTGTCTTTTTCTACTTCCCATGTAGATTAGATCCATGTATGTCTCTTTTAGGGTCCTCATTGTTGTCTAGGTTCTCTGAGATTGTGATTTGTAGGCTGGTTTTCTTTGCTTTATGTTTAAAAACCACTTATGAGTGAGTACATATGATAATTGTCTTTCTGGATCTGGGTTACCTCACTCAATATGATGCTTGCTAGCTCCATCCATTTGCCTGTAAATTTCAAGATATTGTTATTTCTTTCTGTTGTGTAGTACTCCATTGTGTAAATGTACCACATTTTTCTTATCTATTCTTTGATCGAGGGGCATTTAGGTTGTTTCCAGGTTCTGGCTATGACAAATAATTCAACACCCATTTTTATATAACTTGGTTTTCTGGTGTGGGAGGTCCTTCTGTCTATGTGTTGCTTTTATTGGTTAATGAAAAAAAGAAACTGTCTTGATTTATAGTATGGGAGGAGGAAGATGAAGTTAGAGAGAAGCCATGGAGCCACTGGAGATAGATGTTGGGAATTTTACCCGTTAAACCACAGCTATGTGGCAATATACAGATGAATAGAAATGGGTTAAATTAATATAAGAGTTAGCCAATAAGAAGCTAGAGCTAGTGGACCAAGCTGTGATTTAATTAATACAGTTTCTGTGTGATTATTTCTGGTTTAAGCTAGCTGGATGGCCGGGAACCAACAGCAGCCTTCTCCAACAGATTGGTGTGGCAAAGTGGGTAACTACATCCTCATAAAGACCTGAAAAAAACTTTAAAAAGTAATCCTAGACACAAAAGAACAGAGTTAAGCATGGTTTGGTAATGGCATTTTTTGGGGGTTGGCTCTGTTTGTTAGAAGCAAGCAGAGTCATGACTCCTTTAAGAGAGGTTTTCCTGATTCAGCTGTAGCAGAAAAAAGCTGCAGTTTTAAAACGCAGCTTCCTGCATCATGCTGCCAGTGTGAACTCCAGCTATGGAGCATTTGAATGGCATTTGTGGGCTCAGGTGTTTGTGTGCCCACTTGGGGTTGGGAGGAAAGTAGCTAACACCTGGGCATATGTCAGGATCAGGTCTACTAGGCATTCACAGGCAAGAGAGCATGGAGGATTCCTGCTGCCATACACAGAGATATTTCCAGGCTGCATAGTGCTCTGCATGGCAGATTTAGCTATTGTTTAGATAGAAAGGGTTTTATGTGCTGCACACTTATTCTCATAGTTGAAGTGCTGAGTGCAGCTCCTACCTGGCAGTTCCTGAGCTGGCAGTAATGTTACCTCCACCATTTTAAAAGTGGAGAGAGGCAGAGCAAGCATCCAGAACAGCTGCAACCAAGCTGCTGACCATTTTATTTTATTTATTTTTAAAATTTTTTTATTCTTTTTTAATTAAAATTTCCACCTGCTCCCCGTTTCCCATTTCCCTCCCCTCCTCCCAAATATTGCCCCCTCCCCCTATCCCCACTCCTCTTCTCCTCCCCCCACACCATTCCCCCTCCCTCTCGATACTGAAGAGCAGTCCAAATTCTCTGCCCTGCGGGAAGACGAAGGTCTTCTATCTACGTCCAGGAAGGTGAGCGTCTAAACAGGCTAAGCTCCCACAAAGCCAGTTCATGTATTAGGATCGAAACCTAGTGCCATTGTCCTTGGCTTCTCATCTGCCTTCATTGTCCGCCATGCTCAGAGAGTCCAGAATCAACCCATGCTTATTCAGTCCCAGACCAGCTGGCCTTGGTGGGCTCACAATAAATCAGTTCCACTGTCACAGTGGGTGGGTGCATCCCTCGTGGTCCTGATTTCCTTGCTCCTGTTCTCCCTCCTTCTGCTCCTCATTTGGACCTTAAGAGCTCAGACCGTTGCTCCAAATTGAGACTCTGTCTCTACCTCGATCCATCGCCAGATGAAGGTTCTAAGGTGATATACAAGATATTCATCAGTATAGGATAGGGTCATTTCAGGTTTCCTCTCCTTAGTTGCCCAAGGTACCAGCTGGGGACATATTCCTGGACACCTGCGAACCCCTCAAGAGTCAAGTCTCTTGCCAACCCTAAGATGGCTCCCTTAGATAGGATATATACTTCGCTGCTCCCGTATCCTCCCTTCCTATATCCCAACCATCCCAATCCCCCGAGCTCCTCCCATCCTCCCCTTCTCATGTTTCTCATCCCATTTCCTCTTTGCCCCATGCCACCTCACCCGCAAGTTCCCAGTTTTTGCCCTGCAATCTTGTCTACTTCCCCTCTCCATGCGGATGACTATATGATTTTCTTTGGGTTCACTTTCTTATTTAACTTCTCTAGGATCACAAATTATATGCTTAATGTCTTTTATTTATGGCTAGAAACCGATTATGGGTGAGTACATCCCATGTTCCTCTTTTTGGGTCTGGGATACCTCACTCAGGATAGTGTTTTCTATTTCCATCCATTTGCACGCAAAATTCGAGAAGTCATTGTTTTTTACTGCTGAGTAGTACTCTAATATGTATATATTCCACACTTTCTTCATCCATTCCTCCACTGAAGGGCATCTAGGTTGTTTCCAGGTTTTGGCTATTACAAACAATGCTGCTATGAACATAGTTGAACAGATAAAAAACCATATGATCATTTCATTAGATGCTGAAAAAGCATTTGACAAAATTCAACATCCCTTTATGATAAAGGTCTTAGAGAGATTAGGAATACAAGGGTCGTTCCTAAGTATAATAAAAGCTATTTATAGCAAGCCGTCAGCTAACATCAAATTAAATGGAGAGAAACTCAAAGCTATTCCACTAAAATCAGGAACACGACAAGGTTGTCCACTCTCTCCATACATCTTTAATATAGTGCTTGAAATTCTAGCAATAGCAATAAGACAACATAAGGGGATCAAAGGGATTCAAATTGGAAAGGAAGAAGTTAAACTTTCATTATTTGCAGACGGTATGATAGTGTACATAAGCGACCCCAAAAACTCCAGCAAAGAACTCCTTCAGCTGATAAACACCTTTAGTAGCGTTGCAGGATACAAGATCAATTCCAAAAAATCAGTTGCCCTCCTATACACAAAGGATAAGGAAGCAGAGATGGAAATCAGAGAAGCATCACCCTTCACGATAGCCACAAATAGCATAAAATATCTTGGGGTAACTCTACCCAAGGAAGTAAATGATCTATTTGACAAGAATTTTAAGTCAATGAAGAAAGAAATTGAGGAGGATACCAGAAAATGGAAGGATCTCCCTTGCTCTTGGATTGGGAGGATCAACATAGTAAAAATGGCAATTCTACCAAGGGCAATTTATAGATTCAATGCAATCCCCATTAAAATCCCATCAAAATTCTTCACAGATCTTGAGAGGACAATAATCAACTTTATATGGAGAAACAAAAAACCCAGGATAGCCAAAACAATCTTATATAATAAAGGATCGTCTGGAGGCATTACCATCCCTGACCTCAAACTCTTTTTAAATTTTTTTTGTATTTTCGAGACAGGGTTTCTCTGTGGTTTTGGAGCCTGTCCTGGAACTAGCTCTTGTAGACCAGGCTGGTCTCGAAACTCACAGAGATCCGCCTGCCTCTGCCTCCCAAGTGCTGGGATTAAAGGCGTGCACCACCACCGCCCGCTGCTGACCATTTTAAAAGCTCTTCAAGATAGTAAAGAATTACAGATAACTCAATAAGGACAGATTCAGACATTAAAGAACTCTAATGGGTCACAGTGTTGTATAAATTTACATAGACTTGGGAGAAAGAAGAAAAAGTGCTTAGAGAGTTGGAGAAAAAGTAAATCATTTTTAAAAAACCAAAGTCTTTTTAAAAAAATATTTATTTATTATGTATACAATATTCTTTTTGCATGTATGATTGAAGGCCGGAAGAGGGCACCAGACCTCATCATAGATGGTTGTGAGCCACCATGTGTTTGCTGGGAATTGAACTCAGGACCTTTGGAAGAGCAGGCAATGCTCTTAACCACTGAGCCATCTCTCTAGTCCCCCCAAAACCAATGTCTTTAAAGAGACAGAGTACAGACAGTCTTAGATGAAAAGGAATAAAGAAAAACAAACCATGAAAAGATGGAAAATTCACAGAGAGTCTGGATTGTGCATATTATTGTGTTTCCTTTGAATTTTTTTTTTACTGTGAAGGAGCTAAGTACAGAGAAATATTTCATTGTATGGTCTGCTAAGCTAAACCAACATGTATATTTTAAAGGAATCTTTATTTCAAAATGTGGATCAAGGAATATGTTGCTTTAGAAAAGAGGTTCTTCTCTTGTTTAAATTAAACCTTTTTGTTTAGATTAAAACCTGTAGATTGCTTCCAGACTAATATGGATTGATGGGCCAAGATCACCTGAAAGGTCACCTTGAACATCCCTCAAAAAAATTACTTCACCCAATAAACAGCAGGAAGCAGTTTGGAGGAAACTACACCCATATTCTCAAATATTGTTTACAAATGTTTCTTTACATTTAAAGGGGGATATGCTTTAGAGATCTGTATTGGTATGGATCTTGCTTTATTGACACAAATTTAAGGTCAATTTTGTTGTGTGTATATTTCTGCTCTTGATTAAGGCATTATGTTTGTACAGCTCACTAAAAATGCATTGTATAATTAAGAAATTTAGGTTAATAGATAATCATCTATAATAGTCAAGTTTGTAGTTATGTTAGTTAGATTTTCTAGATGTACAGAGATGTATTTCAGATGGATAGGTATTCTTCAAACCTTTCAATGACTACAGAATAAGGCATTTAAAGTGTTTTAAGAATTTAGGACTTTCATAACAATGAGACACATCTGCTCCTGGGAGCCCCAATTACTTCAAGAGGAAGATGGGCATTGAAGAGGCCTCCTTATGGAGTTGGTTAGCCATTTGGGCAAGAAACTGCTCTTGCCTGGACTGCCTTATGGTATGCTGTGTGAACA
Source organism: Chionomys nivalis (assembly GCF_950005125.1). Lineage (NCBI taxonomy): Eukaryota > Metazoa > Chordata > Mammalia > Rodentia > Cricetidae > Chionomys > Chionomys nivalis. The sequence continues at coordinate 129,246,248 of NC_080087.1, read as the reverse complement.
GGATATGCAGGACTCAAAAGAGAAATGACTGCTAAATTTGCCTACAGGTGAGTTGATCCTTCAGGGTTCCTGCTTAATGGAAGAGTCTACTAGACATTCTGCAGGACACAGAAGAAAGTGACTGACAAACTGCCAATACAGGTAGAACTGTCTTTGAAATTTCTTGCTTCTTGGAAAAGTCTGCCTGGTACTATGGCCCTGTAGGCTGAAGATGGATGCCCCAATGGTCTAAAAAACTTTGGGTAATTGTCAGGCAGCGAGATACCTCTGTTAATTTTAGAATTTTGGAAGTTGCTTGCAATGTACTTCCTGTTTACTTAAGTAATATTATATCCTATATGGTCTTTGATGAAGTTGAAGAATAGATATAGTTTTCCTTAGTTATGATAAAAGATAAAGTAGATATAAATATTGTAATGGTAATTCTTGCATGATAACTGTTTTGTTATATGTAATTTTACTATGTTAAAGTTAAAGCCTTCCTTTTTGGTTAAACAGAAAAGAGGAAATGGTGTGGGAGGTCCTTCTGTCTATGTGTTGCTTTTATTGGTTAATGAATAAAGAAACTGGCTCAGCCTATAGCATGGGAGGAGGAAGACAGAGTTAGTGAGAAGCCATGGAGCTGCTGGAAATAGATGCTGAGAACTTTACCTGGTAAGCCACAGCCACATGGTGATATACAGATTAATAGAAATGGGTTAAATTAATATAAGAGTTATCCAATAAGAATCTAGAGCTAATGGGCCAAGCAGTGACTTAATTAATGCAGTTTCTGTGTGATTATTTCTAGTCAAAGCTAGCCAGGCAGCCAGGAACCAACAAGCTGCCTTGTCCAGCAGTTTTCTATTACTTTAATGAAATATCTAAACCAGAATACTTTATTACAAAAGTTGTTTATTTGGTTCATTGTTTTAGAGATTGATGGACATGGTACTGGCATTGGCTATGGTCATATTCCTACAGTGGTTCATATTATAGAGGAATCTAGAGTGGGAATGCATGATAATACAGGAAACCAGAGCTGAAGTGGGGGCCAGGAAGCACTTCTCCTCAGTGTCACTTTTTAAAGGCCTCTCTGCTTCCCAACATCACCCTAACAGGAACAAGCTTACAACATGTACACCTTTGGGAGATATACATGAGCCATGTCTGATCTCAGCATCTAATTCACTTGTGTTTGTTGCTACCCATGAGCTGTGAGGCGGCAGAGTATGCCAAAGCATTTCACCATATACATTCCATTATATAATGGAACATTTGGTATATAGTTAAGGCTACTCAATTTCTGGTAGAATAAATGAATAGGTGGATGGAAGATGAGAATGAATGAGTTATACAAACAAATAAGGGATCAAAAATATTTATCTTCACTGATTATTCCTTAACAGGTTTACGAAGGAGTTCAACATAGATTATACTAGGTGAGGTTTTATCAAATTGGTTATTTTTGGAATGATGACACAGCTCAATAGTAAAGCACTGATCTAGCATGTGGGAAATGCTAGATTCAACCCTTAGCAGCTCAAGAATTGGTGTTTCTTTGATGTTTTCTCCCAAGATCACTGAATGTGATAGACATTATCTCAGCAGCTTATGTATCTCTGTCATTTTTGTGTCATTGATTTGTTCAGATTCTAAAACAGTTAGGCTCTGTGCTGCTGAATTAATTTGGCTAATAGTAGAATAGATTTATGAGAGTGCCAGGTGTAGAGTAACCTCTACTTTTTGACTAGCATATGCTTACTTACTTACTATTAGTCGAAGAAAGCATCTTGGGACTGGCTTTATATTAGATTTGTCATGCTGTCAGCTCCCTTCTGAAATGTGTGATTGTAGCTATTCCTCCTCTACACACCCAGATTTGGTGAGCAGACCTTATGCCACTGACTCTTTCTCCATTAACACTGATCTTTCTCAGTTTTCTTATGAGAAGGTATTATGTCTGAAGGTTAAATGACTCAACCACTGTAAGGAAATGAATTCATAAGAAAGCTTAGGTTTAGGATATACTGTTTACTTGTATAAGAATATGGTTATGTGCTATGGAGCAATGTCTTTTATCCTGTCCCTTGTATTATTTTTAATAAAATGCTGATTAGTCAGTAGTCAGGCAGGAAGTATAGGCAGGGCAACAGTGACCAGGCAGAAAGTCTCTACTTCTCATGTCAATGAGAATTCTGAGAAGAGGAAAGGATCAGTCTGCAGTCATCACCCAGACACAGAGGAAACCAGACACAGGGCAAGCAAAATGGGACTGCCTCACCAAAAAGGTACCAAGCCACGTGGCTAACACAAACAAGTATTATGGGCTAATATAAGTTATAAGAGTTAATAAGAAGCCTGGGCAAATAGGCCAATCAGTTTATAATTAATGTAGACCTCTGTGTTTTGCTTTGGGACTTAATGACTGCGAGTAACCAGGCAGGACAGAAACCTCAGTCAACAGTTAGGTTTTTGGTTGTGAGCCTAGCCTTTAACTGTGGAGCTATCCATCCAGGCCATTTGCATTCAAATGGATGAAAGTAGAAAACACTATCCTGAGTGAGGTAACCCAAACCCAAAAAGATGAATATCATATGTACTCACTCATAAGTAGATACTAACTATAAACAAAGGATACTGAGCCTCTAGTTCATGATCCTAGAGAAGCTAAGAAATAAGGTGAACTCTAAGAAAAACATATATAGATACATCTGGAAAGTGGAAACAGAAAAGATTGTCTGATAAAATTGGGAGTATGGGGTTGGGGGAGAAGGGAGGGTGAAAGGGGAAAAGATGGGGATAAGGAGAGGGGTGAGGAGAACTTGAAGAAATGGGATAGTTGAGAAGGAGGAAGGACAGAGATGAGAGAAAGGAAAGAGATCTTTTGATTGAGGGAGCCATTATAGGATTAGCAAGAGACCTGGCTCTGGAGAAATTCCCAGGAATCCACAAGGATGATCCCACCTAAGACCCTAAGAGGAGATGGGGCCCGATCTTGACTTGCCCTGTAGTCAGATTGATGAATATCTTAAATATCACCATAGAACTTCCATCCAGCACCTGATGGAAACAGAGGCAGATGCCTACATCAGACCACTGGACTGAACTCCCAAAGTTCATTTGAAGAGTGGAAGGAATGAGAATATGAGCAAAGGGGTCAAGACCATAATGGATACACCCATTGAAACAGTTTACCTGAGCTAATGGGAGCTCACCAACATGAGCTGGACTCGGAAGGAACAAGCATAGGTCCAAACTAGTCCCTCTGAAAATGGTTGACAGTTGCATGGCTGGGGCAGACTGAGGGGCCACTGGCAGTGACACCAGGATTTATCCCTACTACATGTACTGGCTTTTTGGGGAACCTATTCTCTTTGGATGATACCTTGCTCAGCCTATATATAGTAGGGAGGGCCTTGGGCTTTCCCCAAAGCAATGTACCTTATCCTCTCTGAGGATTGGATGGGGGTGGGGTGGAAGGGTGTGTGGAGAGAATGGGAGGAGGGGAGGGAGTGGGAACTTAGATTAGTATGTATAATGAAAAAAGATAGTTTCTTTTTTTTATTTAAAGAATATGGTTATGCTTTAATCTTCCATTTTAAACATTTAATAAAAAACTCCTAACTTCTGATTACTAAGATTTAAAGATATTAAAGGGAGATTAATGGAAACCAGGATACCTTGCATCTGGTAAGAGAAATACTTATGCATATTTTACTTAATTAAATATCATTTTATACATACAATTGTTACTTGAAACATTTTAGGGCCATAAAAATGTTAATATTCAGCCACATTAATTAGAATTCTTATATTAATATGAGAAGTACATATTCCTTAAGGTGAAAATTGTCATCAGGTTTGAGATCAAGTTGCATGCTGGAGCACATTTCTGTTGGTTAAATCGTTCTGAAGCACACTGAATATGCAACCAATAGTTGTCATTTAATAGTGACATTCTGTAAGACATTTGTGAGCCTTTTAATCAAGGAAATATGCTAATTTTGGATGTTTTATTGGATAACTGTTCAATACATTTCCTCCTATAGTAAGTCAGGTGATCCGACAAGGCCTCTGATCTTACTGGCACCTGCAATATGCCTTGTCTCTTGGACTTTGAAGCCATTTCTTTTCTCCAGATGAGATAAGGAAAGGTGTCTCATTTTAGGTCTGGAAGAAACACGGAGCCCAGTATCAAGGTAGTGGAGTAGTTATTTTCCCAGACATAGCCCAGAATTTCCAAGCCTGAAGAAAAAGATTAATCTGCTTTTAAGAAGTACTGTTCTGACTTGGGCCTGGACATGGCGGTCTTGTTCCCAGCCATCTGCAGTCTAAGCTTTAGCAGTAAAAGATTTGCTTGCTTTGATTTTGATGTGGCCCAGCTTTTCTTAGCTGTTCTCATTCAAGATTTGGAAGAGAAGGAACAGTGGTGAGCTGAGTACTTCACTAGATTCTGATGAGGAATTCTTGAGAAAATTGGTTATTACTGAGCTTACAAATCCTTATAACTTTAAAACAACTTTGGTATGAACCTTTATGTTTTTATGTCTTTTTGTAATTATATTGTGGTATATTTGTTGGGTAGGATAAGTGCTGAAGCTTTATTGTTTTCATGAGTATGTGGAGTTTTATTTAAAGATTTGCTGCTTTTTAAATGTTTTGCCTCATGTGTTTCTAGCATTGAATAGTAATCTAAATTTATGCTGAAATATATTTTATCCTGGACTTATCTTTCATTTATTTTTAGAAAGCATCTGTTGCATCTGTATTTTTAAAATTACTCATATGAGATTTCATTTTAGACATTGTCTTTTAGTCCTGCATGTGCTAACAGCTTAGTTAATTTGTTCAATGCTGATAATCAGAATGTTCAGCTACAACTGTCTGCCTACGAAATCTGATTCTTCTTGCTTTCTGAGAAGTTGTGGGATCTGAGGGGCTTTCTAGGGTGTGGGTCAACTCCTTTGAGATATGAAAGATGACGTGGGGGGCTTTTGATTTCTGATATGTACAGACATGCACCCACAATTCATCGTCGCATTGATTTGGTCTGTTGTTCTTGGGTCTTGGGGGTCTTGAGCTTCTAAGGTTTGCAGTTCCCTTTGTCTTTCTAGCTTATTGAGACCCGAGAAGATGTGTCTGATTCTAAGAGTAAACTGTAAAGGCTCTGAGTATGAGCTTTTTCAGGGGCAACCCTGTTTTCACTTCTTATTTTTATTCTCAGCATTTTTGAGCACCACCCTTGGCCTGAAAAGACTTTTAGTTAACAATAATGGAAGGAAGTATTAAGGATTATCCCTCATGGCCCATTAGAAGTAAAACTTGCTACTGTTTCCTCTTTGTTGAAGGTAAACAGAGGCAAGGAAAAGATTAATTTGTGATTACAAAACAAAATGTGGAAGAAATGAGACTAAAGCTTTGGAAAACTGAATATATTACATTTCTTAGTCTTGCCCTGTAGTTAGAAAGCAGCATGGAGATATTTATTAATTTTATTTAGGATAGCAATGTCAGCATAGGGCATAATGACAATATAGTGACTGATACAAACAAGAGGTTCATGAAGAACGTGTCTCAGAAAAACAGCAGGATTTTGTAGGAATTTGAAGGATTGGTAGAATACAGGCAAACAGAGAAAGTTCACTACCATTTAGCTTCAGATTTCCTCATAGGGCAAAGAATTGCATTAATTTATGTTGGCCAAGGGAGTTGCAGTCGGCTTTGTTTGTTTTTCCTCTGTCAATTCCATTTTGTACAGAGAAAACTTTAGTAAACACAGTTGACTGGTTTTTGACACAGTGAGTGTCAAGCCACTGCGAGGACTGAATTATGTATTTTATGTTATTTTATAACCATGCACTTTTCCTTGGACCTTTTTCTTCTCTTCACTTGGTCTTCTGTGCCCTAAGTATTTTCTCTGGTGGAATCTGTGTGGCAAGAAGAGGAAAATATCATCCGGGATCTTGAGTACTTGGACAGATTGGAGTCCAGCCAGCTGCCCTGGTGAGGCAGGTGAAAGAATTCACAGAACTGGATCCTCCCCTCCGCTTGTCTCTGCCAGCAACCTGACTTGACAGTCATGCTCAAGAGCCATCTTGCGTTGTCACCATCCCTGTCTGCACCTAGAATACGAGCCCATATTCTACTTACAAACTCTAAGGGCTGAAAAATCACAATTTAAACAAAGTAATGATGGTAAACGAATATGTTTGCTACTTTTTATTATATTATATAAGTATTTAGTCCAGTGTAAACATTATTTGGAAAACGCTGCCTCTTATTTAAAACATGGACTTTCATGGTACATATTTTGGTTTCATAGCCAATTAGCTACAAATGAAATTTGTACATTAGACAGTTTAGAACTTAATTTTTAAGATATTAAATTGCTCATTTCCATATTTGCATTCTTGTTTCTCAGGTCACTATACCATTTTCATTTTTTTATTATTAAAACAAGTTGTACTGTATCTTTACAGTAAGCAACTGTCTTGTGTATCGAAAAGGAAACTAAAATGGAATTTTTTTTTTTTTTTTGCAATCTAACAGACAACAAATCTTTTGTGTTGTGTACAGAGAACAACTGAAATGTTATGATTCCCTGTGAATAAGAATTCTAGCCCTGGAATTCCAGGTGAAGGCTTGGAGCTTTCATTATGACCCAAGCTTTATAGACTTCTCTCCTAAAGAGCAAAAGAAGAAAACAATGAAGTCCCCACAAAAGATTTTATTTAAAGTATGTTTGTCCTTTATTTAAAGGTTTGTCTATGAATCAGTCTGTCTACAGGAAGCACAGTTGTATGTGTTCAAGCTTTGGAGCTGAGTTGGATCCATTTCTGAGGGAATTCTCATTTCCTATAAGAGTAACCACATACCTGGACCTTTGTGTTCCTGTATTATACGCCTGTTCCCTAATAGTCCTTCGTTTATCTTTGATTTAAATGTATATGAACCGTGATAAGAGAAATGATGCTGAAGGAATCAATTACAAATGAATTGGTTGGGCAAAAGTAGAAAACCAGACATGGCAAGTGACCTTTTGAGTCAAAACAATTAATTTTTGCAGAATATCTTCACTGTTGTTAGTATAATTCTTATTATTTGAAGATTTTCTTTTTCCAAACAACGTTAATGTACCATCTAGAATAACACAGACTACGCAGACATTGATCATACCATTTCTCCTACTCTTTAAAACACACTTCATTATTCTTTTTGTTGGACTTCTAGCACACCGTGCCTCAACTTCAGCATCTCATTACTGTCAGTTAAATTTATTTTCCTTTTTTTTTTGAGGCACACCTGGCCATAAACTTCCTATGGCCTTGAACTTCTTCATCTCCCAAGTGTTAGGATTTTACAAGCACATTCCCAAATACCCAGTTATTTAGTTCAGTTTTAGACACAACATTTTGAAATCTTTCCATAGTTTTAAACATTTAAAAAATGATTCCTTTGCTTTTGCAGTTCCTGAAGTTTCTAATAATACCCTTTATTTACTAATCCAGGCTGAATTGATGAAAATATACATTGTCTTCTTCCTGAGCTGTGAATGATCTTAATGAAGCCGAGTATAGGTTATGGATGAATGACGTCAAACAAAGAACACCAGAACAAAGCACTTAATTCTCCAACACTCAAAGCCCATATCAGGAGTTGTGATTCCAGGAAGACTTTGACTAATTATTAGCAGTTAGTAGAATTCAAAGACAAGCATGTCGGCTTCTCTTCTTTTGTCGCCATTCCTCTCTATCTTTTATCTCTTTCCCTTCAGAGCATTGGTTTTCTAAAAGAAACTAGTCTCTGTATACAACAGCAGCATCAGCAACACCACGTCCACCTCCACCATCACCATCACCACAATGACTCTCAATGCTTTATAATAATACCGTTCACAGCCTACAAGACTGGAGGGAGAAATAAGTATGCATTGCTTTCCTGGCGACCTGCAATAACATTTTAGGATAATGGAATTTAAAGTTTGTGAAAGCATTCATCCAGTTTCCAAGAAGGTGAAACACATCTTCCTAGATTAAATTCCCCGGAAAGTAGGAGGCCGTAGAAGGTGTCAGATTTAATATATCAAATGTCCTGTTGAAGGGAGTGGAATAGAAATTTGCGTAGATGGCCTGTTTAAAAAGTCCCCAACGTCATTCTAAAGTAAATGGTTCTCTCTTGCTTCACTATGTCGGCACCTTCAAGGCCGTTACACAACATCCTTCTAAACTGTGATCATCACACATGTTTAGTTAAAAAGGGTCCAGTAGTGTTCTGGCACATGACCCGAATTACCACCTTTCCTCGTGGTGAAGGTTGTTCTTTAGAGTCTTGCAAAATCATTTGTGTTTGCTCTTGACAAGTTGAGAAAACAAGTTCATGAGAGCAGTTTGTTCTGTTCAGCACATTGTAAGATTGGAGGTTTTTGGCAATAATAATCATTGTACAAAGAAGGCTGCTCATGAATTCACTTTTTTTACATTTTCATAAAAATATTTTACTAATTAGATTGAGCACCTATCTGATGATTTAGTCATTGCAAGCATGTTTGGGCCAAGTTTTAAGAAAATGCTTTGACCAAGATTAACTAGACTGGCATAGTTGTTAGCATCTCTCCCTTGGTATCCAGTATTAGCACGACGTATTCATAAATGATTTTTATTTAAAATAATCATTTCAATTATTTCTATTTAAATTGTGGCAATTATTTGAAACTCAAGTCTACATTGACTCTTTTTAAAACTAAACTAGACTTTACTAATGATTTATTCAGTACCGAATACCTCAATAATAATGAGATGGCTATATATTTGCCTAGATGCCAGTTTCTTAAATACATAAAATAAAGGAACCAGAAAAAATATTTTAAAAGTTTCCTCTAGTTATATGAAGCTATCTATATAATTTATTTACACTATTTGTGCTCTAAGAATGTAGGTGAGACACTTAAATGTCAACTTTCTTGAAATCAGTTTTGGTTAAAGCCAGTCCTATTTCCTGATATATGTTGTTTGCTCTTCTGGCATATTTCTTAATTAATACTTCCTGAATTGGTTATTTTCTAATTATTCTAGATCTTATTTCCAAATGAATTTGAAAATACAACGACACTAAAACTACTCAGATTCTGTGGCTTTAGAGGAATTACAAACAATGAGCTATAAAATAGAAAAGTACGGAACGTGATTTGCTACTTTGGCTCTGTCTGGCCTGTGTGATCTGACTTGCAGAGGAAAGATTGCTAGTGTAATTCTCACCCGATTCTCCTCATATCCTCATTCATTTTAAATTTAAGTGTAATACCCAAAGCAAAGTCACAACGGCTTCATTCCCTCGTTGTCTGGCTTTTACTGAAGTTGTATTATCTTCATTTCATGTGATATGTAAATACTTCTACCCTCTGAAGTCTGATCTTTGCACCTCCACTCATGAGCATGCTTTCTGTCCATGCCCAGCCCATTCTCTCCAGCTTATTCTATGCTCTTATGCCTGTTTTCCCCAAGGACAAGCAGTTTGGAGGGAAGGATGGGCATTGGTTGAGAGCAGAATTCTGACGATGACTTTGTCACTCTTCAGTGTGGTGTGAGACACACTACTTACACACTCACTATTAGCTATAAAACAGAAACAGCACTTGATAATTCCAGGAATTGCTTCTAAGCTTCACAGATACGGTATGGAGGTGCCTAACAATAAGAATAAATAGCAAATTCCTCAATATTATTCATGACTGGGACTGTTAAAATAAGTTTATTTAAATCTGTATTCATACATACATATACCCATGTCTTTACATAAATATATGCGGTATGCTAAAACATTGTAACCATAAACTCTGGTGTTTTACCTTCTTCCATAAGATCTTTTAATTTAATATTGAATAATTTCCTTTTTCAGCATTAATGAAGAGTGAGTTTGATTAGTAACCCTACATGTCATGTTTTTAAATTTTAATAGCCACTGTTCTAGTAGCTATTTTTTCCTTTTTATTCAATATTTAACTTTCCAATAAGCTTTCAGTTTCTTTTCTTAAATTCTACTGTAGATTCAGTTTTCTAAATATGCACGTATAGTTAACTCTGACTAACTTGGGCCTCTTGCTGCGCAGTATTAGCACTACCTAAGCCTTCTTTCCAGAAATCAGCCCTCCACAGCTTATCTTTGCAGACATTTTTCTTCATTTTCTGGGCTGACTTCCATCTGACCCCACTGAATTTCACTTCACTGTGTTTACGTTTGACTGTGTCTTCATTTTTCCAAGGTCACTTGAATTTTGAATCAACTTTGTAAGGAATTGTCTACTCTCTTTTCTTTGCTCTTGTCCTTGATATACTTGGCTAACTCATTTGCAGCATCCAACTTCTATACATTCTCTGCAAATTGTACAGGAACCCAGTGTCAGCCTAGAATATATTTGGTACTCTTGCATTAAGGCAGATTTCATCTGATATTTTTATTTCTGTTAACAACAAAACCATTTAATGCAACTAAGAGTACAACAAAGTTTGCTGTTGTGAAATAAAATTGCATGCTGCATATGCTGGGAACTTGTTCTCTTTAAGGTGTTTTTAAACACCTGGGAGCCTACAAATGATTGCTTTCTTTTATTATCATAGGCTATAAATCACATGTACCTTGGGGTATTATTGCGTGAAACCACTTTTACAAGGTCTCTTCTCCTGGTTCATTTTTCAACTTCTTTTACATCACTTCACATTTATGTTATCAAATGTTAGATTGATAAACACATTCATCATAATTGGTTCCTTACTTTCCAGCCCTCAAAATGTCAATGGGATCTTAATGGACATGTTTCACTTGATTGAGTTTCCGAAGACACCGGGTGTTATAAAAAAGAAAAAAATAAACACAAAAAATTAAAAACAACCGTTCCTCAAAGCACTTAATATCTTCCCATTGTCATTTTCAGCAACTGACATGTTAGTAAGCTGCAAAAACAAGTTGAAATCTTCCTGTTTAAACTCGAAGGAGCGTTTTATCAGTGTGCCCTTGCTTTTGAGCAAAGACAGTACATGCCTCTTATGTGGGTACAGCCTTCATTCTTTCCTTCCAGACCACAGCCTTTCTTGCCCGCACCCTTACTGGGACGGCACTGCCCTTGTCTTCCTTGGCTGATAAAACCCCAGGCTTCACTTGACCTCTCTTCCTTGTATGTTTTATTTTCACGCTCTCCCACTTAAGTACACGAGTGGGGCTTTCTTCAGGGAGTTTTTGCATTTCCTTTACTTTGAATTTTTTGCCTTCCAGTCATGCTTTGCTTCTAACTTAATTTTTTTTCTAAAGAGACTTTTGTAAAAAGTAGAACTCTTTTTTTTTCTGATTCCTAATCATCTTTATTTCTTCCTGGGTTTATTGACATAACATTTTGTTTGCTACTGCTTAAATAATCATCACAGATCAGCCACGAACTCAGTACATATAAATTCATTCATTCATTCATTCATTCATTCATTCATCCATCCAGTTCCCCAATGCTTCTATTGCACAATTGCTATGACTTTGTTAAATTTTATTTTTATTTTTCTTCTTCTTCTTTCTTTATTATTATTATTATTTTTTTTTTACAGAAGCTCTCTTTCTTAGAATTGTTTCTGCTTCATTACCTGGCAAAGTCCTGCTTCAAGAACTAGCATTTGGTTGTTTCTGTACACTTGAAGAGGAATTGCTAATACCATTATTTATTCCAAACTGTTGGCCTTTATTTTCTACACAGAGTTGTTCACTTTTCCAATTGGTATGCCTCTTCCTTTGCCAGATAAAGAAAAGACACTATCAGAGTCTCTACAGTGGCAGTTAGTGTTGCTTCATGTGTCCTCATTTCGAAATGATTACTATGAAGGGATTAATGGGAACAAATATGATGTGATCAGAAGTGGTTAGTTTCAGGAGAAACCTAAATTTTAAGTGAAGTCAAATGCTGTTTTACTGCATGGAAGGAAAGACAGATAGAAAAGGGAACAGCTAGGTGTAGTAATGGTGTGCACTGAAAGAGGCACTTAAGGTGGAACTGGTAGGTAAATGGACAGAGTCCTTTTGGGAAGAGACGGTAATATTGACCAAAATGACAATATTTACATGCAATGCAAAAGCAATAGGAAAAAAGAAGTGGAACCATTGTAGCCTTTTCAAGTTAAGACTTATAAAAGATTTTATACTATAGTAAACATGTTTTTGATATGATTTTACTTCCCAAAACACTATGGAAGTTCACTGAAGTCTTTATAGTTTACATAGACATAAATGTTAGAAGAAAATATGCAAAACTGTTGATTTAGGTTATATTTGGGTTGAAACATTCATTTTTCAAATGTATTTAAATATAAGAATAAAAATAAATTAATCAGAGGAATCAATATGATATTATTACAATAACAGATACCTCAGTTGCAAATTTCTAAAATTAAGTACTTTGGAAGACTGAAGGCTTCTATTTTTGAAGAGATGATAAGTAATTTTATTATTCAATGATTATATACAGACATATGTATATTGTACACATACACTCTTCTTTATTTGTGTGTGTATGCTCCTGTGTACTACAGCATGTGAATAGAGGTTAGAAGAAAACCTTGTATGTTGATCCTCCCCTTCAATCTAGCTTGAGACAGGCTTTCTTGCTGCTTTTCACTATGTATGCCAAGCTTCTTGATTCATGTACTTCCTGGGATTTTTGTGGCTCTGCCTCCTATCTCACCATTGGAGAATTAGGATTGTAGACGCAAGTTGTCTTGTCTGGCTTTCGATGGATTCTGGGGATCTGAACTTAAGTATTCATGTGTGCACAGCAAATACTTTACCCATTTAATCATCATTCTAGCAGAGAGAGAGAGAGAGAGAGAGAGAGAGAGAGAGAGAGAGAGAGAGAGAGAGAGAGAACACATCAAGACTTCCCCTTTCAATTTATGGGAAGAAATAAAAAAAAACTTTTAAAGCACTAAATTAGAAGGTGTTATAATGTCTCTTACTCTTTCAAGTGTGAGAAGTGCTTTGATTTTATTTTTCTATATGGGATTACATGAAGGAAAACACCAGTGCTATAAACAGTGGCAGCTAAGGTAAGTGCATGGATAAAAGATGGAAAGTCCTTGTAAAAATAATTTTACTTTTCCATACAGATGACTTATGTAAACGTAGAGGACCCACAATGATCCTACTTATAAAGGATAAATTTTCTAAGACAATTCCCATCATCCGTGTTTATGGTTTATGATGTACTCTGGTCATCCACTCAGCTGAATGTAGGGAGCTTATGTGGGAAAAGGATTATAAGAATGTGGTAAAAAAAGATAATGAAATTAAAATATGAAAAAAATCTTTCATGAAAGTGTACTATTTCTTTTAACTTTTCGTAGCTTCACTTTCATGATTCCCTACCTATCACCACCTAAGCCCCTCCCTTTTGACCTGCCCAAATGTAAGTTCCCTCCCTCATGCCATGATGTTTGGCAAGTTGGTTGTAAGTTTTGGTCTATCTGAACACTCATTTCAGAGTCACTTACCATTTTATCCATTATTGGGCTTTCCAATCTAGAGGTTGGTTACAGAATCACAGTGCATGAATTTTTCACCTTGAGCTTAGAATATTTAACCAATTTTTCCAAATTTGAGCCCAGATATACATTAATGCATTAAGACAAAGGATTTAGTTTAAGCTCTATTTTGATCCTTCCTTCCTTCCTTCCTTCCTTCCTTCCTTCCTTCCTTCTTTCCTTCCTTCCTTCTTTCCTTCCTTCCTTTCTTGACTTTACATTTCTCATTCCAGCATTGCAACTATGTCAGTAAAATTGTTATATCTTTTTGTCAACACTTTCATTGTGGAAATAATAATGAATAAGTATCCAGTGCCTTCATTACTTGGTCTTCAGGTCTATCTGAGGATAATGCTGTAGGGTTTTCTGCTCTTTATAGATCCCCTTGGCCTAAGTGAGATACCCTGCTAGCTAATGTGACCCTTTTGACTACCTGTTCTTACCTTTGGCTAAAGGTTTGAGTAGCTTTATTAGGTTGAAACATGAATATCCATTTTGGATTATTTTAGGCAACATTTTAATTTCTAAATAATTAAGATTAATGTTTATATTACATTAGTTCCCGGTGTTCTATTTACATTTTACAAGCTTGAGAGGTTTTGAGGTATATAGTAGATTACTTTGATCCAGTTGTATTCTGATAATTATTGTTTATAGTTTTAAAATCTGGAAGGCAGAAAAATGTCATAATAAGAATCTAATATACTACTTCATCAGTGCCCCTTTTTCCAAATAATTCAAATGGCTTTCTTGTGTATTTGTGGGGAAAAGGTAATTTTGATGTTCTCTTTGCTGTATGTGGTTTTCATAATCTTTTCCCAAGCAAAATATGCTCAGGATTGGGTTTCTTTGAGATCCAAACACCTTCTGAGGCAAATCCTATGCCATTTGCAACACAGAAAAGTGCTTGATCCTTTGCTGCCCTTTGGGTAAGGGGCACCCCTAAGTCTGTTTACCATGCTCTAGGGTCACCTTATTCAGCTGTATAAGCAACTCCTCTGATGGCTGGCTGCCTTGCTACAACACTAGCATTATTTTCAGGGGAGAAGGTTGCATTTGTTATGTTGCAATTTGTGTGACACGTCCATTAGAACATCTCTGGACATCAGCATGTGGGGAGGGGCTAAGAAGAGGAGGAGCCGGGGATAGGACATTTAATGGCAGAATGAATGGAAAGTCAAAGATCACTGTCAGTCTTCAGCCTCAATTGCATGGTCTCCACACGCCTTTCTTTCACTCTAATTTAAAACAAATTGGATAATAAAAACCTCAGGAAATATTTGTGATTTAATTTTAGTCACAAAATTTCTTCAAAATGACGAGGATTTTGGCAGCTTGCAAAGTGGTGAGGACCCTGAAGAGCGGCTTTGCTTTCGCCAGTGTGACTGCGAAGCGACAATGGGACTTCTCCAGACCTGGAATCAGGCTCCTTTCTGTGAAGGTAAAACCCCTTTTTCTTGTTTCTGATACCACTGCCCCGGGCACAGACTAGCAGTGAAGCAAAAGGTGTGCTGACAGAGCAAATACAGCTTCGAATACAGCTCCAAAGTGTTGTTTATTAGTAATTGCTTTAACATAGAATCTATTTAGCATAGCAATATTTTTATCTGAATGAAATTGGGGATCTTTACCAAATATAGAATGACTCTAGTTCCTATGAGCATATAAAATATAAGTGTGCTATATAAAAACACTTAATAAATTAGTTTAATTTCTGCTTTGATTTTATTGTGAATCAAAAGATATGGTCACTTCTATGCACATAAGCTTCACCTCCACACACAGTATGCGAAGCCTTTGTTATATAATGGACCATTGGAAAGGTCTGAAATATAAAATTTTAAACATGTAGAAGGAAAATATCTATAAATTTTTCATTTTGGAAGTCACTCCACAGAGAGAAATATAGCATTTCCATGTTCTTTTGACTTTCTTATCAGAGGAAATATTTATGATCTTCATTTTTGCAGAATCAGATTTTTGAGGCAAGCAGCAGCTGACAACCGGTCTGTGCAGGTATATCTACAGCTGGGGGCAGGGGGCCAGTCCAGAGTAGGACAGTAAATAGCTTCCCACCTCCCATCCACCTCTGGTTATAAAATCCCTAAAGGAACTTCAACCCTTTCCTATCACGCTGTGAAGATATTTCTTACTGGAGAAGTCTGAATTACACAGTGGAAGCTTAGCCAATGAAGAGTTTCTTTACAGAATACAAGGTTTAACAGATCACAGTAGCTTCAATATCGTGCCTTTTTAGTGTGAAGAGCTGTAAAAAGAAGTAGAGAAAATTCCTCTTGAACTGTTGTGTTAAAATAGGTCAGAGTATCATAGGGCATTCTGCTTGTACTTTGGATGCATGGTAGGCTTATGTAAAAATTGTCCTGGTGCTCCTTACGTTTTCCTGCTTATGTTGCTTGGGTCAGGATCCCAGAGGCTTTGGGTTCTGGTATCTGCTGGGACAAGCAATTTCCATTGGTTCTTATAGTTTCCAGAGATAGGAGTTGGGCAGACATAGAAAGATAAGAAGGGGGGGGGGCGAGAAGGAAGGATGGAGGGAGGGGGAGAGAGGGAAGGAACGGGAAGAGAGATTGAGAAAGAGACCTATATTCATATCAATGGTATGTTAGTTTGAGTCTGCTACCCTGAGAAGACTCTAACAAAGCCTAAGAAACTACGATTTTTGATTCATTTTGATTATAAAATTGAAGCTATGAAGGAGAATGGCTATTCTAAACCTCCAGCAAAGACACAGTAAATAGATAAGGACTGAGAGTGGTGATTGAGTTTTATTAAGTCTTTTCAATGCCTTAAAGACAGCCACATGTCACAATGAAGAGAAGAGACTCTAATGACAACACTATCACCTACAGCTAAAGTGATTTGTGATATCAGGTCACTTGGAACATATTTTCTTCTCACAGAAGTAGGTAGGTAAGGATGAGCGTGTTCTGTTAGACACAAGACATAGAGCAATGGAGTGGCCAGGTAAAATGCTAGGAGCAACAGTGATTATAAAAGTCAGTTTCCCAGACTCAGCAACCACTCTATACAGCAATAACCACACCACAACATGAGCTAATTATGTGGACAGACCCCTGGGAAAGCAGTTCCAGCTCATGGTGGTAGATCTGTTTCAAGGGTCTTCCATAGTTCACAGCTAAGAATGACAAATTTGCAAGAGGAATAAGCCATCATTTCAAGGTGTACAAGCCATTACTCACATGTAGTCATTACTAGCCAGAATTTTGGAGGAATGCCAGGCATGAAAAATGGAAGTCTTTAAGCTTCACACTAGTGAATTAAAATCCCAACAAGTTCAAGGGGGGCCTGTGTTATTCACTTACTTTGAAATAGTCCTCGCTATATATTTTACCTTCTCTTTAAAAACTCAGTTGTCTAAGAAATACATAACCAATTTATTCTTTTGAGATGGGTACAATGTTGTAAAGATAGTTAAAATCATTACAATGTATTTCCATAATTGTCAGTGAAGGGCATGGGAGCAGTTTCAAAAGGTTAGTGACAGGACAGCTAGTTCCAGACAGTAAATGGATTGTGAAAGACACGCAGATCAGAAAGCATTGCCCTATAAGCCGGGTGGCTTTTCCATTGTCAGTGGAGGTCATTTTCTTTCTCCCTGTGCTGACAAAGGGAGGGGGTTATAGCGGTGACACACTTGTGTTTTTCTGTGACCCTTCATTGCGTATTTGTATGTGGTTAATATTTACAGAGTGTGTGTTGCCACTGGTCCCAACTGCATCTCCCTCATAGGGAAGAAGAAAAAACTTCAAGGTGTTCCTTGTTTTAAAAAAAGTTGGTATCAAGGGTATAAATGATCAACAACCATAACATATGAAAGTTTTAGAGACTGTAATCTTTTTTCTATTAGTATTGAAAATGCCCAGTGTGCATTATTATATTCAGCCAGTTGTAACAGTATTGAGGAGGATACTGAGACTGGGAAATAAAATAAAATATCTAGCCTCGGTTATACATTTCTTATTACTTTGACCTTGGTAATTCACTTGTTCTCTAGACTTAGATTTTATCATAGAAAGTGTAGAAATGGAATGCGTGATCACCACACAATACTGAAGCCTGGAAGACTTTAAAATGAAAGATGGATACTTAAAAATTATGTTCCATCCACGTTAGTAGAAGGATTTAGTACAGGGTCAGATTGTATCCTCATGTCATCAAATTATTTCAATGACATGATACCTGATAAGAACCCTTACACATTTATCATGATGATTTTTCTTTTGCTTAAATATTAAACTTATCTCTAAGAAGATATTTCTAATAACAAATATGATTTGAGGACCAAAAATTGACCATTTTATTATTAATAATGCAATATTAAAAGACAAAATGTATAAAAAATGTCTAGTTTTGTCCACCACTTTATCCAGCTCTCCATTATTGGACAGATCAGCAATTATATTGAATATACAATATAGAAGAATATATAGAATACAGAGTAATATATAGTATACAAAAATATAGAAAGAGGAATAGGCAAAAAGCAGGTGGTAATGAATATATAGTCTCTGTCAATAAATGTAAAGGTTTAATTCTCAAAGACACCAAGACTGAATTGTTTTCATTGTACTTATAAATTAATTTGGGAATCAAATATTCAATTGAATGGGCTAAGTTCCTTGTGAATGGGAAAAATGTCTAATAAAAACCACTTCCAACATTAATCTACTGACATTTAGAAACAGAACCTGTGCTCATCAAAGTCAGGCACCTAATATCTGAGTACCCTCTCCAGCAATCTGAATGTGACAGGGTCCTTTGAAGGATTTCATTTTGTAAGACTATATTCTGATTCCAACAGAGAAGTCCCCATTTAGCTCTATCTGGAGGAGTCTTTGTCACTTGAGTAGTAACTGATTACTATAAAAAGTCCTACAACCGGAATCATTTAGCTACTGTGTAGTTTTCAGAAGAATAATCCATGGAAAATAAAATTTATGAGTATATTGGAGACTTTTTGTACAATATTTGGGGAGAGGGGTAAGCTTATAATACATATTCAAGGTTTGTTATTTTATGAGGCTTTTTATTACATACATGTTAGGGATGGATTTCATCCATTTAAGGCAAAATTTTCAATAAAATTTATGTTTAAGTCCCAAGTAGCCATCGTCTAATTAGTTCAGAGGAGAGGTAACGTTATTGTTTTTGATGCATATGTTTTCTGTAGTTGGGAGGTGGCCTCTCTTTTACATTCCTGTCTATGTTATCCACATTTTGTCTCCTTGAAGCACACATTCTTTTGCTTACCATTGACAGTGCTTTGACCAATTGAGCATCTTTGCATACAAGCATTGGGAAAGTTACAGGAGAGGGTAGTGAGTAAGATTCCAAGGGCAGAATTTCTGGGAGCAGGGACTCTTCGTTAGGGTCACAGAGTGCTTCCCCTACTGTTGAACCCTAGGAACTTCATTGGCCTACCATAGTTCTGGTCTGGATCAGGAGCTGTGAATTCTGATTAAGAAGAATCGAAAGGTCTAGCCTGGTCTTGATCTACGTGTTCCCTTAGCTTCACTTCAGCTCCTCCTTTGCTCTGCTTGAGAAGGCTTCTTAATGGTTTATAGGTGAGATGAGGCGGTTTACCTGCTGTGGAAATGGAATCATTTCTATGCCCTCATGCCTCTATTAGACCTTCTCTGTATTTCTGACCTCTTGAGATTGTGAGCTGTAGTCATACTGCCAGTGTCCCCTTGGCGGTGACACAAAGTTGGAGTTCTCTTTCGCACTTTAGGAGGAGATTGAGTCATTGTGATGTCACTAGTATTTCCCAATGTCTTTACAATGATGGGGTCTCAGAAAAGGCTTCATGGGTAGGGTCGAACTTGCTGTGGCTTTATAGCCTGGAAATCTCTAGCCTGCACTTGCTTTTCTTCATGTGTACAGACAAGCTCAAAACATGATCATATTTTTGAGGTCACTCTCTTTTCTTTATTCTTTTCAGCTTATTAAATGCCATTTGGGAAGCTCTTAAATTTCTTAAGGAAGTTGCTGGGTGGTGAATTGCCATTAATTAATCAACAGTGTTGATGTATAGCTACAGAATTTTAGTATGTTTTATCTAAGTTATAAAATTAAAAATGAGACCATATTAATTTATAAGTATAAAGTAAAAATTAGCTGAAACTATTTTAGATACTCCCAAATTTATAACCATTTGTCCTATAGCATATGCTTATTTAAAGATTGTTAAAAACGTAACTTATGAAGAATTGTAATAGATTTTTATAAATACGATACTTTATTTATGTGAAATATAATTAAAACAAAAATTATTTATGAATCTGGTTCTTTTGTTCCTCAATGCCCAGAACATGAGGCTGTTCAAAATTAACCTTGTGATTTTATCTTCTACATTAGCTGATGTTTAACCAAAACCAGAGGACTTTGACGCTGTAAGGCTTAACTAATTGCTACAGTTACAATGTTCAGACATCCTGAAATGTTAAGCATTCATAAATGCAAAGAAGAACATCAAATATTTTAAAGATAGCAAACTGTGCTATAATTATGGATTTAAATAGTTATATTATGACAGCATAGCTCCACAAATGAAAAGATAAGATTTCACTTACCCCAAAGAAAACTTGATGATCTTTAGTTTTTACTGTAATATTTACATGATAATTCTCATAAAAAATATGACTTTCCAAGGTTTAGTTCAGATACATGTTTTAGGAGGCTGGGTACTGAAGTGAACTAATAGCTATGAAACATCAGGTTAGCCACAAATAAAATATATTATATAGCTTGAGGCAATGGTGAAAATGGAAATAAACACACAGGGCCTCTACTTTCTCTGATATGCAAATTGCCTACTTAGATAAATGACTTAACGGCAATACAGTCAGATACCCAGAGCAAATCATTTTTATTTTTCCTACCGGCTTAAGGCGATTATTATTTCTATAATGCTTTCCATCCAAATCTTTTGTGCACTGCATTGCTCAGGTAGTTTAAAGCTCTACGCACAAAGCATTTTCTTTGCAAATATGAATACCTAGGGGCAGAAGCTTCATCACCCCTCCCATTTCACAGATGTGTAAGTACTCAAATTGGCAAGACTGTTCTTGTTCACAAACGAGAAGTTTATCAGAAAATGTGGTTAGAACTTTGAGACCCCGATCATCAAATAGATTTTTTTTATTGTTTCTTCTTTTTAGATTATAGTATAATTGCACAATTTTCCCCTTCCCTTTCCTCCCCACCAATAGATATTCTGAACTGGACATTTTATTTTACCTGCTTGCTTCTTATCCTGGGGCCGTAGCCATTGAAGCCGTCACTAGAATCTGCTGAGTCAGTTTCATTGCTGGGATTTTATTATTTATCTGAATTTTAACCCAATGTCGTATAAGGTTGCTTTTTCCTTCCTTTTATTTTGTTGGACTTTCAGAATAGGTTTAGATCAAGGAGTCAATAAGGATTTCTGTTCTATGTGGGTGTCAGAAATTATACAAATAACGTGTTTCAGGAAAGCGCTCTTTAGAGCTGATATTTCCCTTCCCCTTCAATAAAACCATTCTTGTGTGGCTGTAACATTATGCACTGCTTTTCAGTTTGTAAATTGTTCCAGTTTTTACTTCCTCCGGTGTGCTCCCAAAAGCAAAAGTCCAAGGCCATTTCCAAATACAAGAAAAGACTCATTCTACCTGTTTCCTGAGTCTTTAAATAAGAGATTTAAAACATTAACAACACTATAAGGAATACAAAGATGCAGCCAGCAGTAATAAACATGGGGTTGATTTGAAACCTTATAAGCTAATTATAAATTCTGTTTTCGTTTTGAGTATACTTCCTAGGACTAACCTCAGGGATACTTGGAACAGCGTTCGGAAGCGGAACTTAGCTGTGTGGCTCCTATTATTAGCTGTCACATTGTTCTGGTTACAGAAAAGTCTTTGAATTATCGACTCTTTTAAATGTGATCTCAAACTGAGAGCTTTAAAGAATTCTGGCCATTTGTTTCTAGCCTTATAAAGCTAATCAGTCACTTCATGCAAAAATGAAAATAAGCCTGTAAATGTAGTTTCAAAATGAACTTTAATTTTGATCACAAATTAAAGCCCTAAAAAGAAGAGTAGTTTAGGAGTAATGTGATAATATTTGCATAATCATACTTTAGAAAATTTCATTAATGGAATTAAAATATTTTATGACATGGTAGAACAACAGCACTAAAATCTATACAGGCAAAAAAAAACGTGGAAAATGTATTGGAATTATCAGCTATAGACAAATCTTTTGCACAAAATTGTATTTCCTTAAAAATTACTCCTAACTGGTGAAAGAATTCCAAGGTTCATAATAGAATACACACAATTAGACTTAGTTTAGAATGTTCAAACTAAAGGTATCATAAGAATGGACATTGTGTGGATAGTTATATAATACAGTTTCATAGAGATGAATACTACATAAAGCAGGGGATTAAAATGAAGATAGTACTTAAATTTGTATAAATGGAGTAAAGTATTAGATGTATAGAAAAACGTTTATAACTTCATGGACAGTTGTACAAAAATTTGTAGTTAAAACTAGCATTAGTATTAGTAGGCCATAGGGGGTTTTGTATTTCTTCTTTCGCTTTTGAATTCCTATCAAGCCACAACAGAACGCAAGGTTCCTTCTGTGTACATCTACCTGTGTACAGGCATGTGGTGGTCAGAGATCAACAACCAGCATCACCCTCTGTTGCCTTCCACCTTATTGTCTGAGACAAGTCTCTCAGTGAAACTGGAATAGCCTGCAGCGACTAGACTGCCTGGCCAGTGAGCTTCTGAGACGTACATGTATGCACAGGCCTCTGCGGGAGTATCAGAGGCCTACTACCATGCCTGGTGATTTACAGGATTCCGAGGAGCTGAACTCCGGCCTTAACATTTGCACAACAGGCATTTGCCTGCTGAGCCATGGCCCCAGATCCCTGAATGTACTTCTTGAGAACTTATTCTTAACCTCCTTGGCTTCCAGATCCATAGTGTCTACAATGTTTAGACTAAGCGGTCAAGCTTCAAGGAATGAATCTTCCTTGAAAACCATGTTGGCCAAATCCTTGATCTCTTTTTTTTTTCTAGGTTCTTTGCGTATTTTGCAAATATAATTACTGGCATGGAAGAGAGCAAATGTGATCTTGAAAGGGGAGCGATAATATTATTAATTACAGAAGTAGTTTGAACGTTGGTTCAAGTTCAATCATGAAAATTAACTCTGTGCATATGCATATCAACTTCAAGGAGCTGCATGTTGTACTTGTGTTTAGTGATATAAACATCATGCCTACGTGTTTTTTGCAATCTTTTCTTTTGTTCTTCTACTTTTGTCTTAAGAGTTAAGGTCTCACTATATAGTCGAGAATGATCTTGAACTCATCATCCTTCTGCACCTGCCTTTCAGAATCTATGATTCTATGTGTGTATCACCACATCCAACTGCACGTTGATTGTGTTCAGCTGTGTGTCCACCTTTAAATATAGACCAATTTCAGAGCAATATTAGCTTGGATGGATGTTTTGGTGGAAATGCCTCCTGTAAGCTAGGATCTCTTGGAAAGGCATTGGGTGGAATACAGGAGAGAATTTGCTTCAGTGAATTGAAGTTTCTGGAAGTAGCATTGTCAGAGACATACTGGGAGACAACGTGACAAAAACCATAGTCAAGTCAACAGGAAGCTGGGATCTCTCAGTTTCCCTCATTGAGTCTGCTCCTTGGTCCCAAGCCTGGCTCAGTCCCCAGATATAAAACACTCCAAGAAGGTTATGAGTTTCTGACAATAGGAAGCAGTCCCCTGGCCTGGCTTCTCAAAGCACAGCAGAAAGTCCTTACTGGAAGAAGGACTGAGGGGAAGACAAAAGAATCTGACCTAAGTTAGTATCTGTGGGCCTAGCTGTCTTCAAAGTTTGAAAATTCAGGGTCAGAGTCAGTGCGCACAGTTCTTAAACTCCACAGAAACTTCTGAGATTATAGGATGCTGTCAACGACTGCCCACTTCACTCCAGCCATTTACAGATTCACAGACACAATTCTTAGTTGACCCCAGTCTCCTTCTGGCTCATTCACAGGAATTCTGAACCAACATTTCTTATGAACAGATTAGACTTCATGATACAATTACTTATAAACTCTTCTTAAAAAATTGTAAAGTAGAAAGGAGAAAGGGATAATAAGTAAGGTTGGCTGGACTAAAGAAAAAAAATTACTGCTCCTCCAATTATCAGTGTGATGATCTTCATTTCCCTAAGGCTCTGTCAACTCAAGTGTAAAATGGAGATTTTAATGTTAGCAACCTCATTGTTTTTCTATGAGGATTAGATGAGCAAATCCATGAGTAGCTATAGAGACACTCTCTTGCACATTCTTATTAACCATTGCTATGCAGAGAATCTGTCTCAGGAGGGGTCAGGGTGGAGCTCTGAGACACATAAAGTACTCTCATAGGCTAATGTTCCAACAGGACTTCATGACTCTACCTGAAAATGGATGCCTTTGCATGAACAAGAGCTACTTCGTTTTCAAATCTAAATTTCCAATTTGTTTGTGCAACTGCATATAGACTTCAGTTAACATAACTATGTTCAGCAGGTTTGGGTTATACTAGCTTCTCATTAAAGCAGTGGGAAGTGTACAGTGATAGATCTGTTATTACCCTTAGAAGACACACTTTAGAAATGGTAATCCTTCCATTTACAAGTGTTAAGAAAAACCTCACTATTATGGATCACACTAGAGAAATTTTCAAGCATATGCTCCCTTCAGT
Organism: Chionomys nivalis; assembly: GCF_950005125.1. Lineage (NCBI taxonomy): Eukaryota > Metazoa > Chordata > Mammalia > Rodentia > Cricetidae > Chionomys > Chionomys nivalis. The sequence continues at coordinate 129,221,924 of NC_080087.1, read as the reverse complement.
AATTTAAAAATTACTTATGCAAATATTTACCAGTGACAAGGATGTATCAAGCATTCTGCATAACCCTTGACAACAACAAAGATAAAGCTACTGCAGCTTCAATTTTAAATGGAAGGAGAAAAATGAACTATTTGTTACTGGACTCTCTGAACATGGTGGACAATGAAGGCTGATGAGAAGCCAAGGACAATGGCACTAGGTTTCGATCCTAATACATGAACTGGCTTTGTGGGAGCTTAGCCTGTTTTGATGCTCACCTTCCTGGGCCTGGATGGAAGTGGGAGGACCTTGGTCTTCCTGTAGGGCAGGGAATTTGGACTGCTCTTCAGTATCGAGAGGGAGGGGGAATGGACTGGGGGGAGGAGAAGAGGAGTGGGGATGGGGGAGGGGAGTGGGGGGAGGGGGCAATGTGTGGGAGGAGGGGAGGGAAATGGGAAACGGGGAGCAGTTGGAAATTTTAATTAAAAAAGAATAATAATAAAAAAAAGAAACTTGCTGTAGAAACAATATTTCAAGCGTATCACCTTATAAATTAAATTCATAAGGTGAATTAAAACAAAGATACTTGGCATCATTTTATATAAAAAGTAGATAAAAAATTTTGATTATGTATAGTTAATCCAATTTTATTCCTTTTCGCTAATGATGGAGTATTAGATTTCTAGATAGCATAGCTAGTTATTAATATTACCAGTGAAATCAAGTCATGGGAAAATGTGAAAATAAGATTGAGAAGCTTCTAGAATTTACTGACAGCTTTACCTACACTACACCTAGATGGTGTGTAATGCTGGTGTGACCTGCAGCCGAGAGTTATCTTCAGCCTCAATTGATGCTTTTCTTTCCCTTTATTCTTTATTATCAGCCTATGTAGAATGTGTGCCCTCACTCAAGGAAAGATGAAGATTGATAAAAATAACCAGAATTCAGTAGGCATCAAAATGACTTCACAATATCATGTGAATTCTAATTTCATAACATGATACTCCAAAGTCTATGTATTCCCAAAGTTCGACTGCAATTTTATGTGAACCACAGTTAAATATTTCTGTAGGCTTGCAATGTTGGGTTAGGCTTGAGGTTTTCTGTTCTAAAGGTCTGTAGGAAGTAGAAAGCTTACCTTAAACAACTATAACACAAAGACACAGACATACACACAACACACATGTGTACATGCACACACACATATATTCACACACACCTACACACCATTTCCACACAGACACATGCAGAGAGAATGCAGTGAACACAAGGCAATCAATTTTAATTCTGACTGCTGCAATCATTTGGCGGCATAGCCTGTACACTAGGAAGGACAACCGCGAGTAAACAGGAAACAATCAAGCATTGACTGATGAAAGATGGAAAGAGCTAAGGTATTTCTTAAGAGTAACACACTTAGAAAATGACACAGAAAAAGGAACTCACATGCTAACTGATTAATTGAAGACTAGTGTCCACCAATACATATTTGAGAAAGCCTTAACTGTACTGCCTAGGGTAGGTAGAAGCAGGGAGACATCACAGGTAAGTTGAGCAATGGGGACACAATAGAAATTGGAAAGAGTCTTCTCTTGGGTAGTAGCACAATTTTATGCAATATAGAGTTAAGCATAGAAGCAAATGGGTGACTACTAGTTCGCTGTGGCTCTCACGAATTATTAATTTTTAGGAATTAGGTGCTTAGTGCTACTGTTAATTGGTGTACTATTTAAGTAACTATTATTGAGCCTATAGGACCAGATGTGGCTTGTGAGTAGCTCCTTCTGAGATGCTATCAAGAGATGATGAAGGAGGAGATGACAACTCTAAGACGTTTTGTATCTCCTAGTTTGAACCATTAGCAGAAATAACCATAAAAAGCATCAGGCATTTACCTTTGAAAGAACAATTCAGCCAAAAATTAGACAAATGTATCAAGGTACAAAATGTTGAAAGTGAAGATAAAGTATATGAAAAAATAAATTTACGATGTTTCCAGTAATAAAATAGATGAGCTGGGGACATATAAAACAGATATCACACTTTGGTCAAATTGTATTTACTTCCTCAGATAGAACAAGACAGCAAACAGCACTATGTGAGCATTTGGAAAGCAAGGAAATCATGGCCAAAGTGCTGGCCAGGACAAGGGAGTACTGTGAGGCAGGTTGTAATTTTAAGAACAGAGATCAAGGGAGAGCCAAAGAAAGGTGACATTGGAGCAAAGTCTTGAAGGGCTTTACAAATTTGAGACTTGAAATGCGAAATTCGCTAATCATTTCTTCAAGCATGGGGAGGAAAACATGACTTCTTTTATTAAAAAAAGTCCCACCCCCAAGAAAAGGATACCATTTTATGTATTTTTGTTTTCTAAGATTTCAGGAACACTTTCATGCCTGTTTCTCAAGTTTTTTTTTGTTTGTTTTTTGTTTTGTTTTGTTTTTCTTTCCTGTTTTGCAACTCAGGAAAGTACCTAGCTCTTTCACTATATGGAGAGTCTAGGGACACTCATTATGAATCTCCAGAGTTCAAGTACTTAACCTGTGGCAGAGGCTCAATGATGTTCGTGACTTGATTGCCTTAATAGTATCATTGGCATACACATTTTTATTAAGCATAAAGGGATCATATCATTAAAAGTTTCTTGATTTTTCTTAGCCTTTCATGACATTCCTCAAGCATACACACTTCCCTCAATTAAGATCTTTTCCCTCACATTTTCAGCTTTCAAGGGATTAACATGCTCTGGTAGTGTGCATTTAAACAATAATTTAATAAAAAGAAATCTAATCCTAGGGTATGTACTTCTGTTTGACAGGACAGAGCCTCCAAAAATATCTTATGATGGTACAACATGAATTCTCATGAAGTCTCTGGAAGGAAACAACATTTGGGGACTGTTATCTAGGAGAGAGGACTCTAAATAATAGCTCCTTGCTCAGAGTTCTCCATCAATTCATAGATAAGTCAATTGGCACTCATCATTTTAGTCATTGGAGGCTAGTATAGTTAAAAGGAATATAAAGTGTACTACAGCAATAAACAGAAGCCTTGTAACAATATAATGTGTAGTGGGAAGGAGAATTGGAAGGTCTATAAAAACTGCCAAAAAGAACAAAAAATATAATTAAGGGAGCAAAAGACATATTGAACACATTCTCAGGGACTATTTCAGACAGCAGTAAATGTCTCTCCGGATGTATCTCAGAAAAGGACAGCAGAACAGGGAACCAGTTCCATGAAGTGACAAGAGAAAAAAAATACCAACTAGAACTGCAGGCAAAGAGTAGGATTAGTTTCTGTGAATTTTTACCTCCTTTAAAATGTTTAAGTGCCTTCTAATGCGCAGATCAGACAATCTGAAAGTCTTAGTTGAGGGTAGGTCAAATGAAGGAAGAAGAAGACATAAGCCAAGGTGACATTTCAGGCAGACAAGCTCAAAATAAGGCCAATAAACTGTAGTATAAGAAGTTGAATTTGCACTTCACAGCCAAGCTTTCCTAAGTACATTATTTTAAGTTACATATTATTTAAGAACATACTTCCTTTCTTCTATTTTGTGAAGGCATGTCAGTTACACACCAGTTCCTCAACAACAGAAAATAATATTTCGAGTAGAAAATGTTTTTTGACAGTGAATTTTCATTACTCGGACCAAAGGATTTCATCTAGTGAAACATGTCAGAGTTACCTGGGGAGTTTTGTCAATAAACACCCCTGCTGAGACCCATCTCTGTGGAGTATCTTATACCGATCTTTGGAAATACCCTGAGCATTGTCACTCTTAATCCCTAAAATAATTGGCCACTGTCTTGAATTATAATTGCACAAATGTAACTGAACAATCAAAACAAATTATGGAATAATGACAAGGTTTTACAGGAGTAACAGGCAGAACTGATTTTTCCAGGTACAGATTGAAATTTGGATATGTACTAAACTAATTCCTGACAGAGAAATCTCATCACCACTGGTATCAGATGATGTCAGTCATTGTGGTTTCCTTGTGATGGGCAATTCCCTAACTTTTCTTAATATGGTATCTAGAGAGACAGAGTGAAACCAAACAAATGGACTGCTGAGCTTGTGGCCCTCACCACTCTCTCACACACACATTTCCACACACAAACCTTTCCCAGTGAACAGTACAGGACATTTTCCATCTTTCTCAGGAAAACAAACTTGAAATTCACAGGTTGTATTTTTAACTTAAAACAAAATAAATAAATTACCTATTTAAAAGAATGTGATTTTAAACACTAAAATAGTTCTGAATATAAGTATAATGTATATATATTCATACATAATTGAAATTTAGAAGCACAGTGTTGAATGAAAGGCAATCAAAACTCCATTTTACATGCAAGAACAATCATTCTAATGGCAAGAGATTTGAGCACTTAGGATTTAAAGGAAGGATCATATTTCTACAGACATTATTATTGGAAAATATCAGGCTTCTGCATTTTAACACTGAGAAACTGAATGTATGCTACCAAGCTAGAGAAATAAAGAAACAAAGATCTTAGCATCAATCATTAAATACCTAATGGTTTGTAAATGTGTGTGTGTGTGTGAGAGAGAGAGAGAGAGAAAGAGACAGAGAGAGACAGAGACAGAGAGATGAAAGGCAGAGAGAGACAGAAAGAGAAGAGGAAAGCAAGATATGGAGGGATTAGACTCTACGATTGCAGTCCTAACCTCGGAAAGGGACAGAAAGTAGAGAATTAGTGCATTTCTCCCTCCAATGACCTCAGTTAACCTCACAGAAAGCATAGTCATTCTCCAACAAGTTCAGTGCATGGCCAGACTGACTTCATGTATAATTGTATCTATTTCTCTGACATAATTATTTGAGGGAAATATCAGATATGTTCCTTTATGACTATCAGGATGTAACTACTAAAAGATACAGAACCTTAAAAACATAACCCCAAGACTACCATCAATCCTAAAAGAGATTCTATCTAATGCAATCAAATACCAATTTGTCATTCCAATTTCTTCAGTTGCTATGGAGTTGTTTTTGTTTTCTTATGTCATGTATTACAATGGACTATAGTGTCTCCTAGAACTGTGGTCTAACACATTTTTCCCCTCCCTTGCCCTGTAAGGAAATTGAGATCTAAATTGTTTCAACAATAGGATTATAGTATTTATGAGAACTGGGTGATGTTTGCTTGCTTCTTAGATAAGTTTCTCTAATTGTTCCTTTTTTCAGCCAAGAATTTTCTAGAAGCTAGTTCAAAGATTAAGACAGCAAAGTAATCGAATTCAGGATGCCCATAGCCAAAAGCAAGAACCAGACATGGATATAATTAACTCTAATAAAATGCAAAATGCAATATGCTTTTAGTGTTCCACAGGGTTTACTGTTGTATCAGTATTAATGGAGTGATACAGCTTCAACTTCTCCACAACCGTGACACGGTGTGGAGAGGGCAGCCCCGGGGACACTTTCACCAAATACCAGAACTCTGTGGAGCATAATTTAATAGGTAATCTCAAGGATTCCTTCTAGCTCTAAACCTCTGCGTGAACATGAGCTGTAGGTATAATTCATGATGCCTTTGTAAGCTCACAGACTTCCCTTAAAGGTATACTTGAGCAAAGCTAGGGAATGTTAAGGAGAAAAAGTCACTAGTGGTAGCTACCACTAACACGAAGCGTTTCTACTTTGCCAACAACTCCACAAAGTAGCCATAGACTAGGCAATGTATCGACATGCTTCAGTTCCTCTTCCAAGCAAAACAAAGCAAAACACCTGCTAGCAACAGAAACCATCTATTCGGAGAAAGGTTTCAAGAGGCACAGAACAGCCCAATGCTTGGGTAGGACGATTTCAAGAAATCTGCCGAATGCTTATTTATGCCTGGATACTTTATCTTCAGAATTTTATTTTTCTCTGTGTGTCTAGTGTTTTGATTTTGCTCCTGAGATTCATGCATCTGCTTCTTTAGGCACAGACAGCACACATTGTCCTGGAAGATGGAACGAAGATGAAAGGTTACTCCTTTGGCCATCCATCCTCAGTTGCTGGTGAAGTGGTTTTTAACACTGGCTTAGGAGGGTGAGTATTCTGTCCAAATGCTTTTCCCTCTATGTAGAAGGCCTGGGTGATGTAACTCATGATAACATGTTGAAATCACTGCACCATTGAATTGCATACTGTAGTGCCATAGGGCTTTGTGTATTTCCTATGTAGCCAGCTGGGAAGACAGGTATAGACACATACTTGCTGTTCCTGGAAAAGAAATAGAACATAGAAGCATCATGGCCCCTTAAACAAAACAGAAAGAAACTAATCCTAGAAATGTATGTTGTGAAGACATCAGTTGAGACTCCCAAATGGGGAAGTATTGATCTGATGGCAGTGAAACTTGAAGCATGGGAAAGAGAAAGCATCGTCTCAAGGAAGTTAATCCCACTTCGGCACATTTAATAAGAACACGAGTGTTTTGTATAATTTTGTCTTTGAATCAAAAAGATGTATTAATAAGATAAACTAAGACAGGCCAGCAGAGACCACATATCTAATATTTCTTTAAAGATTTATTTATTTTTGTTATTTATTTGTGTGTGTGTGTGTGTATGTGTGTGTGTGTGAAGGAACACACGGTAACCAGAAAATGGATCTCCCTGGAGTAGGAACTATGGGCAATTTTGAGTTGTTTAATATTAATGCTAGGAACTGAACTTTGGTTTGCCAACAGAGCAGTAAATGCTCCTAACTCATGAGCCATCTCTTTAGTTTCATATCTAGTATTTTTAATAGTTATCAGTTATGACCCAATTTAGTATTTAAGATTTACTAATGAATGGGCGACAATGACAATGATAACTGTTATATAATTCATGTGACTGATCTTACCTAGACAATCTGGGGAGCAGGAGACTGCACTTCTGGTCTCAGGATGCAGTAGCAGAGAATGGGATGTTGAACCTTACTTCATCTTTTGGAGTGTCAGCTTCCCTGTGTACAAAGCAAGGGGGCTAAAATACACAGTATGACAGCTGGAGACGTAAACCACGTGTATTTTAGGAAAAATAGGAAGCTATTATTTTAAAAGGTTTCCTTTAGAGAGTCAGTCGGCTAGCTTTCTATGAGATATTTGATGAACACTTCAGGGAAATTCACATTAGCCTTGTAAGGAGAAAGGAGCATTGGGTTAACTGATACTGAGTGTATTGATAGATCAAGCCTGTCATGATGTTATTAATGTTCAGTTTCCCTAATCCTCACCTCTCTCTGTAAAATGAAGACTATTAGTGGTTTTAAAATCAGCGCCAGTGGTGAGAACATTAAATTACAGCGTATAAAACCTGTTTGCAAAGTTTTGCTTCGCCAGGCAATCATTTAAGCTTTTCGACAACACTAATTACTAGCTGTGTTAATATACCTGCCAACAAACAACTGTTTAATAGAGATCAGAATGATGGAGGGCACTAGAGTTTTCTTCCTGGAGATAGATTACGGGTAATAAATCTTGTCACATCACAAAAGTCAAACAGGACCTGATGGATTAATTTGCTTTCAACACTGTAGCTCTCTAGCGCATGCTACATTTATGAACTCACTAGAGAGTACCATATGCCTGTGTTTAAGGAAAAGGCCAGGTCCCTTAAAGAAAGAAGCCAAGGAAGATAAAATTAATTCAAAGCCTTTTTTCTTGGTGTAGAGGAGATGTTCATGTGTTGGATTAGTCCACAGAACTTATGTTTTTTGAGATATGTAGATCTCATCTACTGTCTGGCTCTCTCAGTAACATGGTTATAATTGTTTTTTTTTTTCATCTTCAAGAAATGCGTTTATATTGTGTATAAGCCTTGGTTAAAAATTTATTAGTTGTTGACAGGTGAGAGGCATCTGAGAAACAAGCTGATGGAAGCTTGAGTCTGTGCATGTCTCCGGGGAAGGTAGAACGGGAAGACAAAGTGTTCTGTTGACAAAGTTAGTTCTGGGAGGACTTAGCTTGGAAGGGGTTGAGGAATTTATGTTGACTGCTATCTGAGCTGTATTGGATTGGTTTCAAGGTTGTCGATTCCATCCTGCTCAGCACCTAAACTCACACTTGCTGTAGTAATCCACAAGCGAGATTTGTTCTCAGTCTGCAGGAAGACAAAATGTAAGGGGACAGGAAAAAAGAAATCAGCTATAGTATCTTCAAATGCATGGAATAAGTGTTGCTAGTTCCTAGTATTTATGGGAAAATGTCTCCCTCCCCACATAATATTTTACACACACACGCCTCCAACTTTAAAATTCTTTATTCCTTCCAAATTCCATTTTCAGTACTGTACTTTAAAATAGTTATTTGGCTTCTTAAATTTTTGAGTCAGTAATGCTGTAGGTGAGTGATATTTTTCCAAATTTACAATAGCTATCAAATTTGTAAGCTTCATTCCAATTCTAAATGATTTTTAAATCAATATTCTTGAGTTATTTTTTCATGTGCATTGATGCCTTAGTTTGTTTCTTTACTGAGTTCTAATCTCTGTATGCGCCCATGTTGTTATCACTGTCACAATGGGTTATTCTTCAGTATCCTAATGCATATTGAAAAATTATCTTCAGCTTTTTGATGGTTAATAAGTTTGAGAAACTTTTAGTCTTGGACAGTATCAGTTTTTTTTCTCAATATCTAGTAGGCTATGGAAGCCTTTAAAATATCTGCAAATATTAAATTGGCAACAATGTATAAAAAGTTAAAATATTGGCCAGGCAGTGGTGGTGCATGCCTTTAACCCTAGTACTTGGGAGGCAGAGGCAGGTGGATCTCAATGAGTTCAAGGTCAGCCAACTAGGGATGTTGCAAAGAGAAACACTGTCTCAAAACCAACCAAACAAAAACAAACCAAAAAACCAAAAACATAACCAAACTAAGTAAAAAAAAAGAAATCCCAAAAATAATTATTAAATAAATTCAAATATTTTTAAGTGAAAGAATAAAAAACATGAAAATTACCCTTGCATCAGAGTCAGCTTTTCTGCTCATATTAGGCACATCATGGATAAAAATTTGGCATCCTCAGGAAATTTCTTTAGGATTGCTAAAGCCTAAAGTCAGATTTTAGGAGTTTGACCTCATAGTCTTTTGATTCAATGGTTCAGAGACTAAGAATATGTTCGTACCATAATGGTTTTGCACTTGTATGCCTGATACACTCTGCCACGTCTTCCTAGGTACCCGGAAGCACTTACTGACCCTGCCTACAAGGGGCAGATCCTCACCATGGCCAACCCAATTATCGGGAATGGTGGTGCCCCTGACACCACGGCACGAGATGAGTTTGGACTTAACAAATACATGGAGTCTGATGGGATCAAGGTAGTACCCGTGATGTTGTGCTAAGAGTCTCCATATGCAAACATTTAATTGATTGATGTCTAAGGATATAAGAAAGGCAAAGTTTCTCCCACAAAACTATGTAATCAATCCACATTTCAACCTTATTCCTAAGTACATGGGGATACTCTTCAACTTGACAAGTTAAAGTTTTATTATTTTTTTGTGAAGTATTTATTAGGGTACTTTAGATTTTAATGCATTGGAGGAAACTTATTTTAGCACATAAAATATTGTTACATGTCTAACTAATGAGACAATAATGATGAAAGTTTGATAATCAACTGCATATTATTTATTGCCTTTTAATTTAAGTATTAATAAAAGGTAATTTATATGGTGATTAGAAAATTAGCATATTCAGATTCTCTAGTCAAGGATATTTGGATATTATCTTGGATTATGAGCGTATAAACAATTTAAGATTGACATTCTTACTTCACTCCCTGTCTACTGTTCTGTTCAGAGCAGCGCGGGTCTCATATTTCTGTTTCCTCAGTCTTTTGCGCATGTATATTAAGAAGGTTATCTTATCTATTATGCACATTAAATAACTAATTGCAAACTATATTATTGATAAGCAAAATAGTTGAAAGGCACACTGGAAGAGACAGTCCCTTCATTTGGGGATTTGCCTCTAAGGCAAACCTGCTTTCCCAAAGGACTGCTAAGAAAAAAATAATAAACTTAAATAAAAGTGTTGATAGCCTTTTCTTACATCTTGTCTTCAGAGTTTTAAGACTCTTTATCAATGGCTAAAAATATATTAAAAAATGCAAACTTAACCTTTAAATTGAGTCGCAGGAAGTACATGTTTGGTGAATCCCCTTTCAAAGTTTCTGTTCTTCTTTCTAGGTGGCAGGCCTGCTGGTGCTGAATTACAGTAATGACTATAACCATTGGCTGGCTACCAAAAGTCTGGGGCAATGGCTGCAGGAGGAGAAGGTGAGACTTTGGATAGATTTCATTTCTCCGGTAACTGGTTACTGGGTCTAGGGGAAACCTGGGAGGTCCGGAACTACTTTAAATAAAGACGATGAAGATGTTTGTGCAACTTTGGGGTTTACAACATCATCATCATCATCATCATCATCATCATCATCATCATCATCATCATCATCATCATCATCATCATCATCATCATCAACAACCACGATCTTGTATATTGTGCAATCTTTCCAGAACTCAGGCTCTGAATACACAGAACTGCATTTTTCAGTTTATCCACTAGATGGTGCCGACACAGTTGTAGCAGTGTTAATCACTTAGAAAATGCAACAAGGAACATTTTAGAAATTTCCATTCTCTTGAGCAATATTAGTCACCCCTCCAATGTCATCTATAGTTTAGCCCCCCATTCTGGGTTCTAGAACAAGGTCTACTATAACTATGAGCTGTATTTGTAGGGTGTATAATCATTCCATCCAATATTTTCTGTCATCTTTAATTCTTACCAGTATAGATACTCACCAAGTATTTTGAGTTTTAAACATTATGATAAACTAAGTGGATATAATTTCACTTAAAGTTATATGGAAAACTGTTAAACTTTGCATTCTTTCCATAGTTTAAATGCTAATACCTTATCAGAGGATTCACCTTGAGTGTTAGGGATACTTGAATGGACAGACTTTTGCCATTTAGTTTCATCTTCACTGCTACTGCAGCTGGCTTTGTTCAACTGCTGCTAATCCTGTACCTGATAGAATGCTATGCCCAGGAAATTCTGATTCTCCAATGAGGGTTCACCTATTGGGAATCAGTGTTACCTCTGTGTGACAAAGTAAAAATTAAAAACAAAAATATTGGTCCTGAATTCCTAGGTCTTAGTTCTTAAAATTTATAAGGCAAGAAGGCACTTCTGTTGTGTCCTGGGTCACCACTGATTTATTCTCAGTCATTAAATTTTTATGTATCTTGATTTGGAAGATAGCTAGTTTCTGTATGGTTATTTAGCTCTCAATCTCCCCCTCTGTGTTCCTCTGTTTGCCTCTCCTTGTCTGTCTGTCTGTCTCTTTGCCTCCTCTTTTTACACCTCTCTTCTTTTTTCTCCTTGTTCTCTGTCTCTCTGACTCCCTTCCTTCTTTGTGTCTCCTTCTCTTTGTCTATTCATCACACACGCACACACACACACATATTCGTTGTGTTAGCTAACACATTCAATTTTCTTTACATTAAAATTAATCATTTTAGTTTCAACTTGTTAGAGTATGCTTTCAATATATGAAGACCATGGCTGTCTTTATCCAATCTAATAAAAAACGAAAAGAAAACCAAAGGAAGTATTGACTAACTGATAAATAAGATGGAAAAATATTAGAAAAACATAACTATACAACACAAATCTTAAGAAAAAAATGTGTTGAGTACCCACTGCATATCAGAAATTTTTGACTCAAGACATATTGGTTGGCATAATTCTTTCTTATAAAGTTCACTGATTTGACTCTAAAACACAGATTTTAAAAAATATATGTTGTACCTAACAAAAACTTATACACATATTTCAAACAATATATATGCATGCACACTTGACTCATTTCAAAATGGCTCTTTGTGTAGACTGTAACCTATTTAATATCCGAGGTTAAGCACCAAAGCCGTTGCAAGGGAGTGATGTGCAGAAATTCTGAGGACAATTGCGGGCAGTAGGAGTCTTGTGCTCAAGTGGAGCAGCAATTTCCCTCGAACTGACAACACCATCACCCTGGGTCAGGGAAGGGAAGGGTGGGAAAATTATTTACTGCTCGAGAAGATAGATGAGGCTTAGAGCACAACTTGAAAACAATATGCTGGCTCTAATCGCCTCTCATTTCACTGTCACCGGGGTTTTCCTTACAGGTCCCTGCAATTTATGGAGTGGACACAAGAATGCTGACTAAAATAATTCGGGATAAGGTATGATCATCATCTTTAGCTGAATGCGTGCCTCTTCTCATTTCCCCCAGTGCATGAAGGACTCACTGATGTGCAGAGGAGGAAACCTGGCCGCCCCCTCTTCTCATTTCTATGTCACTGTCCTTCACCCTTCTGATGTGGTTTCCAGGACTGAATCCTGGGTGTCCCTGAGATCCACTTACCTGGTCAGGATTTATTGAGTGCCTACTATGTGTTGATTACGACAACAAGGCAAGGCATTGTAATTCTGCTCACATGACAAGCCCCAAACCAGAGTCCTCCACGCTGAAGAACGCAAACTGGAAACGATGTAATATTGGTGTCATTGTTTACTCGGCTCTCCAGGAAGAGTTGTTTATGAAATTAGCAAGTTTTCTGTCACGAGTGTGGGTTACCTCAGTTAGAGGGTCCTTCCTAAGACTGGATTAATAGGCAAAGAGACACAAGGCAAGGTTTTGCCAGCTGCTCTGCCTGATGGCGACATCTGGTCCCGTTTGAGAATGCCATCGTGCCATCACCACCTGCCCCTTCTTCCTGCTCCTGTGCATGTTTCCTGCATACATCTCCATAGCCCAGACAGAGAGACACAGTCCCTCATTAGTGTTCACCAAATTCCCCCAACGTACCTACACTTTCTCACCAAATGTTAACACATTCAAAAGGAAACAAGACAGTTTGGTAGTCTATACCAACACAGGTCCTCCCAGGAAATCCGTTGCGAATTTGTTGTTAGAATTTAGTCAGGCCTCTGCATCTGTAGGTTTTGTACAAACGATTAAAAATTGCTTTTAAAATTTCTTATATTTTATCATTTCCCCTAAAAATACAGCATCCTGCCTCTTCACATAATGCTTGCATTGTATTAACTACTGTAAGTGACCTAGACTTGATTTAAACTCAGATTCATTTTATGTGATGCGTCTGAGCACGGTGGATTTTAGTATTCAAGGAGGCTCCTAGAACCAGCACCACAAGGGTAGCCAGGGCAAGTGTATTGACATAGCCACTGTAAATGGAAAGGAGCAGTGGTATTGAATGTGAGAGAGGGGCAGCAGCTCTGACCAGGCAGAAGGCAGGAAGAGCTCATGCTGCCGCCGGCTCTGCTTCTCACTGCGTTATTCCTACAGCGGTTTTCCCGGGAAGAGGCTTTAGTGAGATTCTGTATTCCAAGCGGATTCTCATGTTTTCCTAGTTTAACAGTGTGTGGAACTTGTAAACAGTAATGTAGCATCTAGGACCAGACCAGAAGGAATTCAGAATGCAATTTAGGCTGCAGAATTGGCAGGCTGGAGAGAAGACAGCCAGGCCTGATGACTGTGAAAACTCTTTCCAAGACCACACTGCGTCTTCTGTCACCGGTGTGCTGGGCTCACATGAACTCTACTTTTTATTATAGCGACTTTGATTTTTAAAAAATCTAGTTGAATAGTATATGGCACGTAGCAGCATTATAGGTTACAACTGCTTATGGCTGATATTGACTCATACCAAAAATATGAGTTGTAACTTTCACTTCTGTTACTCATAGTTTGAAAACTCAAATTGCATTTCACATAGCATTAGGAGACAACAGGTTTCAGGATTTAGGGTGTATAAGTATAGAAAAGTGTACTTGGATCTAAAAGGTAGGCAGAAATCACCACACACTTCAGTTTGAAAGTAAAAGGGGGTTTTGGGTTATTCTCCTAGGCTTTGGTTTAACACCCTGACTTTCACAACAGCACTAAAATCCATGGTGCTTCCACAGCGTGCCGGAATTTTCAACCTGTGTCCACACAATGACATCTCTAAAAAGACCAGTTAAGAGGGAAATAGACCTTTTGTTTCCTTCAGTGTAGGGAAATCCCGATAAGTAGATACAACATGTCATTTCCTAGACATCTCTAAGCAGACTTCCTGACAAACAAGTACATCTCAATATGCAGCTATAAAAACAAGATAACTTTGCCATGTCCAATCTAGCAAGACTGATTGTGAAAATGTCATAGAGGGTTGAGCATTCCTTAAAGATCATGCAATCTGGTACACCTACATACTGATGTGTCTAACATGATGATGTGCTTTTATTGTGGCTTCTAGAAATTTCTGACATAACAAATTGCATTTTCACCTTTTTTTGAGGTTCAAATTTGCTATCAAATTATATAATAAGTTCTTTTTATTTCTTGGTAGTTTTTAGATGTCATCTTTTCTTTCCAACAAATTATTTTGTCTGCTTCGGTTGTGTAATAGTTTTAAGCCCAATGCACTAGGGTCCCTGGGTCTCTGATTAGTCTACCTAGTTTGGAATCTGTTGACCTGAATTCTGGTGAACTTTAATGGCCTCAGCTCTCCAATAGCTTCTCACAGGACTGGGAAGACAGCTCAGTTGGTAAAATGCTTCCCTGGAGACTTTGAGGAACTGAGCTTGAGTCTCACCCATGTAAAGAAAATCCTGTCCATAGTGATGCATTCTTGTTATCGCAATGCCAGGGAAGCAGAGATGGGTAGATCCCTATGGCTGAAGGACCAGCGAGCCTGGTGTGGCCAGAAAGCTCCAGGCCAATGAAAGACCTGCTGTCAAGGCAGACAGCACTCGAGGAATGACACCTCAGTTGACATCTAGCCGCCATTTGCATATTCTTGTGAGCACACATGTACCCTCCATTTGCATATGCTCATAAACACATACTTATGTGAACACACATGTACCTGTTCACCCTCCTCCACTCACAAGGAAAAAATTAATTGTATTTCCTTGAGCATTTCCTGAAAAGCAGGTGCCAACTACTTTTTGTCGTTTCTGTTTGAGAAAACGAAGACCTGTTGATGGTTCTAAGCTATGAAGACATCTAAATGACAACAGCTGTCCATAGTCTCTGTGGGCTTCTGCTTCCAGAATAACGTGTTCCTTCCCACTGCATCTGCTTTTTAATTCACTAGGGCACCATGCTTGGGAAGATTGAATTCGATGGCCAGTCCGTGGATTTTGTGGATCCCAATAAACAGAATTTGATTGCTGAGGTTTCAACCAAGGTGAGAAAATTTTCTTCTTACTTTTTTGTTTTATTTTATCCACTTTAAGCGTACTAGTTTTATAACATTAAAATCTTTATCTTTCATTTCCCATAAGTGCCTGATCTGAAAGGGGAAAGTGGCCCCACAGCAGCTGATACATATGCTCTCGAATCTTTGCTTGTCAAGTCAGAAGCCTTTCTTACAGACATTCTTGGCAATCTCAAGCCACCATTTAGAAGCTTTTCCCTATAATTTTAGCTTCCCTCTTGTCTTTCACTTATTCCCTAGTTTGGGGCTTTAGACCACAGTAAATAGAGAAGGCACAGAAGTGCTAAAGGCAGATATAATACTGAGTAGGATAGAAAGCTAAAACCCCGAAAGGGAAACGAGGGAACACTATAGGAATTAGACAAAATAATAGCCAGGCATGCTCATGCATGCCTTTATCCCCAGCACTAGGGAGGCAGAGGCAGCTGGATCACTGTGAGTTTGAGGTCAGCCTTGTCTACAGAATGAATTCTAGGACACCCAGGGCTGTTACACAGAAAAACCCTGTCTTGAAAAACCAAAAAAACACAAAATCCAAAAAACAACAGAGAGAGAATAAAAATAATAAAAGTCTAGGGTCATTTTGTGCAGGGAAAATATTTCTTTCTTTCTTTTTTAACTAGTTAATTTCTGCAAACCAATTCCAGTCATTCCTCCCTCCTCTCTCCCTGCTACCCCCACCTACCCTCATCCTCTCTTCAGAGAGGATAAGGCCTCCCCTAGGAAGTCAACTAAGTCTGTCCCCTCATCTTGTTGAGACAGGATCAAGCCCCCGCCCCCCGCAGCATACCAATGCTGAGCAAGGTGTCTCTCCATAGAGAATGGGCTCCACAAAATCAGCTTATGCACTAGGGTTAGATCCTGGTCCCACTGCCAGTGACCCCACACACTGCCCAAGCTCCACCATTGTCACCTGCCTTCAGGGGACTTAGTTCAGACTTATGCAGGTTCCCTAGTAGTCAATTCAGAGTCAGTGAGCTCCCACTGGCTTGGGTCAGCTGGTTCTGTGGGTTTCCCCATCATGGTCTTGGCACCTTTGCTCATATTATCAATCTTTCCTCTCTTTGATTGTACTCCAGGAGCTTGGCCCAGTGCTTAGCTGTGGATCTCTGGATCTGCTTCCATCAGTTTCTGAATGAGGGTTCTTTAAGGTAGTCCTCAATCTGATTACAGGGGAAGGCCAGTTAAGGCACCCTCTCTACTATTGCTTAGATTCTTTGGTGGGGTCAAACTTACTGTGTATATTTGAGCTAAAGAACTAATACTCACAATGATGTCTAAGTAACTAAGTGTTTGTTTATAAGAAGGTAGAGAACTCTTTAGAGCCATGCCTCTTGGTCTTTTAATGAAGGTGTGAATGGATCTTGTGTGACACTCTCTCTGACCTTGGAGATCATAAGAGTCTGGTAGGAGAAGCAAACACGTCAGCTGGCATGTACAGAATCCTGTGGTAAAGCTGTCCTTGGCATGCTTACAGGCCACTGCAAAACCATTCATGGTGCATCACCACAATGAGACAGGTGTGTCACAGAAGGCTGGGTGGACGTGTGAAGGCAGACACAAAGAGCCAGCTGTTAGAGATAGATAAACAGAAATCAAGCTGTTTCAGGCAGAAAGGATGGTATGTGTTTGAGAGGCAGAGATTTGCAGCAAGCTAGGTGTGTCTGATGAGTTATACATAGGTTGATAGGTAGAAGCAAAGGAATCAATTATTTGAATGATACATTTGGCAGGTGATGAGTGGATGCCAACTAGATCCAGAGAGTTTTATGTATTAAAGCTTCACTGGATGCCGAGCTTTACTGGGAATTATGGGAAATTCATTCAGCATTTTTTTTTTTTTTTTTTTTTTTTTTTTTTTTTTTTGGTTTTTCGAGACAGGGTTTCTCTGTAGCTTTGGTGCCTGTCCCGGAACTAGCTCTTGTAGACCAGGCTGGCCTCGAACTCCCAGAGATCCACCTGCCTCTGCCTCCCGAGTGCTGG
Source organism: Chionomys nivalis (assembly GCF_950005125.1). Lineage (NCBI taxonomy): Eukaryota > Metazoa > Chordata > Mammalia > Rodentia > Cricetidae > Chionomys > Chionomys nivalis. Next base: position 129,204,669 of record NC_080087.1, on the reverse strand, counting down.
GATTAAAGGCGTGCCCCACCACCGCCCGGCTCATTCAGCAATTTTTGGAGCAAAGGAGAGGTGGACAAAGGATCCAGGAACTTGAAAACAAAATCATAGGATTTTTCCAAATGTCAGCAACACTGACTTGGAGAAATTTACCTTAAAAATTCTGTGGTCAGTTAAAAACCCTATATGATACATTCATTTTCAGGATCCTAAGACAAATTCACACATACAGGTGTTTGTGATGTTTTATATAGCTTCTTTCATTTGATATAGAAAGCATATGTGATTGATCCTCTGTAAATGCAGGCTCCATATTTGCGTATCTAACTAAATATGAGTCAAAACTACTGAAAATTATGATATATAATATAAATTTGTACCTCCTTTTCTTCTTGCCATTTTCCTAACAATACAGCTCAGTGCAATGACTATTGACATGAAATTTATCTTTTATTAGTTACTGTAAGTCAGCGCTCACTTTAAGTGTGCAAGGTCTATGAAATATCACATGGTTTTAGAAAAGGGGTTTCAGAATCTGTGGGTTTTGTTCCTCAGAGTGGCTGGGCTGGTGCATCTTCCAAGGAGAATGGCTAGATGAGTGAGTGTAAAATGAGTTTAAGTAGAGAACAGCAGAAATGAGCATATCTGTCTATTTATTATCCATCTGTCTATCTACCTATACATTTTTCCATCCATCTATCTATCCTCTATCTATTTATCCATCCATCCATCTAACATATCTATCATCTATCATCTATCTATCTATCTATCATCTATCTATCTATCTATCTATCTATCTATCTATCTATCTATCTATCATCTATCTATCTATCTATCTATCTATCTATCTATCTATCTATCATCTATCTATTATCTATCTATCTATCTATCTATCTATCTATCTATCTATTATCTATCTATCTATCTATCTATCTATCTATCTATCTATCTATCATCTATCTAGCTATCTATCTGTCTATTATCTATCTATCTATCTATCTATCTATCTATCTATCTATCTATCATCTATCTATCCATCCATGTATCATCTATCATCTGTGATCATCATCTATCATCTGTGTGTGTGTGTGTGTGTTTGTGTGTGTAGGTCAGAAGACAACTTTGCAGAGTTTGTTTTCGACTCTCACCTTTATGTGGGGGTACAGATAATGAATTCTGATCTTTAGGCTTCTGCAGTAAGTGCTTTATGTACTGAGTCATCTCAACAGTTCTATATTTTTATCCATGCCAAATAAAGGACAAAAATCTTAGTGACAGCAGCTGGTCCTGTTAATGCCTTTGTAATTGAATAATGTTGTGACATCTGTGATAAATGTGTATGTATATCAGGAAGTTATATAAATTTTGTGAGTTTTGTTTGACTATATGCCTTGGAAATGTTGGTTATTTAATTCCTTGTCATATTATTGCAATTTGATATAGCTAAACTAGCTGGTAGCATGGTTTTACTTTATAGCAGGAGTTCCAGGTTAGGAATAAATCAGTACTTTTACAAATTAGTTGACAAGAGACATTGCCTGTGTCATTAATGATCAGTTCAGTAAAATTCCCTAGATGCAGTGTTTTCTCTCCCGAAAGCCACAGAAGGAGAAAGTAAATGGCCAACATCCCTTTCATATGTTTTACTCAAACACACTTTGATGATTATGAATATTTGCTATATATAGACTTTGTGAGAGGTAGACGTTTCGGTTAAAGCAAAAGTTCTTTCAAACATTCAGGTTGCATCATTCATCCAATACCTTTGTCAAGATGTGGAGTCATTCTAAATTCAGAGTAGTCTAGCTAACTCTTGAAGCCAGGACCAGTGTGGCCACCAAGGCTCTAGGCTTCTTGCTTTCTCTTTTATTCCTTTTGTTTCTTTGACTGGAGCATTGCTTCTTGGGTAAATGCCGGTGAAAATCGATCTACCTCCAAATGATTATGATATGTTCTGAGATCTTTCATATGAAATCTACCATTTAAATGCAAACGACTATCTGGTAATCTAAAGGGAGCAGGTGGTCTATACTAGCTGAGGAATTCTTATGACTCTCATATTGATTTTACCCATCCAGCCTCTCCATAAGCCTAATATGCAGTGACTTAATGCAATTGTATCTGATCTGCACTGCAATTTGATGATCAAGTGGCGTTTAAGGCATGATGTATCCATTACCTCGTCTGCCTCCTGCTGAATCAGGCAACAATATTTGAGACTTTTATTGCTAATGAGGCAAAACACGAGGATGGTGGTTAACTATGGAAGCAGCCAACTTTTTAAAGATCTTTCTTATCACCATAATGAATAGTTTATATAAAACAGCAAAGAACTTCTTTTTCTCATCGAAAAGATACAGTCTGTGTTATTTGCTGTGCTTTTCTTACAAATTGATTTTTAACTGCCTGTCAGTCACTCCCTAGCAGTTAGCAATCAATCTGTTACACATCTAAGTACAAAACACGCTCAGTGAATTTATGGCCTGGGCCTGGTACTTACACTGGGAATCTCCTCTCAATGTCTGTTTTTTTTTTTTTTTTTTTTTTTTTTTTTTAATGGCAGGATGTCAAGGTGTTTGGCAAAGGAAACCCCACCAAAGTGGTAGCTGTGGATTGTGGAATAAAAAACAATGTCATCCGCCTGCTCGTTAAGGTAAGTGATTGGCCCCCTCCAGAAGCTAGTGTTTGTAGAGCTGAGTATTGTTTGTGCCCTTTGTTCAGAAGGCTTGCTTCAGAATGTCAGGAATCTCCACTTTTCTTGCTGCCTTTGATCCACAAAATGACAATATGTCCCTGTTCAAATTAAGGATATAGACAACTATGACATTGAAAAATCCCCAAGAACCCAAATCCATGGAAAAGTGACTTTTGTCGTTTGCTTGTTATTATCATTTTATCCTCTTAGTAGCAAAGGAAGAACGAGGCTTTCTTTCTTTTTTTTTGTTTTTTTGGAGACAGGGTTTCTCTGTGGTTTTGGAGCCTGTCTTGGAACTAGCTGGTCTCAAACTCACAGAGATCCGTCTGCCTCTGCCTCCCGAGTGCTGGGATTAAAGGCGTGCGCCACCACCGCCCGGCCAGAACGAGGCTTTCTTATGGCATTGTGGTACATGCTTAGTTTGGGCTGTTCCTTCCTTCTCTCTCTCTCTCTCTCTCTCTCTCTCTCTCTCTCTCTCTCTCTCTCTCTCACACACACACACACACACACACACGGCATTAGGATCCATACAGGAGAGAGAACACATGCTTTTCTTCTGAGTCTGGGTTACCTCACTTAAAGCATATTGACTGTCCTCATCAGTTATTCTGAGGCAGCCCACACTCACGTGGAGAGTTGGAAATAAAAGACAGCCATGGTGGGTCTGACAGTGCCTCCCTCAGCCTACGTTTATTCGCACTGTATGTTTGTAGGATTATGTCCTGTAATTGTAAGACTGCCATAGCGCTCTTAGGAACTAATCTAAACTCTTAGAAAACTAATTAAACTTGAACCTTAAAAATCCTTAAGGACAATTTAACCACATTATATCAGTGTTTTTATCAAGTATTATTTTGCTAGAGTTTCTCCTCATAACCTTCCCACTTCCAGCTTCTCTGTGTCTCTGTCTGTCTCTTTCTCTCATGCACACACGTATTATCCCCACACCTCCACAAACATGCATGCTTACACTTTCACATACTTGCAAAACGTCAAATTAGTGTGGATACAGGGGGATTCTCCAATTCATCTTCACCTTCTCATTGTTAGAGACTATCAGCACTATTCAAATTATGATTTCAAATTATTCATCTTATTAGAGAAATTCTTCATGAGTCTTTTAGTAGCAGATACAAAAAGGTTCTTTTCATATTCCATTCCATTTGTAAACAGGAAATAATAGAAATTCCACAACATTGACCATAGAGTCAGTGTAAAGATCCTTTGCCCCATGCATGGGTCATATCTAAATACTCAATGCTGGCTCCGGGTTCCCCAAGGATCTCAGACTCTGATTGTTCACTGTGGTTACTGTTGTATACTGTCTTGGGGTGTCTTGTGGTGTCATTTCTCCATTCCATTTATGTCTGTTGGAAAAAACCTTCCAAATAAACCTTCAAATTCTCATCTTGCAAATGCTAGGGGAACTTTCAAAGGTACAAAATAATTAGATTTTTTTTGCCCGAATTTTCTTTATACTCCATTTACTCTCCATTTCTCTTTGTCTATGATCTTTCCTTGTTAAGTAATGTTTTTACTCTTGGAAAGTTCTATAGATTTATACAGTGTATGCTAATTGGATTCACCATCTGCTGCTTTCTTCCAACTAACTCTTCTTTTCCCATTCTGCTTCATTTCTCTTTTTATTTTGTTACGTTTTTGTTGTTAGTAACCCCTCCAGTCCAATTAGCAGTGATTATGCACACATGAGTGTCCTTCTGTCCTTAGGCATGTCTATCTAATTATTCAATTGCCCATAGCTTCTTTGATAGAGGTGGCTCCTCAGGGTCCCTCCCTCATCCACACTGGAATGCTGACTAGCTTGTTCTTGTGCTGGTCTTCTGGAGGTAATCAGAGCTACTATGAGTTGGTGTGCACCAACTTCACCCTGTCCAGAAGTCAGTATTTCACAGCTCTCCTTTCACCCACTGTCCCTTCCATGTTTGCCTGCCCCTCTCACGCAAACACCCATGAGCCTCAGATGGTGGGGGGTTGCCGTACCTGGCCCTCCTAAGCTGAGCATCAAGTCTTATTCATACCTGGTATTTTGACAAGTGGTGAGTGTCTGCAGCAACCACCACCTGCTGCCAAAAGAAGCTTGTCTGACCAAAGTTTGAGAGCAACACGGGTCTATGGGTATAAACATACATATTTGAAATCATGATTATTTAGCAGAACAGCAACAGTAATTTACTCCCTAGTACCAATGATCTCTCCAAGTCATGAGATTTTGATCAGGTTTATAGTATTAGTCACAAAAATCCCTCCTGTAGAACAGGCCTCATATCCCATTAGAGAGCAGTTAGTTAGCTCCATAATCTTAATGCCACTATCACAATAGTGGCTACATCTTGCCAGTGCTGGGTAAGGCTGCCGGTGACCTTCTTCTCCAGCAGTATGCATTACAGCTCTTGGTGCTACATAAACCAGCCAGAAAGGCAGGAGTTTTCCCTTTCAAGGACCCCGCTCTCTCTCTCCTCTTTATTTTTAATGATAAAATTTTGCTTTTCTCCCTGTCAAAATATAAATAGATTAGAAAACCCTAGGAAGAAAAGTTAAAATTTGCCAGAAAAGAAAGGAAAAGGAAAGGTTGAGACATGGTCATGCCTTTGGGGTGAGACGTGGTCATGCCTTTGGGGTGACGTGGTCATGCCTTTGGGGAGACGTGGTCATGCCTTTGGGGAGACGTGGTCATGCCTTTGGGGAGACGTGGTCATGCCTTTGGGGTGAGACGTGGTCATGCCTTTGGGGTGAGACGTGGTCATGCCTTTGGGGTGAGACGTGGTCATGCCTTTGGGGAGACGTGGTCATGCCTTTGGGGTGAGACGTGGTCATGCCTTTGGGGAGACGTGGTCATGCCTTTGGGGAGACGTGGTCATGCCTTTGGGGAGACGTGGTCATGGTTTTGCAAAGGCGGGGTGGGTTTGGCACTCTGTGCTGCAGTTACCAAGGTAATAAAAACCTTGTTCTCCTGACATGGGAAGTTTAATCCCTGAAGCCACTCTTTTTTTTTAACTTCTTTTTTTTAATTAAAGAAATTTCTACCTCCTCCCCGCCTCCTATTTCCCTCCCCCTCCTCTCCCCCTCCCCCCACTCCTTTCCCCAGGCTGAAGAGCAGTCAGAGTTCCCTGCTTGTACGAGTGTGCCACTTGCTTTTTCATAGATAAAAGTTCAGTGCTTCCTATTGATCATTGGTACACCTTTGTTATAGAAAGCACAATAAGCTACTAAAATCATATTTTATTCAGTGCTATTTTATTAAACATTATTTTTAAAATTTCATTTAGAGGCTAGTTTTTCAAAAGAAGACTGAGCAAAAGCACACATTGATGAAGCAAACATTTGGTTCATCTTTCTTGTGTTTCTTTTTCAGCGAGGTGCCGAAGTACATTTGGTTCCTTGGAATCACGACTTCACCCAGATGGAGTACGATGGACTTTTGATTGCTGGGGGCCCTGGGAATCCAGCTCTTGCCCAGCCACTAATTCAAAATGTGAAAAAGGTGCTGTGAGCCTGGGGCTTGGGGACTGCTGCCTGGGAGGGAAGGGCATCTGCTCTGTAGTTCAAGTAGGTTTGGTTTCATTCATTCATGTAGTTTTAGGACTTACATTAGTACTTGGGAGGCAATTTTAGCATAGTTATTTCAAAGAAAAACCAGTGAGGACTCTTAGAAGCATTGCTTTGCTTTGGAACAGAGGAACCTTGCCATGCTTCCTCCACTAACGATGGCTGGATGGAGTCTAATCTTCACCTCTAACAGCCCTCACGATTGAAAACTGGCAACCCAGGCTCATTACCTTGGGCAGAACCCATAAGACCTTCAAGATTTTTAAACATTAAATTATGTTTTGTTTAATCTGAAAGGCAAGAACATCTTAATGGATTCTAAGATCCATCAATTGAGTGCCTCTCTCTACATTCTAACTAGCAATTCCTTTCCTACTTCCTCCACGCCGTTCATGAGGAATGGGGGATGCTCTGGCTTTTGTTCTTTCAGAGACAGCATTTTTCCCTATCTGTCTTACTTGCTTGATGATCTTCCCTGATACAGATTTTGGAGAGTGACCGCAAAGAGCCTTTGTTTGGAATCAGTACGGGAAACATAATAACCGGACTGGCTGCTGGGGCCAAATCCTACAAGATGTCCATGGCGAATAGGTAAGGCAGCTATGAGATTGTCTGCAGCCAGGATACCTCTGAAGTACGCCGGCAACCAAACACCAAAGGCTTAGAGAATTTACATAGTGTTTCTGCAGAGCAAACGCCAGTCAGCCTATTACATAGTTCACAGTTGTCTGACCGCCTGATTCCATTCTTATTACATTTCTCAGAGGCAGCCTTCTCTAACGATAACTTTGCTATAGTTTAAGGTTATTTTCCTTCTCTTGGCATGAACCGATGTTATAATACTCGATCAGAAGGTATTCCAAAGGAAATTGTTCCGATTTGAAGCTTCGTTTCAGAACATTGATAACATTGTAAAGAGCGAGAATGACTTGAGAACACAGTGACTCAGTTTCACTTCTTTACCCCCAACACTGCTGACTTCCTCCCTCCCTCTGCACAAAGCAGAGCTCAGAAAGAGTCTGATCTGAGCACTGGTCTCTTTGTTAACTCCGAGAGTTCTCCTCTGGCTTGAAAATGATGGTAGCTCCTTCAAAATGAGTTGCTTATCTGTATTTATGCGAAGCCAGTATGCAATTTCTCTTTGTTATGAGTGCCTTTCTAAAACTGATTATGGAAGTTCAATAGACCTGTGCTTAAGACACAGCAAAGCTGCTTGAATTGAGTTTTGTTTTTGAGGCTGAAATGCTTGGGATTAATAATCTGTGACTCTTTTTACAAGGCAATTTTCACTAAAGCAGTCAAAAGGACTAAGTTTGGCTTGACGAGTAACATATGCATTCCCTTCACTTTCCTTTTCTCTCTCTTTTTTTCCTCTCCATCTCTCCCCAGAGGACAGAATCAGCCTGTTCTGAACATTACCAACAGACAGGCCTTCATTACCGCTCAGAACCATGGCTACGCTCTGGACAACACCCTCCCTGCCGGTTGGAAACCGCTCTTTGTGAATGTCAACGATCAAACAAACGAGGTAGGGACTCTCAACAAAGCTGTTCTGTTGTTCCTGAGAAGATAAGGGCTTTTCTTGTATGTTATGTATTCTCCTTTTCATGTTTAGAGTGTGTGTGTGTGTGTGTGTGTATGTGTGTGTTGCATGCAACTGTGCAGTTGTGTGCATCTGTATGTGTACACGGAGCCTGGAGCAGGATACCCAGTATCTTCTTGTACTGTTCTTCACACTACTGTCTTATGACAAGGCCACTCACTAAACTGGACCATTTTGACTTGTCTGTCCAGCAAGTTCTCAGGAACCACCAAACTCCACCCCTTAATGCTGCGGGTTAAAGCACATGCATTGACATGGTTGATAGGAATTCAAACTCTGGTCCTTCTTACTTGTAGACCAAGTGCTCTAATCCATGGGATGACCTACTCAGCCAGTCTGTCACTTCACAAGTGCAATCCTCTTACTTTCTTAGTAGTTGACTTTTTTTTTTGTTTGTTTGTTTTTTTTTTTTGTTTTGTTTTGTTTTTCAAGACAGGGTTTCTCTGTGGTTTTGGAGCCTGTCCTGGAACTAGCTCTTGTAGACCAGGCTGGTCTTGAACTCACAGAGATCCGCCTGCCTCTGCCTCTCAAGTGCTGGGATTAAAGGTGTGCGCCACCACCGCCCGGCAAAAGTTGACTTTTTAAGACCCAGCTCTTCTACCCTTCCTCAGGATCCATCTATATACTCATCACTACTAGGGGTCGGTTGATATTTATCTGCTTGGATCCAGTCCTTGGCGTGTCCTCAAGTCTCAGTATTGTAGCAGCTTTTAAGACCTTTGGGGAAGTAATTTAAGAGTTGGACCTGAGAATTTTATTTTATTTTGAAGAGACTCCAGAAGGTCCAGCCCCAAATGTTCTGGTTCAAATTTGTTTGATTTTATTATATTATGGAACCCTCATCCAGCTTCCTCTTTGCTGGGCTGTTTTCTGTTCTTCCTTAAACAGTTGGGTGAATCCTTAATGTCTCCAACCATGTTACTTAGTAACACTGGGAGTTTTCCAGCACTTTATTAAGCATTAACTTGGTTTCCTATTTGAACTTTATTATCTACTGAATAATACATTGCCATACTTGACATTTGTTGTCTTAGAAGGAATTTCTCCCTGTTTCTCATTCCTTTAGGGGATTATGCATGAGAGCAAACCCTTCTTTGGTGTGCAGTTCCACCCAGAGGTCAGCCCAGGGCCAACAGACACTGAGGTATGCCAGCCAGACCATGTCTGCTATATGCTTGAAAAAAAAAATTAGAGATGTTTGTGGGTGAAGACTCAAGAAACCAAAATAATTGGTGCACAATATTCTCAAGGATTGCATCTTGGTTTCATGCATTTTGTATTAAATTCCCGCATGAAGATCATGAAGTAAATTTTAATCTTTTCTTAAATTTAAAGTGGGAAAGCCCTTAAGAAACTCAAAGCAATGCTATGATGCTATTTTTACTTAAACGCATTATCATTCTAATATATTTAGCTCTGAAATTTACAATTGTTGTGCTATGCAAATAAATTCCCTCTTGCTCTTTCCATCTCATAACTGAAATGAAATTTTAATCCCCCATCTGTGAGTTAAAAAAATCCCCATGGCAACTGGTTGTGAAGCCACAGAAGGAGAATAAACAGCAGCAGGGCAAGGAAAGGGGCTGGGAAGGAAAGAGGCAGCCCGTGTGGTCACATGACTCACATGATTTTACAAAAGGGACCCACAGGAATGCTTAGAGCAGTCTGTTTCTAACCTGGATAGTTTTTCTATTATTTAATGAGAGCTTTTGGTTCAGTATTCAAGTACATCTTTCCAAATTAAGCTTACAACTACTCCCAGAAAAGCCTGCGTGTCTGGAGTGAGTTCCCTCTTCCTGTGCCCAGGAGCCTCCTGGAGTGCTTTGTCCATCCCTGTCAGCAGAGCCTCCAGAAAAGATGCCCAGGCAAAAGGAGGAGGAAGACATGAGTTTCCTAATGAAATTCCTACTCTTTCATCTCAGAGTGGCTTCTTAGATATGTGCATGGCTTTTTTTTTTTTTTTTTTTTTTTTTGCATTTCTCTCACTTGGACGTATCTGTTCAGAGAGTCAAAACCTGTATGTTTTAATTAATTCATGATGAACCTGGGAAAACAAAACAAATCACTAGTTACTGTCTTCATGTAATGCTTGCTAAGTTTTTTTCTTTAATTTAACATTTAACTCTTAGACTATGCTAGAACTTCAGATGTGCTCAGTATATGCAATCATTGCACCCTGAATTAGTGCTTTATTTTCCCATTCTGCCAAATTGCAAAACGAGTACTTTTGTTGACATTTATCATGTCTAGTGAAGCAACAGAAGTAAGCTCACTGGGAAAGTTTAAGAATAATTTTAAGGGGTCATTTTTTAAGAGCTGACAGAAATGAGAGAATATTATTTCTGACTTTGAAGCGTGAGTGTTCTAGCTTCAAGTTTTCTTCAGCTAGAGTTTGAGTCATACAAATGATATACAATTAAAGAACTAAAATCTTGATATTCTCAAAAGGCAGCATGGGATGTGTTTATTGTCTGTAGAAAATGTCTCATCTTAAAGGACTTGAGGTGAACAGAGGCCAGAAGGCTCCCAAAGATTATAGGTGCAATTTTTATTTTTTTTAAATGGCATATGTGTGTGTTATGGAGCCCTTGTCTAGTTGACTCTTTTTTAGTCTTCTCTGGTCTTAATTTAATATGAGTAAATATTCAGTTATTTGACAAAACCCAAAACCCAAATTGAAACCACTAAATAGCAAAACTCCTAATATCCATGGAGCAAATTATGGTAAAAACAAACAAATTTCTCTTTCTGAAGCTTTCACTCAACTGAGCACCAGAAGTGTGCTTGGAGACCTCGTGAGTTTAGAGCATCCAACAGCTGTGGTTTTTCTTTTGTAGTACCTGTTTGACTCCTTTTTCTCACTGATAAAGAAGGGCAAAGGCACCACCATTACTTCAGTTCTGCCAAAGCCAGCGCTGGTTGCATCCCGAGTTGAGGTCAGTAGATGCAGAGACTCCATTTTGGTTTATGTATCATGTACTTTCTCTCATATGTGATGACTTATTTTTTTAAAAGGAAAATGATAGAATTTACATGAATATCTATGAAAAATGAATGCCAATATTATATGTTTTAATTATCTGCTCTTGGGAAGTCATTATAATTTGCATTAAACATTTATTTAAAAATATTTGTATTAATTCCTTGAGAATTTCATAATGCATTTTGTTCATAATGACACACCTTCCACAACTTCTATTAGATCCTTCATCCTTCCCCACCCACCCAACTTCGTGTCCTCTTTTTTTTCCTCTTAAACCTACCAAGAGCAATTTGTGGTACCCAGTGTTGTTCTTGTGTGTGTGGTTGTCCTTTGTAAAGGAATAGTCTCTTTAAAGTAAATTAGCTCTCCTTCCAGAAATTGATTCCCAGTAGCTGTTCTGCTAAAGGTGGGGCTCTATCCACTTCCTCCCTCTGTTCTGAACTTTTGTGTCTCCTGAGCTTACACAGGTTTTCTGTATATTGTCACCAACATCATGTGTTCATATCTGCAATTTCCCTAATGTGTTTAATACAATCACTCAGTCCCTCTGGCTTCTACAATCTTTCTGCCCCTCTTCATAATGATCTCAGAACCGTGGGAGGAATGTGCTGGATATATATACACACATATACATGTATATGTAAATATATGTACATATGTTCCATTCATATATATATATCTTCCATTTAGGGCTGAGTGTTTCCAGTCTCCCACTCTCTGCATAGAACCTCTGTCTAGACAAATCACAGGGCCTAGGGGAGGTCCTACTATTATTATCCTGCTAAATGGACATAGTATTATACATTTTCCTAGTGATTTACTTTTATAGCCATAGATTAGTGCATTTCTTAGGCCTCATCAGGAAAACCTCTTGTGCAGCAGATGGTAATTACTGCACAGAGATACTCACACTTGGTCAAATGGCACAGAATAAGAAATTTTCACCTACAATACTGTCTTATAAAATTTCTTTCTACTAGACTACTTATTATAAAAGCTTAATAAAAAATAGTATTACTTTTGATTTACAATTTGGTATTTTTCCGTTACCCATCCCAAACCATAGTCTTTTGTAACTCTGAGATACTTACTGAATCACTGAAGTTGAGAATTCATTTTTTAAAATATTAGATGAATCATCATTTAGTATAGTAAACAAAATTTTATTATTTACCTCTAAAGGCAAGTGCATTAAAATTAATATGTATAAGACATAAGTCATTATATATTTAAGATTTTATATTATTTGATAAAGATTCTCTCTATTTCTTTTGCATTATATAAATTTTAGAAGAATGCATTGTACTTTCAAAATATGTGTAGAGATATATGCAGGTACATTTACATGCAAATATCTTCTGTAGAGTAAATGCATTTGGTTTTTGCATATTCTTAAACCAAATATCAGCTTCTTTCAATTTTTTTGCTTAAGTAAAGAAATTGTTCAGGAACTTTGGAAGGGGCAGTGAAATTAGATTATGTTTCAGTTGTTATTCTTTGTGTCTTGGAAATGACTGTATAAACTCAGGCAACAGAGCTTGACTGTTCTCTGGCAGATGCCTTATTTTCACTCCTTGGAAATGATAGTAATGTCTCTTTCTTATTGTTTGTAGGTTTCCAAAGTCCTCATCCTAGGATCGGGAGGTCTGTCCATTGGTCAGGCAGGAGAATTTGATTACTCAGGATCTCAGGCTGTAAAAGCCATGAAGGTGAGAGAGCATGAGCTTTCCCAGGGTTGGTACACGCTCCTTAATGACTCTAATTAGTCGTTTGTAGTTGAGATTTATGAGGTTTCTTTTCAAAGTCACTGTAGTTATTTTCCTTAGCTATCATTAGAATTCTATAGTAAGAGTTTGGTCAACACCAAAGATTTTAACCGCTTCAAATGTGCACTCAGCCAAGTGAAGCAGGGGAATTTATTTACATTATTGTCTTTTTTCACTGAAAACCTGAACTTTTATCTTGTTTCTACAGGGAGTTGGTAAGTATACTTGTATTTGATGTGTCAGAAGGAATCTGGGCTCTAGGCTACTTCACACCTTGTGCTAGATGCTTCAAGCATTTCTGTAGTGGAATGAAACCCTAGCTGGGTAAGCAAGGGTACCAATACATTTGTTCAAGCATAAAACATTATCACCAGTCACTAGGGAATCCTATCCCTTTATTGCTGACTTGCAAAACTGGATGATACAGCTATATTTTCAAGTGGGAAAGATTATTTAATAATACTTAAATTGGGAAAAAATAAACTTGTATCTTCGATTCATCCAGGTTGCCACTGTAATTATAGCAAAATCAACCTTTAGAGAAGTTATCTCGTGTGGTTAAGATGCTCCACTGCTGAGACAACTTGCTCTCTCTTTAATCCTCTTTCCAACAAGCTCTACATCTTGGTGATTATCAGGGCATCCAGAGGCAGTGTAAGCACTGGCTCCGTGACCCGGCCTCAGGCACTGCAGTGTAAAGGCCATTCACCAAAGACCCGGCTAGTACTGAGAAGCACAGAGATATCAGAGGGACAGCAAACATCGGAAAACAGCTGGCTAAAGTTTTCCTGTGGCCCAAGGTTACCCCGATAAATGTTGAAAAGAGCCTTAATACAATCCAGTCCCTGATTCTTCTTCCCATCTCTCCTCCCCTCCTTTCCTCTCCTATCCCCTTCCCTCTCATCTTGTTTCTTCTTATTTATTCACAGATGACCTTACTGTGCATATATTATTATTTTTTACATATTTAAAAATATTGATTCATTGCATTATATTAAGATTCAGATTCTTATTGATTAGAAGGTTTTCTTTTTTTTAATTGATTTTTCTTGATCTCTACATTTTTCTCTGCTCCCCTCCTACACTTTCCCTGCCTCTCCCCTCCCCCTCAATCCTCTCCCTAGGTCCCCTTGCTCCCAATTTACTCAGAAGATCTTGTCTTTTCAATGGTTTAGCTTGGTTACAACATAGTGTTAGTACATTTAGGATTTAGAATACCATTAAGTAGTAGACATTTTCATGGTCTTTGGGAACTTTGTAAAGATTTAGTTCTTCAAAGTTTTAATTTAACATGCTTTATGTTAACTTGCAACTGAAGATTAGGAATTAGAAAATAACAGGATTAATTATGAGATTAATATATAAACTCAAACTAAAACAATGTTGTGGCACATACATATGTTATGGAAAGAATAAGGAAAATTCATGCAAAATTAAATAAAATTAAAAATGATTAGCATGTATGCATGACTTCTGTAAAATTCATGAAAGTTGTTTTATTTGCTACATTTTAACATGTTCAATATTCTGAAGTTTGTTGGTACCTGAGAAGTAAGCTTTCCTTCATACCTTTGCTAATGGTATATTTACAATTTAGATTCAATTATTCCAATTATTACTTATATCCAAAATATATTTGCTTAGCTTTATGTATTGTTAATAATAGTACTCTTTTTCTGGATAGCTTTTTAAAATATTGATTGACAACTCACACTGAAGACAGAGAAAGTGCATCTGAATGTCTTGTTTAGATAGAGTCTAATGTCAGCTATGTGTCCTTTAGTAACCCTTTTAAAACCCCATTGAATCTTGGTTTCTTCCATCAAGAAATGGACATCTCTCTTTTGGGATTAGTATATATATTAACAAATATTATACTACATGCAATTTAAAATAGCATAAACTGTGTTTATCTTTAATTCAGAGCTTCCTTAAAGGAAGAATTTGGTTTTCAAGGATGAGTTTTAGACTTTCATCTGAATATTTTGTTGATTTTTTTTTTTTTTTTAGAAGAAATTGAAATCTACACTATAGTTTGTTAAATAATATGGACTATCTGGCCATATTTCATACTTTATTTCACTAAGGTTCATTCTCATCCTGATTTGGAAAATCATTATTCTTAGTACGTGAAGATCATTTTAGAAGAAGTCTCTCCAGATGTAAGGAATGAGTTAATATTGCAAATCACATATTCTTGCACATGAGCACACACACGCGTGCATGCACATAGATGCAGGTTTGTATTTTAATTTATTGCCATATGGTAATTTCTATTTTCTACACACACCCACACACGCAACCACACACGCATGTATACATATATACACATACATACATATATATATATATGCACACACATATGTAGTATAATGCTTTCTTAAAAGTATTACAAGCAGGTTTAAAAACTAGAGAAAATAGCTATCTATCAGCAGGTGTATCTTAGTGATTCTGGCAAGAACAAGATACCGCATTCTAAACGTGCACCTAGTGCTGTGCTCAGACAAGACATATAAAGGGAAACATATATTTTGCCTCTATTAAATATATTTTCTTCATAAAATGAAATATTTAAGTTGTTTATAATTCCATATCATGTTTACTCATTTTAAGTTTTTTGGGGGGTGGCATTTCATTCTTTTGATATCAATTAAACCCTAAAGTTTAGCAAACAGTTTCTAGACAGTCTCTCTGAAAATGATTTCCAGTTTGATTTGCCACATACCTGGCAAAGGATTCATGGTGATGATCTTGATGAAGCCCTTTTTCTTATTAGCATTATTTTACAGCATTTTTTCTTCATTTGGCCAGATGCTTGTTTTCTTTTGATTTCCGCAACCAGCCCAGAGAATAATCTAAAAGCTTTGCTACCCAACTAGTCTTCATCGGAGTGTAGCAACCATTATCCACAGAAGACCTTAAATTCAGACACTTAATTTTTTCATTTTTTTTTTCCAGGAAGAAAATGTCAAAACGGTCCTGATGAACCCAAACATTGCATCAGTACAGACCAACGAGGTGGGATTGAAACAGGCAGACGCAGTCTACTTTCTTCCCATCACCCCACAGTTTGTCACAGAAGTCATCAAAGCAGAGCGGCCTGATGGGCTAATTCTTGGCATGGGTGGCCAGACAGCTCTGAACTGTGGTGAGTTCTTTTCCGTTCAGGTGTAGGTTATTTTACCTGTGCACCAATGTGAAATGCATGTTGCTTGTAGTCATGGAATCGTTGTGTTCTGTGTGCTCATAAAGCATTTATCCTAATGTAGAAGAAAATGGCAAACGAAAGTCTTCCACGCCATGTAATAAATTGTACTAGTTTATGGCACAAAATAGTAGAGATGCAAAAAATTCTTCACGTTTAGGTGCTGGAGTGGCCAAAGAGATTTAGTGGATTTCCTTCTCCATCTTAGGACATTGTTATCAATGAAACTCTCTGAACTATTATGAATGAAAAATGAGGATTAGCATATTCATGCTTGCAAGTCAGTGCTAGGGCATTTGCCTTTCACATGGCAATGTAGGCTTGTCTTGACTGATCTGTTATTGGCTGTGCTAGCTTCTTGAATACATTTTAAGAGTTATTTTCAAATTGTTTTTAGATGTGTTTATTTTACATGTAGGGATATTTTGCCTGCATGCATGTATATGTACCACGTGTGTACCTGGTACCTTAGGAGTTCAGAAGGCAGTATCAGAAATCTTTAGAACTACAGTTGCTGGTCACTGTTATTTATCTTGTGGGCACTGGGAGTTGAATTCTGGTCTTCTGCAAGAGAAGCCAGTGCTTTTAACTTCTGAGATATTTTTCTAGCCCTAGGGTTTTCTTTAAACAATGTTCAGTGTCTGTTAAGAAGACATAAGGTTGAAGATGATAAAAACCATATGTTTGATTCTTTTGTAGGAGTGGAGTTATTCAAGAGGGGCGTGCTCAAGGAATACGGTGTGAAAGTCTTAGGAACATCAGTGGAGTCCATTATGGCCACAGAAGACAGACAGCTCTTCTCAGACAAGCTGAACGAGATCAATGAGAAGATCGCTCCCAGTTTTGCGGTGGAATCAGTAAGAAACTTTTGTTCTTGGGAGATGGGATCATTATTTGTCTTGGACTGCAGGGAGAATGGTTTATCATCTCTGATAATTATATATAAAATCTATATGTTATCTTCAGACATATTTTAGTATCATGGAGACATTGTATATTAATGTCAGCACTCAGTGCTAAAATTTTGGAAATAGATATTAATATTTTACTCTTTGCAATGGAAAATATAAACCCAGGGGTGATTTCCTTTGTTTGAAGCTGAGCCACCCATTATCTCTTGCCCCGAAAACAACAATGCTGACTTTTAATAGCAAACTTATTCTTGCCTTTGCCTTCTCTCCTTCCTGGAATAAGTCACACGTGTTGAGTGTGAGTCTTAATACCCTGAAAATTGGGTTTTTGAAATGAAATAAATGTTTAAGAATGAAATGAATTTAGTCATTAAGATTCATCCTGGATGCATATACTTCTGTTATAGATCTGGGTTTGATTTTCTATACTCATTTTCCATTATTCCTATTTTTAGAATATTGCCAATCACTAAGAAAAATTCAAGTATTTGTTTGTCTCTTTTTCCCTGACTTTATTTTTGATTTTAGAAATCTATTTGGTGAGGTGAAAAGTGGAAGCTTAAAACACAACCTCCCCATTGTAAAATAGGCAAAGTCTTAGGGTTGAGGCAAGTAATTCTGGGATGACTAAAACTGGGTGTATCTGCCTCAGAAAAGAATGCTACTGCGCACATGCCAGACTAAAAACCTGTCAATCAAGAAGAATCTCCTGGGAGCTCTCCTGAATGCTTCGGGAAACTCTTGCCATACATTAGTACTTTTCGTTGCCAGATATAATTATGTCCTTGCCTCTCCATGATAAGAAACAGGCATATGGGAAAGGTGTAATTACATTCCCATTGGTGGTGTAATAATATTCCACAACAGAAAATATAGCCACCATATGTTGTATTGGTAAGTTAAAAAAAATTCCAAGCTGCAGAGACTGTTCTGAGAATAAATTTGAAAAATGAAATACCTCCTTTTACCTAGTGTTCCTAATGACATGTTGTTTTATTACCATGTAAGCTTTGGGAATAGATAAACATTTTTTTCTTTAAATGATAGACTTTCAAACTGAAGCTAAAACCATTGTTTTTATATATCTTTTATTCTAAAATTTATCTGATAAAAAATGAAAAAATTACACCCACTGGAATTTTACACAACTTTTTTCCAGAAGCATTATTTTTTAGAAGTACACAAGGGGATAATAGAACATGTTCCCCTCTGCAAATCAGCTAATTAACCTGGGTTTCTAGGCTCTTATAGTGTGGCTCTGTATGTTCCCCTTTCTGTGTGTTGGGGGAGGAGGAGAAGGAGGAGGGGGCCGGTCTTTGAGTTTCAATATCATTGCTTTGTTCCCAGATGGAGGATGCCTTGAAGGCAGCAGACACCATTGGCTACCCTGTAATGATCCGGTCTGCGTATGCACTGGGTGGCTTAGGCTCTGGCATTTGCCCCAATAAGGAGACCTTAGTGGACCTTGGCACAAAGGTAAGTATTTTCCTGAGCAATATTCCTATCAATCAGAGAAGCTGATTTGATGAACCTATTCGCTTAGAGAAAGTTGTGACCTTTCCCCTGTCACCGTCATAGTCAAGGGTCAACTGACCCGCTATTGAGGGAAACAAGCACAGATGCTCACACCAGAACACAGCATAACCCGTTCTACCTATCTGTCCGTTTTCATTATGCTACTGAATTCACTGAGGAACATTAATCCACCTTTATCTGCCTCTGTCTGTCTACGCTAAAACATTCAGATCGCTAAAGTATATTTTACTGGTTAAGAGAAGAGCAGAATAAAATGCCTCGTTTTTCACACCACTTTTGAGAAAACCTGATAAGGACACAATCTCTCCCCAAAGTGCAGATGTCAAACCACCAACGGTATTCAGTCTCTACATGTAATAAAATGAATGAAAGTTGCCAACTACTGTCCACAAACAGAGGGTGAGAGTGGAAGATTTATCGTTTGCTTTGATGCATCACTAAGTGCATTTTGAGAGATTTATTGAAACTATTTTGGCTAAAAAAAGGTGTTCTACACGAAACAGAGGTAAACACACAGAGCATTGCTCCGGAGATGTTTGTTAATTTTCTGCTACTTCAGAGCCATACCTAGTAATACTGGGCACTCAGTAATGACTCTGAGTGAGGAAACGCCGTTGTAGCAAGGACATCTGTGCAGTGTGGGGATGATTTGACGAAATTACTGTGTAGCCATTGAGGGGCCCTCAGTACCACGCAATTTTATTTCTTATTTTTGAACTAAAACAAAGTAAGAAATTTTGGTTGTTGGTATTGAAATTTGAAAGCAGATAAATACAATTAAATATTCTCAAATACCTGTAGTGACAGGCTTACAAGCTAACAACTTAGATTTAGTTTTTTTTTTATTGTCTTTAGAGTACTTTATCCCAAGTTACACAGATCTTTACCGACTCTGTTAAACATCAACATTTAAAAACAGACATTTACCAGCAAAGCTTACTCACGTTGATATTTACAGGAGTCCTTTGCATTTCCAAAGTTAGAGTTGGGGTTTTCTTTTCTTTTTTTTTTTCTGAAAAGATTTTTATTTTATTCTTTTTTAATTAAAATTTCCGCCTCCTCCCCATTTCCCTCCCCCTCCTCCCACATATTGCCCCCTCCCCCCACTCCCCTCCCCCTATCCCCACTCTTCTCCTCCCCCCACTCCGTTCCCCCTCCCTCTCGATACTGAAGAGTAGTCCAAATTCCTTGCCCTGCGGGAAGACCAAGGTCCTCCCACTTCTATCTAGGTCCAGGAAGGTGAGCATCCAAACAGGCTAAGCTCCCACAAAGCCAGTTCATGTATTAGGATCGAAACCTAGTGCCATTGTCCTTGGCTTCTCATCAGCCTTCATTGTCTGCCATGTTCAGAGAGTCCAGTTTCAACCCATGCTTATTCAGTCCCAGTCCAGCTGGCCTTGGTGGGCTCCCAATAGATCAGTTCCACTGTCACAGTGGGTGGTCCTGACTTCCTTGCTCATGTTCTCCCTCCTTCTGCTCCTCATTTGGACCTTAAGAGCTCAGTCCGTTGCTCCAAATTGGGTCTCCACAGGTGTCCAGGGAGATGTCCCCAGCTGGTACCTTGGGCAACTGAGGAGAGGGAACCTGAAATGACCCTTCCTATACTGATGAATATCTTGCATATCACCTTAGAACCTTCATCTGGCGATGGATCGAGATAGATTTAGTTTTTTAAAATTACTTAAATTATACATACAAAAGGCAACCCATTTAATAGGAATGGTTCCTTTTCCCAGTATTAAATAACTCCCAGTCTGAACTATGGAGTTATTTATTTAAGGTAAAAGCTATGTTTATGTAGTTATAAAATATATTTACTATAGCATGATACATGTTATGAGTATTCTTATTATTAGCAATATACTTAGTAACAGTAAGCATATGTTTCTCCTGTGTTAAATATATTTTATCCAAAAAATGAAGCATTCTGAATTACCAATTTTTATATAGAACATTTACAATCTGAAGACAGCTTTGGAATGAAATATTTTTCAAATATTGCTATTCTGTTACAATAGTCAATGGTTGATGAATACTTTTCCTTGTTGAAAACCTTTACTTTTTCCCCTTGAGATTAGCTAGTCATATCCTTACATCTTAACCTATCCCTTTATCCACTTGAGGCTATAATTAGAGCCACTAGATGCTATGCTACATCAATTAGGTATTTAAGTTAACTTTGGAGTAAAATTGGAGACTTGAAAAACTTTAAATCAAGGCTAGGAGATTGGTTAAAATGATGCTAATTTTCCTTGTATCTAAATATCTATCGTAGTCTACTAGAATAGGCAATTTATTCCCTCTGTCTCAGGGCTTTCTTTTGCAAACAGCACAAATGGCAAAGGACATCGTCACTCATTTGGTAACTGCAGCCCCAGAATGTCCTAACGGCTTTGGGAGCCTCATCCTGGCAGATGAGTTGGTGACAAAAGAGTTGCATTTTCAGCTGCACGTGTCCATAGTGACAACTGAGGTTGCAAAAACCCTGGGCTGAGAATCCTTATGGAAAATATTAATTGAGTTGTCACTATATCATACAGCCTACTAATAATCTGAAATAAAATTAAAGTTCTTTCCATTTTATTGATATCCAAAAATCAAATACATTGTGTGACAAAGGGAAATCCCTGTCTTCAGTGGTCAGTCACCACATGCCCAAGGTCAGAGATGGCCTCTTTCATATTTTGAGTTCAGCATTCTACCACACTGTGGGTATGCAGTAAATATGAAATGGTAATTACACTAATTCATATCTGTCTAATCAGCCATGTATGATATACGACTCAGAGTATTTAAGTACTTAGGCAGTGATTAGCCATAATAATAGCTGCATATGATTCTTCTAATTCCCAAGTCGCTATGCCATCTTGGCTCACTGTTTACAGCCATGATCATCTCCCTTTTCCTCCTCATCAGCTCCAACTAACTTTGATTGTGTATGTCACTGTACAAACCACCCTCAGTTATTTTAGAGAAAGCCAGCGTCTTTAGACTTATTTTTCCACATTTATTTGTACTTATCACATTTTCTGGTTTCACAGAAGCCTAGCTACTGAAATAATTTCATTTCCCTCTGCCTGATTGCTCAATTATTTTCTCTTTTTCCTAAATTAGTTTGATTTAATGTCATATCAGCACTTTGAATGGCAAGCCTCAATAACCCAAATCAAGCATATTCACTGCAGGATACTATTCCTGGTCTCACTGATTTTCTGACACCCTATGCCTTCTGGAAGGTGGGGGAGAATGAAGATGGGGTTTAAGACTTTAGTACTGACCAAGATTTGGGTCAGAGCACTTTCCTTCATGTCCTTGTTTAAACCAGTGTCTCTCCTTAAATCTTTGGTATCTGTGTCATCAATTTCCAGGCATTTGCTATGACCAACCAGATTCTGGTGGAGAGGTCAGTGACAGGCTGGAAAGAAATAGAATATGAAGTTGTCCGAGATGCGGATGATAACTGTGTTACTGTCTGTAACATGGAGAACGTTGATGCCATGGGTGTTCACACAGGTAGGCAAAAAATCTACAAGAATTGTCATGCCTTTAGCTCCAGACTCTGATCACCATAGCAACCTGTATTAGGTACTTTACCACTCTTAGATGACAGACTAATGATAACACTTAACACTGATACATAGTATTTTATAGCATTGAAAATAGTCTCATATTTAGTTTGGAATTCACAGAATTCCTCTTTGGTATGGTAGATATTATTATCTTGAGCTCAACTGAGGGAAGTCAGATAAATAATTAATTTGAGTAAAAGCTATGACAGTGTTTGGAAATAAAGATGGGGCCTTCAAAACCTTAAAACACACTAATGTGTTAGTCACCAAGGAATTGAGAAAATAGTCTCAACAGTGATGAAAACAGATTTTTAGCAGGTTAAACTAATTGGCTGTAGAGGACAAACATGATGACTTATGTTTCAGAAATGCTAAATTAAAGATGTGGCAGGCACCTCAGAGAAGGTACTTGGGACTCTAGAACAGGATGCATGAGAATACAGAAATTAAAATGTTGACAAAAAGTCATTGGAAATCATTTAGTGTAGAAGAAATGACTGAGACTAGACACACACACCCTTTCAGTGATATAGTCAAAGAAAGGTGAGAAGGGGATCAGTGTTCGATACAATGAAAAACAATTCAATTCTAGGTCAGGTTAAAGAGAGTGAGTGAAGCAAAGGAGATAAATAGGAGGAAAATTAGGTAGAGTAATATCAAGTAGGTCAATGCAAGAACATATTTTACAAAACAGCTTTCTTTGTGACAGTATTAATTCCTATGCTAGCTCAAGAATAGAGATTTAATTTGATTTGGGTTTTTATAAGTTCAAGAAGAAAAATTAGATACTTCAAGTTAGTTATGGAACCTATATGGAATGGAATTATATGATAAGGAGGATAAGAAATTTGACATAATCTTGAGATGTTTAGTGAGGAAGAGAATGAAAGTTTTGTGAGTCTGACAAAGTTGGGGACGGGTTTCTTCAGGAGAGGGTCACTGAACGTGTCTGCATGCAGAAGGGAGGAGAATAAGGATGCTGGAATTAAAGATTCAAAGGCCTCATGTTAGAGAAGCATGAGAAGGCAGAAATGGGAAAGGAGAGAGTTGAGTCAATCTAGACACAAGGAGAGAATATTCTGTGGAAGGAAAAACTTGAGAGGCAATTTGAGATGAAGGAAGAGCAGCTGAAGGGGCTGATGGAAATCTAGTAAGCTGATAATTAACTTTACCAGTTAGATGAGTGTGGCTGAAGTTGAGGGGGGATTGTTTCTATAAGTAAATCACATGGGCAAACAAGAATTAAAGGGAATACCTGATGCCTCACTCAAATACATGTGAATAGTAGTTTTAAACCTTTCTTCAAATCGTCAGTCTATTCTATGCCCTGTATCTTTTTAGGAGATTAAGGCAGTCAAGTCAGCTGTTAAAATATGTCACCAACTAATGGGTGTTGCTTGTGTTAACAGGTGATTCAGTTGTTGTGGCCCCAGCTCAGACACTCTCCAACGCAGAGTTCCAGATGTTGAGACGCACATCAATCAATGTTGTTCGCCACTTGGGTATTGTGGGTGAATGCAACATTCAGTTCGCTCTTCATCCTACCTCAATGGAGTACTGCATCATTGAAGTGAATGCCAGGCTGTCCCGGAGCTCTGCCCTGGCCTCCAAGGCCACTGGGTAAGACCAGAATGATTGACCATAGGTTTGCAATTTCTTTGCAGGTAGAAATGGGAAATTGGCTGCTAGGGGAAGACAATTTGTATTTGTAAAATCTACCCTAACTTCTTGCGTGCTAGTTCCAGGACATTTAGAGAACCCCAAAGACATGGTTAGTAATGAGCTTCCTGCCAGATTGAGACAAATAATATTGTTTGCTGACTTTGCAGGCTAATCATAAACCAATCAAGATCTGGATGATCAAAACAGGTTGTGAAAAATATGCTTTTTAATCACACTTTTCAGATGTGAAAAAGTGAACACTGATATTTAATTTTAGTTTTCAACTGCCTATACAAGTGGTTAATAAAATATACTTTATTCAATTCAATACTTCAATATAGATCAATTTGGTTCTAGAAATGTACACAATAAAACATACAAAATTACCCATCAGCTTATAATCAACAATTAAAAACAATTCCACAAGAATAAGCAATGTAGGATTTTTCCATGGATAAATGTTACAATAAGTAAGTTCAATGTCCATTTAACAGCTCCCAGCAAACACAATTGAAAGGAAAGTAAATAAAGCCTTTTGTTTCTATTGTTCACTTTAGCAACTGGCATTTAAGTTATACGACATCAAAATGAAGAAAATATTTGCTTCTTTAGTATGTTTATGTAGCTACACAGTGGTCAAGGTTGTAGCGCTCTGCTCATGAGTCAGAAGACCTGATTTCTTGCTTGGTTCATTAACTGACGTGAGCTGCACATAGCACTTACCGCCTTCAGTTTCCTTGTCTGCTAGACGGGAACTTGTACAGAATGACTCATATCTAATGCTATAGTTCTAGGAGCTATTTTATCAATTAAAATGATCTGAACTGACATTCTAGAGGATATCCAAGTTTCCAGAGGGTTAACATTTACAAGAGCCCAGAGTTTAAATATTTGGAGATAGAACCAGGGTTCAAATTTGCTAGTCCAAATTTTCAGGCCATTTGCAGTACACAGTAGCACCAAATGTTTCCTTAGATACACGTAGTGGTGCATGTTTTCTCAGAGACTATTTTGCAGATTCTAATCTCAGTGGACATTAAACTCAGTAGTGGAGGGAAAATCTTGTTTATCAAGAAGCCTTTTGATTTTGTGTTGAAGGGATAAAAGTTGGAGGCTGTAGCAATACAAACAGGGCTTACCAGTGAATTCTCAACGGCTGTATGCTTTATCATGCACCACTTTATTTTGTAAGTGGCTTGTAAATATTCATACATAGTAGAAATCAGGTGTGTCTTATCCTTGAAGTCAACCAATGCCAGAATTTTAAAGAATAATTTGTTCATGTTTGGAGTTTTTTTTTTTTTTTGTACTTATTGCTCAAATTATAAAAAAAAGAAAGTGAAGGTAGAATTCCTTTATCTCCTTCATTACAGCTACCCACTGGCGTTCATCGCGGCAAAGATTGCTCTAGGAATCCCACTTCCAGAAATCAAGAATGTTGTATCTGGGAAGACGTCAGCCTGCTTTGAACCTAGCCTGGATTACATGGTGACCAAGATTCCTCGCTGGGATCTTGACCGTTTTCATGGAACATCCAGCCGGATTGGTAGCTCAATGAAAAGTGTAGGCGAGGTGAGTCCGGGATTTAGCACTCCATTCACCTTGTAATCTTGTCAACTCCTTAATACCACTGAAACTCAAAAGGCTGACCATCTGGATACTGGGTTCTTGACTGGAGAACATGTAGGCGTTTCATTTCCTTTTTAGTGTTTTAATATTGCTTCTTTTGAGATTTAGTATGTTAGTTACTACATGATATTTTAATGGACTCAGAGTTGCATACAAAGGTAAGGCTATATATATATATATATAAATCTCACAGGTATATATAGATATAGCTTAAATGAAATTTGTTTTTTCACCAAATCTAGAACTAGAACAGTATAAAAGATCATATAAGGGCTGAGACGATAGTGAGTGAGTGTGCAAAGTGCTTGTTACACCAGAATGAAGACCTGATCTGAGCCCTCAGCACCTACCTAATGCCAAGTGCAATGGTGTAGAGCTGTAATCCCATTACTGGATGGGATAGGTTTGGGAAGAAGATGAAAGAGTAGAGTTAGGCAGGTTGGCTTTCCCCTGGCCTGAGGCTCCCTGGCCACCCAATTTAGCTAAATAGCAAGCTCCAGGCTCAGTAAGAGATCCTGTCTCCAGCACTGATATGGAGAAATCATTTAGGAGTCATCCCATTGTCAAGCTCTGGCATCCACAGCACACAGATCAGTAAGCGCACACCACACCCACATTCTTACACATGAAGATGTCGCACACATACAGACACCACATAACAAATAGTGCAGTGTTCCCGAACCTCAAGTGGTCTGAAGTTGATTACTTGACTTTAGTCCGTTCTTGTGAGCCGTGGCTTTCATTTTCCTATGCTTCTCACTCCCCATCTGTAGAGGGGACAGGCTGACTCCATGAGCTCTCACAAACCTTCAGGGACAACAACTCCAAACTGAGCAAGCCCAGTGCCATATTAGTCTCCTCCCGCTGAACTGAAAGGTCCTGATATTTTGTTCCCCCTGCTCTCTGGAAGCTCCCCTTACTTCTAACTATACTTGGGCCAGTGTAAGTAACAAAGGCTTTCTGCTGGGAATTAGTGATATATAAATATATATCTTTTACACAGTTGTCACAACAATCTCCTAATCTGTCATTAATGTGATCTTGAGTCTGTATGGGGAATCATGAAAGTTTACAGAAGGCAGTATTGCAACCTTTGGTATTTTAAACTGGAGCCAAAAATTGCACGGTAATTTACTGTTCCATGGAAAGATTCAAAGACAATGTTCATCCCTTTCAATAAGTGGGTAAGGTGCAAAGCCAGATTAAATTTAGTTTTGAGTACTAACTGGTTCAGACTAAATTATCTCTTTTGTTGTTGTTGTTGTTGTTTGATACAATAAGCTATAAAGACTAAAAGACATATAGAATTTATCATGGTGGAATTTAACCTCTATCTATATTCTGTATTTGTTATGATTCTTAGGGGTCTACTAATATCAATACTTAGCTATAGAAAAATGAATCCTGATTGATACTCTTAAAATTGTCGGTATCTGTGTTAATATGCTTCTTTTCTCCTTATTTGCTTCCTATTATTCTAAAGGATACTGGCATAATGTGTGCTCTTTTAAAGGGAGGGTACCTATGCTTTAGCATTTTTTCCTCATTTTAATACTATTATCTTTCAGAACAGGTACAGGCAATGTCTTCCTCACTCTCAGAAATACAGCTATATCCACTTGCTGCTAAAAATCCTAATAAATGTTAAGGATTCATTACATTAAAAATCATGGAGTAAAGGGAAGGGAAAATAAACAAAACCTCAAAATCGACTGATAATCTCAGAATCTTTTGGCAGTTGTCAGGTCTTTGGAAGTATTGCACACCTAATTTTGCCAGAAACTAAAGATGTGCAAGCTTGTTCCTTCAATAAAAGCTCCTTCGTGTCTATTCCAGGTCATGGCCATTGGTCGCACCTTTGAGGAAAGTTTCCAGAAGGCTTTGAGGATGTGCCACCCGTCCGTGGATGGGTTCACTCCCCGTCTCCCAATGAATAAGGAATGGCCAGCAAACCTGGATCTTAGGAAAGAGCTGTCTGAACCCTCCAGCACTCGCATCTACGCTATTGCCAAGGTAACACAGGATGAAGAACCCCGAAAGTTAGTCAGCCTGGCAAGCCTGTGCCATCACACATCTCTGCATGTACTCTCTCTCTTTCTCTATCTCTCTCTTTCACACACACACACACACACACACACACACACACACACACACACACACACACCTCTGTCTTATCTCTCTCTCACACACTCTGATTTCATCAGACATTCTTCTAATGAGTAATAAAGTTTATTTATTTTTTTAAATTTAGCGAATGGCCCAAGGGTACATTGTACTTTTTAAGATAGCCACCCAGGAAAACGACTCTTCTTTCAGCATACAAGGCACCAATACTTCAAGATTTTATAGCACTGATTTGTCCTTTCTTGTAACCTTTGTCAATGCTCCTTGCAAATGCATACAACTGTATTTAGAGAGCAGATCCATACATTGGTATCATAGAGCACATCCTAATCCCTCCTGCTTCTCTGTGTTTAAACACCAGGCTATCTAGACTGTGATGGTAGGCTCCTCCTTGTCATTATCTTAGTGGTGTATTGTTTAGAACAAAAAGCCCCACGTTTCTCACTTCCATCCCCCAGTTCCTTTTCATGCAAATGAAGTACCATTTTAATCTCCATTCATATTTACTGTGCTTAGAGTTTTGAAGTTTCGGCTCATCTGATTTTATGAAAGGTGACTTGGGCAGCTGGAATCTGTCTGGTCAGAAATCCCTAAATGGTTTTTTGACATTTAAGAAAGCACAGGCATTAATCCTCCAACAGTGGCAAACCACACTGGGTTCACAAAGCTCCCTTGGCCATTTTATGTTTGTGTACATGTGGGATGAGTTAGTGAAAATCTGAATTTTATAGAAGAATATGACTTATATAATGCCTTCATAGAAACAGAAAAATGCAGCCTTTGATGTGAAATCACTGCAGCTCAGCAGCATTTAGGGACAGTCCTGCAGGGAGCTGATGAAGCGCAGGGGCTATTTCTTTCATAGCATCTGATATACAGTATTCTCATTCTTATGGCTTCTACATGTAAGATAGTTAAGTCCTGTTGAAATTCTCTGGGAGAGACCATTATCTTTGATGAATACTTTCTAATTTGGGTGTCAAAAATTATGTTTTTCTGTTGTGTTGGGGTAAAGTAACAAACAGATTTTTCTGGAGGTCATTTCATTTTATTTATTGTTTCTCTCTTAGTCTTTTATTTAAAAAAAATCCATGATGTTCAAATGTGTGGGTCTGGATGTGTAAATACATCTATCTATCTCTCTACCTATCTACCTATCTATCTATCTATCTATCTATCTATCTATCTATCTATCTATCTATCTATCTCTATCTTCTCCCCTGTGGGAAAAGCGGTAAATGGATTTTTTTCCTTGAGTCTAGTAATCATGTTTCTGCCACTTCAAGCAGATGAAAAAGAACAGCATTTCTTAGTTCCCAGCCAGGCTGTAAAATGCAGGGAAATCTCTCATTCTTCTCTAATAGACGTACACAGGATGGGAGAACAGGGCAAATGTGTGGAGGTTCATCCTGCACAGAACATGCTGTGTATAAGCAGGAAGTGCAGGCGTGGGGATATCAATTATTGTCTGCCAGAGTGCTGGGACAAGGAACTGATTTCTGTTGTTAGAGGCCATCACTACTGTTCATATCCACAGCGACCGGGAACTTGTGATTTTGACAAAGAACGTAAGGACAGTGCAGGGCTGAAAGGGAAAAGAATGAAGGGTGGGCGTAAATCTCCACCTGCTTCTTGATTCTCAGAAAAGGGTAAGGTACCCTGAGGTCTGGTCATTGCAGCAGTCTTATTTCAGGATGACTGGATCATCACCTCTTGATTTGGGGATAATGCAAGGTATTAGTTTTGATGTGAAGAACATTTGAGCAACCTCAAATGTGTTTGGGGTCATCATAGATTTCATTACAGTGGGGTAAGATGACTGAGTTGCAGTGTGGAAAGATGAAGGCTCAAGACTAGCGGGCCAGCTTCATGATGGAAGCGGGGTCTGCCTGGAGGGAGATGGGCACCAGGTTCTAGGCCTCTGCTAATTTCGCATCATCAGATGTACTCTTTATCTGACCTGTTGAAAGCACGAGTGACTTACTTTCTGTGCACCTCATTTTGTTAATGGCTGGCAGCTTTTAATCTCTTAGGAAATATGGTCAATGTGGGTCTTATGGTATGCCTGGGATTTTGTGAATTACTAAGAGTAATATGAATAAAATTAGAAAATGAGCATGACTCTGAGTGTTTTCATTAAATGTTATTATAGTCTAGTCAAGTGAATTGTGAACCTTGCTGTAGCTCACAGCTGACAGTCATGGACTTCCTGACAGTAGAAATAAGCAGCGCTTTGTGAAAACCTAACTACGCTGATTCAAATGTAACGGCGGAGCTTCTAGTTAAGAGCATTTCTCTTCTGAGCTTAAAAATCTAAAGTGTCATTCTAAAACGGCTTGGAAATAGGTATTAGACGTTTATTATTGTTCACTGGTTACATGTACACTTGTATAACCATACATAATAGCAATGGGCATGTTTTGAGTTGGAAAGAGCTGGTTTTGAGAGTCATCTGGCGCGTTCAGCTCAGGGAGTAGTTAGTGGTTTATTCTTGAGAAGTTGTGAAAGAGAGCTTAAGAGAACAGTGGGAGCTGCTGAGAGAGTGGGGTTATAGTGTCACTAGATCCCTCTTAATTCCAAATGATGGCTTAGGAAATAGTGACCTGGCCAAGTAAAGAGGAGGAGGCAGGACCTGTTGAGACTGTTCTGAGCACACACTTCTTTTGGCAGCTCAAAGTGCTTCCTTGGTCTGCCATTTGTGGGTGCAGGTAACAGAACCCTAAGTTTATTTTAAGGAACATCAATGATTCAGTCTCGTATCTCAGTTGGTAACTTGACCCCAGGCTCTTTACTGTGGAAAGGAAGGGCTCTTACGTTTCCAACTAACTAGCCATTTAGAAGATGGTTACCCAGGCATGTGTTTGCTCTTCCTCTCGCAGGCACTGGAAAGCAACATGTCCCTCGATGAAATTGTGAAGCTCACATCTATCGACAAGTGGTTCTTGTATAAGATGCGTGACATTTTAAACATGGACAAGACACTGAAAGGACTCAACAGGTAAGAGGGTTGCTTTGAACCGCTCTACGTATTTCTCATGAACTTTTGAGTGGTTCTCTTAAAGTCTGCTTCAGTGAGCTAAATGGTGCCAACATTAGGAAAAGGTAGCTATGGCCAACAGATAACTGGTGGCTTCTCATATCATTTTGAAATATATTTATTAATATTTTGAGTTATTTATACTTTTATTGTTGACATCAAGCATTATGATTTTTAACTAAGTCTTTTGAGCTTAGAATAATTAGAGTACATTTATAAATATATATTAATTTACATATTATTAATCAGAAATTCAGCAAACAATATTGGAGTTTTATGTACATTTTCATTTCAGGTTTGAAGCCTAGTTCTGCTTTAAATATTAATCTATAAATCACTATATATCGATAGAGAACATATTCCTCTCATGTTCAACTGATATTTTTGAGATGGGAACTTTCAGTTCAGCATATAAATAAGTCACATTCATGTGTCACTCAACAGCCTTTCTACCTCTGACTAGCTTACAATTTTTATTTCTTTGTCGCCAATTATTTACAAACTTCATTTCATGTTAATAATATTCTGATCATGTCAGGTAATTAGAATTTATCCCTTTATTATTTTTTATGGGTTAGACAGGTTTTCCACATACATCTTTGAAAAGAGGAGCATCTATTACCAAACTAAAATATAAGTCATCTTTATCTTCTCTCTCTAATACACTGAAACCCACTGATGCTCTGGCGAAATCTCATCTCCAAGCCTAGGGACGTGCTTAGAGAAAGAAAGATTTTGTAGTGTAAGTTCTTTTCAAATGACTTGGGGAAATGCACACTAATTATGGAAAATGTTGAGAAGATCCAGAAGGTGGGCTGCTCATGTGTTTAGCGATGACAACCGATATTGGGGTTATTGCATTGCCTAACTGAGATGTGTGCACAACAGCAAGCAACGAAAAAACTGATTTTTCTTTGTAATAAGATTAGTCTTTGAAAATTCAATGTAATAATTACCCATGTTAAATCCTTGACTTTGTACACAGGGACTTTGCCAAGCAAAGATGAGACTGGCCACCGTTGCCCGTAGTCATTTTTTAAAGAGCTTATGTTGAATGAACTGTAGTCAGCAAATAAGACAGAATGGAGCCTACACAGTAGTCAGCAAATAAGACAGAATGGAGCCTATACATTTGTCTAAGGATTTGCTGACTTAGGGTTTCTTTTCTTGGTTTATGAAGCTAGCAGAACTTCCGTGTTGAATTATACCACTGTCCAGTTTTAGGCAACAGATTTCAAAAGCCTATTCAAATACTCCAGGGAAACCACACGGGGGCGCTAGAAACTCACAGTATGCCAAACAAACCCTGCATGGAGAGTCCAGATATCATTGTGATTGAAGTGTGCGTTTGACGTATGTTCTGATTTGAGGGCAAATGTAATGTCATAATTGAATAGTTTTTGTTACAACCAGAAATCAGGTTAAGAGTCCAATGAGGGAGAAATAGGTGTATATGGATAGAAACAGGTGTTTGGAAAAGGAGATTGACTAATTCACAGCTGTAGGTGACTTATACTATCTCAACTTCAGCTTCTGTTGCATGTACTTGCTGACAATTTGACAATTTTAGTTTCCATTTTCTGATATAAACACATTCATAATTAAGCGTTCTTTCCTTTGTTCATAATGATCTGCACAAGGCTACCATAGGGATTTTAAAATAATTTTAGAGTTCTAAAACATTATCTATCACTGTGTAAATATGTTTTGATGCTTATTATAGATTAAGATCTAAAGACCTGTATTGAGACTCAAAAGCAGTAAACAAATTCTGTGTTAATTATCTGAGAGATCCTGTCTGTACTGTTCTCTTTCTTTTTGAGTTCCATTAATTTAACACAGAGCACTGTGGCAGTTGCTATGTTACATAAAAATCAGAGTGGATGACCACTGTGGCTAGCGGCTTCATTCCTCTTATGGAATATAAGGGTCTGAAGTCTAAAGGATATCGAACTTGACTGATTCTAAGTATTTGAGACTCAAGTTTTCTGGCCCAGTTTCGATCACTTTTTACCAATATAAGGCCTTTGATTTCCTCAGAAGCTTTTAAATGTCCAGAAATGTTTAGTGTTCAAATTATGCATCATTCCCAAAATAATAGAAACACCTTTTCATCAGTTGACGTCAAGGAGTGGACTTACATGTTGCCAGTTTGGATAAGTGTTGAAAAGACCAGTTGTTGTTCTTTTTACTTTTATTGGTGCTTTGCTTTTGTTTTGTTTTGTTTTTTAATCTTAACTGTCCCTACATTGGAAATCTAACTTTAGTATGTGGGCCCAGGAGGTATTTATTTGATGTATGTTGAGAAGACTCCAAATTTTTCTGACTCTGCATATCTCTGCTTTCATGTGCACAAATCCTTTCGCAATTTTCAGATAGATTTTTGAGGAAATAGACAGCAAGGCTCTCTCACATGGGAGAACGGGATAAGTATGGAATGCTCAACACAGGTTGTTTCACCTTGCTTTTTCCTTCTAGATTAGCTTTTTATACTATATACCACCTGTGGAATTATGGGCTCACTCCTTACTCTAGATTCATATTCTTTCTGCTAATGTATGCACAATAGTTTTGATTGTGAAGCTCCAATAATGAAAGAATCAAGGTTTCCTGGCACATGTCAAGTACCCAAAGAGGGCTTTACTTTTCCCCCTTAAATAACAACTGTAAATAACCTTAGACATAGGCATTTAAGGGTTCCTTTTTAAGAGATACACTTGAATTTGCTGATGTATTTACCAGGTATTATTCTTTACTTTTATTTATGATATTTTGCTATCTGCTTTAGTAACTCTGGTCTGATAGTGAGTGAATCAGCATAGGACAAACTAGCCCCTTGGAATGTAGGTGACAGTTGTATGGCTGGGGCAGATTGTAAGGCCATGGACAGTAAGACCAGGATTTATCCCTACTGCTTGTACTGGCTTTTCTGACTTCAGTATCCCCTCCTTCCTCTCCCAGTTCCTTTCCCCCCGCCTTCCATCTCCCCCAGTATCACTTCTCCTTTCCCTTTAGAAAACGGGCCTTCCAAGGATATCAACTAAACATGGCATATTAAGTTTTAATAAAGCTAGGCAAACAGGCACATCTCCT
Organism: Chionomys nivalis; assembly: GCF_950005125.1. Lineage (NCBI taxonomy): Eukaryota > Metazoa > Chordata > Mammalia > Rodentia > Cricetidae > Chionomys > Chionomys nivalis. Next base: position 129,171,301 of record NC_080087.1, on the reverse strand, counting down.
TATATTAAGGCTGGAGGAGGAAGCCCCCTAGGAAAAAAGGGTCTCAAAAGCGGGCAAAAAGAGTCCGAGACAGTCCCTGCTTCCACTATTAGGGGTCCCACAGGAATGTCAAGCTACATAAGCATCACATACATACACAAGCCATAGGTCAGACCCATATAGGCTCTGTGATTGCCACTTCAACCCCTGTGAACCTCTGTGTGCTTTTGTTAGTTGATTCTGTGGGCTGTGTTCTTGTGGTGTCTTGACCCCTTGACCTCGGTGTCTTAACCCTGAGTGTTTACCCTACCAGTGTTCAGTTTTCAGCATTGTAATTGCCAGTGCATGAGCACAGAAGTGGGATATACAACACTTTAAAAGCAATATTCATATTTACTAATTAAGATGATTGCCATTATTTAGGCAGCTTCAGCCAAAACATCTCCCTTTCCACTTGGGTTCACTGACTTTCGTTTTGTCTTTAATTATTTATTGCTGCTGAAGAACATACTAGGGAAGTTGCCCATCCTAGGCAGTTCATCAAATTGATAAATGGGATACTAACATTAATCAACACCATGTAATACCATTGATGTGAACTATTCGTATAGACTTTGTATAGTTTCTCTTTACTGAATGTGATGTGAATTAGGTCATGTAGGATGCATGCATGTGTGCACATACACGCACACATACATGCAGACATGAATATGCATTGGAATTTAGAGGTCTAGTACTTACCAAATATACCTATTAACTGCACATTAGTAGATCATTGATATGTTGATAGATTATTTGCAAGGAGTTTGAGAAGTTAACACTGTTTGAATTTCGAGTGGAATTAACCATGTGCACACATACACAGACACACATCTGTTTATGGCTATGAACAGGTATGCTAGGTACCATCTAGAAGAACTAAGACTATATGTAATAAGCACCTCCAGCAGAGTTACCTTTGCCAATAGAAGCACGGTAGTTATCGTCATCCACCAGAACCTATGGTAAATATTTTAATTGTATTATTGATGACTACACAAACATAGTCACAGAGATTTCATAGCTGGAATGACATTGCTATAACTAAAGAAGAAAGGAAAATAAAAGAAGGTTTATGTGTGAGCAGGAACTATTTTAGAACCTTATGCCCCAGACATTTTACTTATAGCATCAACTTGAATTGGCCAGTTTTCAGTTAGAAAGGTAAGCATATGATTTAAATGAATATGTACAGGTCAGAAAAAATAGAAGCCCTTCCATATTCTCTGTCTGTTGCTCTAAATTGTGTGTTTCCAAACATTATTCTTTCAGATTCAATAGCTATTTCTAATATAACCATTTCAAGGATGTTATTACACCCACCTAAGTTAGAAAATACTGCATTTTTAGAAAAATAACCGGCTATACCAAAGCTGCATTAAGTTTTGCAGTTTTCTTCAAGTGAATGTTTTAAAGAGAGAAAACCTGTCCATGTTACGTTACCAGATGGAAGGCGGCCACCATTATGGCCACTGCAGTTTTCCTGGAATGGTCCACTTTGCCCTCTGACTTTTATATTCAACGATACCATTTACATAAGTCATGTAAGAGATAACTGTTGAAGGGATTTGTTTTCCACCATTTTTAGATGTTCAAAAGCAGTGTACAGAAACAGTGAGATATATTTTAGATCACGTAAACTTTAGAAGCTAAGATTTGGATTTATTTCTACATGAATGACTGACAGAAATTTGCTATTGGTTCTTGGAAAATGCAGAAGTTATTTTTATTCAATATTCTATGGGCTTCTGTGATTTTTATGCTATGCCAATTCTGATAATATTAATACTCTCTTCCCCTTTCATCGCCCCTTACTGCTGTGGTCAATGTACTAAAGAACGGGAAAGCGCAATTTTCAAGGGTTCAGTTTTCACCTGCACTTGACTGTGTTTCGTGATAAAGTGTGCCCACTGGTAGGTGCTGAAAAATCACAGGCATGCCTATTGCTTAGGGAGACAATCCCAGGCAAGCCTAGTGAGTTCTGCTTGGGCATTCAAGTGCTAAATTAAGCTCAGTAAAGTCGGCCATTTCCCTGCAGCCACAAGCTTCTGGCTGATGTAATAATGCGGGTGTCACCTTAGCTGGAATAGTCCCTTCGAATGCCTTCTCCTACACATGCTAGCTTCTATTGACTTCTTATTTAACCTGCTCACAAGGCTTGGCAAAATCAGACAAGAACACTTTGTGCTTCCATTTGATTGAAGTTTCCAAGGGAAAGTTGTTGCCCAAGCGTTGTTATAACTTAGACATAAGAATGAGAATGTCTGTACTTTAACTCCTGGTGTTAATATATAATTTCTGGGCTAAAAATTTAAATGTAGAAGTCATTCAGAGAAACATATATGAGTATAGCATATTTGCTTGCTATTTGTATATTTTAGAATGACATATGTTTATAATACTGCTTATTCTTTTGGAAGTAGAGCAGGATGCAGACAGCAGGATACCTTAGTGCAACCCTCTATACTTTTCTATATTTTCCCAGAAAAATAGCCTATGTTCCTTCATAACAATATTAACTTAGGGTGTTTCTCAGTTTACTCCTAATTATAATAAATACCCATTCTTATTTTACAAGACTGGCATATGAGCTGCTGAATATGTGATATATGAAGTGTTAAACATGACAGGAAAACCATTTTCCCAGTTATGACATATTAATATTTTGTATCTTTTGTCTTCATATTACTAGTCACCCATATAATGAACTTATGTTTTTAAAAAATTTTTCTTTGTTCCTTTGATTTCTGAAATAGTGTTTCAGGAACCCTAGCTTGCCTTGAACTCACTGGGTGACTGAGGGGGGCCTTGATCTCTTGATGCTCTTTCCTCTACCTTTGAGATGCTGGGGTACGGGTTTGTGCTGTATTTCCTGGCTAAGTGAGGTTCTTTGAGAATAATAATATCAAAACATACATAAATAAGAGTATTTTTCTTTAAAACAGAAATATTGCTATGGGAAATTTTATGTCTCAAAACTAATACAAAAATGCATTATACTTTAAACTTGCTTTTATGTTTTATAAGATGAGATAGGTTATTTTAAGTGATCACATGAAAATAAAATGACTATTAATTTTAACTAAGAATCTATTTAATCATACATGATACAAAAAATTACACAAAACATTTAATGTCTGAATAATACTTCATTAATTAGTTAAATAGTAATTTCATAGTTTTGACAATAATTGTGAAATTTTCAACTGTTGAAGCATTCTTATGATTCTGGTACGGACATGATGTTTTACTCAAAAGCTTTTCAGAGTGATATTTAGATAATTCATAAAACTCCTATTATGTTACACGCATTTCTGTATATTAATTTTACATATCTGAAAAATTTAAAAACTTTAAAACCACATATACTAGTGGTTTGTAAGCATGAATCTGTTAATCATCAATAATTGCTAGGTTATGTATATTGTCACTATGTCTAAAAGCAGTATTACAGATTGAGTATTTACTTGATATTATTTTTATTTATTAGTAACCATGTTTATCTATTAGTATTTATTAATAAATATTTATTTGGTACCTACTGTGTGCAAGGCCTTGTACTATGTCCAGTTTCATTTGATGAAGAATAATTTTTTGTCATTAGTCTGTCTTAGAAGACTTACAGTCCGTATAAATAGATACACATAGATAGGCTTCATGGATGGACACATTAAAAATGGAAACAATACTTCGGGGAAACTTAATAAAGCTTAAAACTTAGAGGCCTAATATCTTACGCACACATTTCATATCTCCGGTCTGAGAAGAATTCATCCTTGCTTTACTCTATAGATAAGGGCTGCCAAACACTCACATTGGTCCCCAACATTTCTCAAGTGGTTCATGATAAACTTCGAGTCTAAAGGAAGTACGCATTCCTTTCAAATATGCCATCTTAAAGAGAGAAGTTACTATAAAATAATTCAGTAGGAAAACACTTTCAACAATCAGATGCATCATAGAAGGGGGATGGGAGAGAAGAGTGGGAGATAATTGAGTGAGTCTACAGACATAGATCACAAGGAGACAGGAGGGAAACCATAGGTGCACAGTGAGCAAGGTGCAGTGGGAGAGGGCAAGGATTCTTCTTCACAAGTAAAAAGGCATGGTTACTGATTTTTTTAATGTTAGGGTTAATGAAAGGGAAGAACCTTAACTATTCAATGAAGACAGTGTAAGAGCAGAGGTTAAACTCAATGTTGTCTAACTATTTGATCATCAGTCATAGTGGTTAAAACTACACAGTACTATTGTTCTATAGTTATTATATGCATGGCAGTGTCCTCCGAAATTAAATTACAAATTTCACTAGTGAGAATAGTAAATATTTAAAAGTCTTGATTTACATTTTAAGTTAAACATGGACCATTTGTGTGAGTGTGTGTGTGTGTGATGTGTGAGTAAGGGCACATGCTATGGTGTGTGTAGTTAGAGGACATGTTTTTGGAGTCATTCCCACTTTCCGTTGTGGATTCTGGGACTGAACTCAGGTCTTCAGGCTTGTGTGGCAAGCCCCTTTATCTACTGAGCTGTCCCACTTGAATAATAAACGTTTCCACCAATCTTTCACGGTAGGAACTTCCTTTGACTTGTTAGAACATAAAATAAACTTCACCTTTCCAAGGAAGAGCATTGGTCCTGGAGCACATGCAAATGATTTGCAGCTATCTATTTATCTTTTATTTTCTTAGGAATCAGCATAAAAGCAAGCACTTAGTAAAATTTATATGATAACACACTAATTAAATAAAAAACCATTATTGATCTTAATGAAAATTAGAATTTCTCAGTTACAGCAAAGAAAGGAGAAGGAAATAAAACACATTATTCCTGGTTGCTTAAAAGGACCAACCAAATTACTAATTGCAAGATGGATGGTCCGGGAAATGAATGAGTATGGTGGAGGACAGCATAAATCAGCATTGTTAGCTTCTCATTTTTCTCTAATTAACTAGGAGGGATCTAAATGGGCTGTTTACTAATAAAAGAAGCTTTATCTAATTATTTTGTATTGTTAAATAGAGATTAAATACATAATCACTAAGCACTAGAATGTCTACAGGTGCAGAATAAAATTTTTATTACTTATTGAAAATAGACAATGTTTTTATATTTTTCCAGAAAACAATCTGTACCTTCAAATTTATACATTTTTGAAGTTGACAAGAAATTTTCATAAATATTTTCAATTGTCCTGAAGGATCTGGCTTGCTTCGTAAGGAAGGTTAAGGAATATCCAGAGACTGGAATGAAGGCAACCACATTTCTCTGGAGACCGTAAAGCACATTTGTGTTATATATGATGCAGTCAGAAAATCACATGGTCCTATTTGTTATGGATGGTGAAGCTGTGCCACACCGGGGCGTGTGTCATCGTGTATGTCATGTTGACCAGGGGAAGTCAGGGACTCCACCTCAGCACCTCTGCCTTCATTTCTAGTCACCAACCCTTTTCTAAAGCTTTTAGAGACATGCCTTTTAAACAGACAGTTGGAGATCAGTCCGCTTAGCTGTCATGTTGTGAGCCGCATGCTTTCCTGCCTGAATAGTTGACCTCACTCAGAGCAGAAGTATTGTAATGAACATGACCTTTTCTAGAGCTCTTCTGGGGAACATGCAGGGAGCCTGACAGGGAAGAATCCTACAGTCTGCATTTAGAAGATGCAAAAAGAATTTTTAAAGGCACAGACATCTCAGAGGATAGTCTTCAAAACATTTGCTTTATTAATAGTAACTTCTACCATATTTACTTATATGTATATATGCTTATATTTAAAGTAGTGCATGATGCTGCTGAATGTCAAGGAGTGAGTAAAACAGTAAAGGGAAAATGAAAATTAAACAGGAAAAAGAGGCACAGTTTCAGAGAGCCTTGACATCTAGGGTGTTTTTGCCTGGTAAATAATACTCAGGATGCCATTACAGTACATAAAGTCACAGAGATGGAGATTGAGTGCCGGAATGGCACGTCTCATGTTGATACCCAAAATGCCTGGGCTCTTTCCCTTCAGAACGTCAATGTCCGTTCTCAAAGAGTGAAAGCTATAATGATCTTTATTGCCTCAAAGACTGGGCACAGAATGCAACCTAGGACAGGAAGGGGTAAAATGCCTGGGGTGTGGTCCAAATCCAGGTGACTTCCAGTTTGGCTTACTGAGCTCTTTCTGCGTTCCTTCCTCTTCCTCACTGTCGCCATTGTGGTCCTCTGGTTTCCATTCCTTTTCTCCTTGCATTGACCTCCACGAACCACTTATTAACTGGTCAGTGCATGTGTTTTGTTTTATCTCGGGATTTTTTCTTTCTTTTCTTTTTTTGCTTAGCAGAGTCGAGAGTGACGGTAGGATTTGACTAGCCTCCAGAAGTCAGTGAAAATCTTGTATGTACCAAAGTTATATATTTGTTGCTCAGTAGGACATATGTGGTATTTGAAAAGCTCCTCTGTTGAAATAATACCTGTTTTTTTTTTTTTAAAAAAACAAAGACAAAGATCTTCAAATAGACTTATTATTGAAACAACAGATGATAACATCTAAGAATATCCAGTCTGGGTTTTTTGCCAGTTCTTAGAACGTTCCCTTTTTATATGTGTGATATAAATTTAGAAACTATGTCCATGCAAGACTTAATATTTTATTTACCTAATGTATTTTCTTTCTGTTATTTTGGGGGATATAAATGACTGTGTTAATCAGAAGCCAAACAGTATTTCATTGTATAGACTCTGCCTTTTGCTTCCATTCACTCAGGCGAGGACTACTGGAAGTCTGCTTCATTGAATGGAGTGGAACTATTTAGATTTACTCAGATGTATGATGTACTTTGCTGGTTGTTACTTGATTTTCACCTTTATCAAATTATAAGCAGAGACATAAAGAGTTCAATTAATAATCACTGATAAATAAAGTGTGATTTATTAAGAATCAGAATTACAATAATCTATACTGGGATATTTTTCATAATTAGTAATTTGTATATGATTACTTTTTGAGACAGGATCTCTCTATTATGTAGTGCTGGATGTTCTGGAAGTCATTGCATGGACCAGGTTGACCTCAAACTCACAGAGATCTGCCTGCTTCTATCTCCCTAGATAGAAGGCGTGCACCACCACACCCGGCCATAATTAGTACTTTGGTATTACTATTAATAGGAAATTATACTATTAAATATGATAGATATTAGTGATTGTACCAGGTTGAAACTAATATCACAGATTTCTAAATAATCGGAAATTATAAAATTTATTTAAAAATGAATATAAGGCTGGAAATGTAAATTAGTGATAATATACTAACATAGCATGCCCAAGGCATTGGAGTCTATCTCCTGCATCACAAAAATAAACAAAGAACTGTAAAAAGGAAGACAATATATAAAATATATGTAAAAACATATATATATATGTGAAGCAATAATATGGAATAGAGAAATTATAAATGGATTATCTAAAACATCAACAGTATCAATTTCTCATCAAGTTTTGGAGTTTTTAGTGTAGTTATTAGTTATTAGTTATTAGTATTATCAGAGAACCAGTACTTCTGATAGGATGGCATCATTGATGCCAGCTAGACTGAGGTCCCAACAGATCACTTGCAAGATGCTTTGCTTTCTCGTGAACACTGGAGTTGCTCATGCCTGGCATGAACATGTTATATTCTTTCAAAGACCCCATTGCTGCACAGTAACACACCATGATGATCTCAGAAATGAAGAGAGGTTAATAGCATCCTCCTTGATGTATCATCTTTTAATTTTTGCTTTTCTGAACACCACTCATGATTTTGCAAATGCTCTTCTGTAATTCTCTTTAAGGATATAGGCCTGGCCTCTTTCCCCAAAGGATAAAGATGAGATGACAAATTATCTTTCCCCCAGTGGAACTTATATGATTGTAGCAAGGTATTAATATGTTGAGATGTAAAAATTATTAACAATGTTGTGTGAATCCGAGGGAGAAGTTGGTGAGGGTTTGGAGGGTGAGAACATGCCACTCAGTTCTCTTTTCTTATTGAACCTGGGGTTTACTGAGCATTGAGGCTAGAATTCTGCCTTTTGTTTTTCCTAAGAGGAAAAACAACAAGACTGTATGCCCGTCCCATAATTGTAGGCTTAGCAGAGTGCTTCTTTTCACATTAGAGTTTGTGCAATATGGAGGAAGATTTGTTTAGTATGACTTGTGAGTTGGTGGATTGGATAAAAGCAGTCAAGTGGCAGAGAGGACCCGCGAGTGCACAGCTCCCCTGGTAATTGCAACGCTGCCGGCCCTCCTCCAGTCTGCTAATAGATTTCCCCAGTTTCGCTGCACCAGGTGAAAATTTCCTCGTTAAGGAGAAATTATTCCATTTCCTTTCATCATTTATTATTGAAGACGAAGCGTGAGTGGAGGAAGTTTCCAAGATGACAGGGTAGAATTTTAAACAACAACAAAATTCACACTGGGAATCAGAGAGAGAGAGAGAGAGAGAGAGAGAGAGAGAGAGAGAGAGAGAGAGAGAGAGAGAGAGGAAAACTCGCACTGTTTATAACCCAGAACACACAACAGGCTCCCTGCGGGAGAAGCTGAGCCATGCTGTCTAACCAGCAAAAGATTATAGCAGAGTGTGTAAAACTCCCATTGTCTCCGCTCCTTCTAAAATTCCACTCTTTTGCTCTGTGCATCTGAGTAGAGAGGAGGTAGAGTAAGGGGGCCGTGTCCCTGCCTCTTGGTGTGTCGTTGCTTTATGGTGTAGATTGTACTATGAGATGATGTAAGTACAACCTTTGAAGAATTACCCTTGAAATCTGAAGAGAAAAGCTGATTGGGGAAATCAAACTTGTTTCTATTGTATATTTTAGAAGACGTAGCCCTGTAATATAGATTTAATATATATGTGTTTAAAAAAGTGAAAATAAACCAGATACCAGCATACATATCAAGTAACAGAAGGATCGTTTACTGCACACGTTTTAAAACCCTGTGCTTCAGTGCAGTGTGTTACCTCAGCTGATCATTTTCCTAGCTTGGTATAATGCTCCTTTGATTTATCATATAACATAAATGAAGCGTTTCCCACCAAGGTTTCAAATATAGTATTGAATACCAATTCAGAATCTGTATTTCTTTTAGCAATAATTGTGCTTTGTATGTGTTCCAAGCAAAGATTTTTATTCTCCTTTGGAAAAATAATCTTGTTACATTGCCTTGCCCTACAATACAATTCTAACTAGTTTGAAAAAACAAAAACAAAAGCAAAATGAAAAACCAACTTCTTGCGATGGTGATGGAAGTTCTGTTAGCAGAAAGAATATAGGTGTGGACAGAAAAGTAGACGCAGCGGTGTGTCTGAGGCTGTTTCACTAGGCCTGTGCCCATTTGAGAAAGTGGTTCTCTGCCTTACAATGTTCCTCATACTGTGGGGACCACCAACCGTAAAATTATTTTTATTGCTACTTCATAACTGGTATGAAATGTAATACAAACATCAGTGTGTTCCAACGGTCTTAGGCGACCCCTGGGAAATTTGACCCTAAAGGGATCACAACCCACAGGTTGAGAAACGCTGATTTAGGGTTATTTATTCATCCTGAATTTAGTACTGAGGAAGTTTAACCTTATCTGATTTGCTGGCCCTAAGCCAGCAATTGTGACTTTAAGCTGTCCCCTTTCTTTATTGTATTGGGGTTCTACTCATTAAAATAAATGAATAAAATTTGATATCAGAAGAGGTTGGGAATAATCGGTTTCCTTCTGAGTGCAAGGACATGCCAGCAGCTTTGTTTTGCACAGAAGAGAAGGCCTTGGGAGACAGGGCTATCCTGCTCTCTTTCTTGGTGGTTGGGCTACTTACAAACAGGCAGCTTCTAACTTGGGAAGGGATCAAACCTAACTTTGTCTGTCACTAATTGCTATCATGAGTCAGAGTTAGCATCTATTTCTCCTTGAAGGGGGCTGAAAATTGCTGTATGATGTTTCATGTCTAAAATCAGAATTAATACCTGTGAGGTCATGAGTGAAGTCCTATAAAAATCCTTCTTGGACATCACATGAATACACTTACTCAGACTTTGCATCCATTTAAGGTATGAACACAGATGCAGTAATATGTCAGTCTGTCTCAATGAATTCTAATTTTCAAGATATACCAAAACATCAAGTCTGCTGTTGATTACCGAATAAATTACCAAAATCTAAAATATCTCATTTTCTTACTATGAAATGATTCTAACAAACAGCTTGTGAGCGTAAAATATGCAGTGTGTAGTTCTAGTTTGAAGTATTTGTTTCAAAATTCTCACTTGATGTGATTTGCGGGGATGCCATTCAGAATAGCTCCTGTACAGTACAGGCACACTGGTGGCCGGTTGTCCATCTCTAACACACGATGACCTATTTGAATGTAAAAAGTTTGCATTTTATCTCCTGTCATTCATTCCTGAAAGGCTTTATATTCGAAGAAGAAGTTGGTTAGTGCTTGCATCTTGTACAGCCTAGTTCCTGAGCACATAGCAAAGGGCTTGGCTTTTCTCAGTTTGTAATAATAGGAATATCAGTAGTTCAATAATTTTCTCAGAAAATACATTGCTCTGACAAAATACACATTAAAACTTGTGTATGTTAAAACTCCAAATAACAATTTAACAACAAATTCAAGGCACTGGAAGAATGCAGTGTTTAGAGACCAGAAGGGCTGTAGACTCAATAGGAAAGCAAATTGACTTGGGAAAATGAAAGCTAAAATAACCTGCACCAAACTGACAGTAAAACCCAAGGAAATAGTTTGCATGTGTGTGTGCATGTGGTTGTGCGTCTTTCTCTCTCTTCCTCTCTTGCAGGCGCGTGCACACACACACACACACACACCAACTTGACTCTCTCTTTTTAAACTTAAATTATAAATTATTTGAAGAAGGTTTAAGATTAAAACAGGTGAAATGCAAATGATTTAATTAAGCTATATTCTTTTTTATTTGGAAGAAAATAATTTGACTTCTACTACAGTTATAGATGATTTCTGATTGTAGATATTCTGTAGTCAGCTTAGAGGTTGGTCTGCATGACCTAAGGAAGCAAACTTACACAATACAAAGTGTCAGGCTTAACCCGCTCCCTGTTGGAGAGGATAAAATATATATTGACTGATATCTACTTTCTGTGGAGCACTGTCTGGGCATTGAGGACAATACACAGATGGGAGGTACGGTAATAGCCTCAGCAGCTCACATGTGTCCTGGGGACATAGAGAATACGTTTCCTGTTAAAATGCACAGAGCAGACAGCACATACACAAACTAGTTTCAATGTTCCGTGTCCCTATTTTTACATACTGCATTTGTGGCATGTTTTACAATTGTCTACCAATAACATTTCTATATTGCACAAGGTTTTAAACGATGTATTTAAAATGTGTGCTTATATTGCTCCCTTGCTGCTTGACATGATTTACTTTATAAAAGTACTTTAAATTGTTATTCTTTGATAACTTTGCATTGTCCATTTAAAAATTACTCACTTTGATTCTATGTGGGTGTGTTTTGCCTGCATGTATATATTTACCTCCTGTGTGTGCCTGTGGAGGTGAGAAGACAGCATTGGATCCTTTGTGCCTGGAGTTATATACAATTGAGACACATCCAGGAACTGAACTCAGGGCCTCTGAAAGCACAGCAAGTGGTCTCACAATTAGCTTCTGAGCCATCTCTCTAGATACAAGTTGTTTATTTATTTATTTATTTATTTATTTATTTATTTATTTATTTTTCTTAGTGGGTTTAGTTATTTAATTATGGTTACTTCCATGAATTTGAGCTGGGTCGTTTACTGAAACCTGGAAAATTTACCAGCGGCTATCCTACTGAAGAAGATGGCTTGTCCTCTACCGCAGCTATATCCTATTAGAGTTTGGTAATAACACTTTATTTAGCATGAGTTAGAGCATCTGTTATCACAGCCGTATGTTTCAGTTTCATTGCATTGACTGGCAAACTGTTGTAATTTGATTTTATTGTATCCGATATTGCTGGAAGCAGCCCTCAGGTATTGGGCAATAGATGATTTCCAGTAGCATTTTCATTTTTTTTGCACCTTAGCTCTTTACCAATTATTTTTCTATTGGTTTTGAAATTTAGTTAAAAGCTGGCTTCAATCACTCTTGTGTCTTCTCTGTTACACAGAAAATTACACTAATAACTTAATTTGTTTGATAAACATTTGTTAAGTACTATCTGTGGGCCAGATGTTGTGGTAGGTTTTGGGAATAATCTGATGAATGAAATGTTTATGGAGAGAATGTGCAGTCTTCCGTAATGTTGGACACCCAGGTCAAGTAGATTTGTTTCACACACGTGTAAAAGTGTGAAGAGTAAAAGTCAGATTTTGGAAAAGAAGCTACAGATTTAGGAATCATGCAGCTGGGCTAATAAATCCCAAGACAGTGACTAAATGTTCAGAGGGAGAGAACTGGTGTGCCTGGAGCAGGTGTCAGAGGACAGAGCCATCCAAAATGCTACATCAGTTACAGTGGATAAGAAAACAGGGTGAGGGGGCTGGAGAGATGGCTCAGGGGGTAAGAGTACTGGCTGCTCTTCCAGAGGTCCTGAGTTCAATTCCCAGCAAGCACATGGTGCTTACAACCATCCGTGATAGGATCTGATGCCCTCTTCTGGCCTGCAGGTGTGCATGCAGAGCACTGATACACAGAATGAAACAAAACAAATCAGAGTGAGATGCTACTCGGGAGAAGGCAAACTCGGTCTCACTGTGTCACAAGGATGAAGTGATGAAGTGGGTCACAGGGAAAACACTTCTGACTTTTTTAAAAGGAAATCCCTAATTATTACTGAGTAAAAAGATTAGAATGGTAAATATAAGATTTTAAAGAGATCAGGAGGGTGGGGGGTTGTGAAAGCCGGAGTTGTCAGCATTGCTAACTGTCTGAGGCCTCACTCACAAGGGCTGGAAGAATTTGGATTATATATTTATATAGTTTTGAAAGATAAAGAAACATGAATGTGCTTGGAGATGGAATACAAGAGAATTTCTGGTGTGTTTGAAATGAAACAGTACACTGGTTCTTATTGTGATTTTGTGCTTGAGTGTTTGGACTAATCTTGAATCTTTCCTGTTAAATTCCAGTCAGTCTGTTACAGAAGAAACCTTGAGAAAGGCCAAGGAGATTGGGTTCTCAGACAAGCAGATTGCCAAATGTTTAGGACTGACTGAAGCCCAGACAAGGGAGCTGAGATTAAAGAAAAACATCCACCCTTGGGTTAAACAGGTAATGTACTATCCCTCTCTATCAAGGATTTCTGCTTTGAAATGTAGGTATCACTTCAAAATCATAACAATAAGTGCTTAGAAAATGACCCCAACTATTTGATGCCCATGCCATTGTTAGGTTTGTTCAGCACAGGGCTGAATCATGTATGAAGTGGAAGGGATGACGAGACAGTGAGATGTAAAGAAAATAGGACTTCTACGCTTTAAGGAAAATCACCAAAATTATTTCTGCTTTTGCCCCATGTCCAAACATATAGGTAGTGACAGAAATTCTTGGCGTAATAATATATAGATCAGCACAGGGGCCGAGCCTCTGGAAAAAATCATTTTCTTTCTGGGCACTTACTTTTTAAAGGGCAATACTTTATTTTAAGTACCCCATCATTATGGTTCATTCAGTATTCATCGTGATGGGGCTAGACATAATGATCTAATCTAATATTCATGGCAATCACACATGAACGTTCATAGGTATGCCATTTGGTTGGCTTTCCCCCCTTCTTTTAATGGAAGGAGTGTCTTGGCTTAAAGTACCACCAGCTGCTTTTTGTCCTTTAGAATCATTGACTTTTCTCTGTGGGCTTAAGGCGCACACATAAACCCTTAGGTCACAAGCTGGAGTCTAAATACTTTCTGCTCAGCGAATATTACCTTTCTTTTTTCTTACCAGCTTTGCCAGCTTGCCCTGTCAGCCCCAAATTCTTGCTCACTAAGCTACTGAGAGTAGAATTGATTTTACTTTCTCCAATTATGTCCAATGAGATCGAGATTCCCCATTGCCTGTTTGGGCTTTATGGTATTCGTGTCACCCATTAGTGCTGTTACTAACTTAAATCCTATACACTGATTTGCAAACTAAAAACGTCTTCCTGTACAGATTATTTTGGTCTGACTTATATTTCAATATAGAACTACTTGGTAAGGTGAGTTGAGTGGGAAGCAGTTTTGGTGATTTATGAACACTTTCTGTGGGAGGTAGTACTGCAGAGATCCAAGATGTACTGAGATGTCCAGTTACATACTGCTCAAGTGAACATTAGACTATATTGTTATTTCTTTTGTCCCCTTTGTTTGCAGAATCAGTAAGCGATTTGATTATACATAGCTTAGTAGACATTATAGAAATATGAAAGGAGCACAAAAATCTGAATCTTTAAAATTTGTGATGGGAAGAGTATAATCCTTGTCAAGTAAAGAATTTTCTCTTGCAGATTGATACATTGGCCGCAGAATATCCATCGGTTACAAACTACCTGTACGTTACCTACAATGGCCAGGTAGGAACTACACAAACGTCACATGTAGAGAGCTCTGGGCTTAGGGGTAGCTCAATTAGGGAATGCATATTTTCACATCTGGTTATCTGATGACCTTGGTAAGGAAGTGGTAAAGAAGTACCATGAAGGACAGCTGCCATTAGGAGTTACTGTGCCCATTCTGATTGGCATTGCCTTAACAGTGAAACTGAGCAAGCAAGAGAAGATGCGACCATGCTGCATTCTCACGGCTAACTTGTAGATACTGAGCAGATCAACTTCAAAATAAGTAGAGCTTTTGCAGGATTTTGTCCCATGTTGTACTTAGGGATTTTCTTAGGCTACTAGAGGTGCATGGGAGAAAGACACACTTAGAAATGGGGCAAGTATTTTGATTCGCTGAAATAATATCAATATAATGTGAATATTTTCTGTTTTCCTCTCAGGAGCATGATATCAAGTTTGATGACCACGGGATGATGGTGCTGGGCTGTGGTCCATATCACATTGGTAATGTGACAACATGCGTACATAGAGCTTTGCTGTTTGTCTAGTGCCCTTTTAAATACTGATTCGATTATTGAGAGTTCACCAAACAAATGTTATTATAAAAAATGTTTTGCAACATAGGAAACTGAGATTCATAGAAATAAGACTCAAACTTAAGAAGTAATTTAAGGACAGAAAAATGGGATTCAATCACAGGTCTCCACTATAAATTCTGTCTCCTTTTGTGTCATTATAATACATCATAATTTTCTGTCTTCTTATGAAAGAAGGGAATAAAAAAATCAAATTCCCTCCCAAGACTGATCCTACAACATGAATCTAACCATAAGGGGACCACCTCCAAACATTGTTGTGTTAGGGATCTTGTTTCCAACACATCTGTGTAAACATCACCTTTTGTACACAATACTTGGCTGATGGCTGCACAACTTTCAAGACCTTCATGGCCACCTAAGCTCTTCCCTTTGGAACTTCTCAACCTTTACATTTTATGTGACCCATATACTGCCATCACTTTACACAGTGGTTCAGAGAAGAAAAGCCAAGCTGATGAACAAGTGTATACTTAACTCAACATAGAGGAGCAAGCTGCTACCTGTGGGTAAACCGTATATTTTGATACGACATTTTAGAAGATAATGTCCTAATACAAAGAGTTAGTGTATGTGCTTTGGCTCCTATGACATCCCAGCAGAGTAATATTTTGAGTCATGTAGGTTTTTATTATGCCTCAGATTAGTTCATAGAAGGTCACTCATTCTTAGAAAGGACAGGGCTCTTCAATCAATGACGATATGCCAAAGGGGCAGCTCACCTCAAGGACTGCTGGGTAAGCCTCTAAGAGTCACTAAGTGGAGGGGCTAAAGCCAGACCTCAGGTGTCCTGATTGCTACCTTAGCTGTTCAGCACACTGAGGCCAGAATTTCCACTCTGAATTTCTTTCAGTAAATGAAGGTTATTTTTTATAATTAAAAATATTTCCTATTGACCTCGAGACCCTGATTTCTTCAAACATGAAGATACCTATTACTAACCTTAAGTACAAATCAAGCCAACATTTCATTATTGTTTAATCAGTCCCCACTTTTCTTATTATTATCCAAGGTGGCAAACAGGTCTAACATTTTATTTTAAATTTTAATTGAAAGGCATTCTCTTCCTTAGCCTGGACTGGCTGGAAACATATTTTTTTTTCCTCTTCTTCCTTTCCCCCATATCCTTGTCTCTGCAGGCAGCAGTGTGGAATTTGATTGGTGTGCTGTCTCCAGCATCCGCACGCTGCGCCAGCTTGGCAAGAAGACGGTGGTGGTGAATTGCAACCCTGAGACCGTGAGCACTGACTTCGATGAGTGTGACAAGCTGTACTTTGAAGAGCTGTCTCTGGAGAGAATCTTAGACATCTACCACCAGGAGGTAACAAAGGGAGGGAAGAAACACAATAGAGAGACATAGATTCAGTGCATATCTTATACATAATTACATTCATATGTGTATATTTATAGTGTAACTTTTCTCAGGAAATATCACCAGTTTCTTCCATAGCCTAACTTTGTAGTGAGACTCTGAGGAAAACAATTGCCCTGGCTTTTTATTTCTGAGGTCTTGGCACAGAATGATCATTTTTAGGGAACATTCCCCATTTAGTTTGTATGCATTCCAACTGTAGTGAAAACTTGGTTTGGTCACACATGCCAGTAACACATTAACTAGCAAAAAGGGGTCTCCATAAATATTTTTAGAAATGATTTCAGAGGTCATCTTTACATACAATAAATGATGTGGTTTAATGATGTACAGTTTTCAGAGGAGACAGACCAACTGTGACCAGGTTGTTCCTTACCCAATCAGATGAAATCATTATTACTACCCTTCAGTTTTGAGATCAGTGAGTCTATTCCAAATGATTCTGGTTCCTGTAAGACTTTCTCTTGCAGTCATTGACCTATCCTCATGCCAATATTATTGAGTGTTATTCTCCATGGACTAGTGATTTAAGGTTACTGTTAAGTTGGTAGAGAAGGTTATATTATAATTATATAAATAGTTTTTGGAAAATTCCATAGTGATATCCAATAGTTGAGCCTTTGATACCATTCTAGTTAATTCCTCACCACAAAGGAACAGCCCTATAAGTGGGAAAAAATACACTGAATCAGAGCCACAGTATTGAATTCTAGTTTTGACTGAGAAAATCTCTGTCTTGTGTGAGGTTCTTAAAAATTGCATAAACCATCTTTCAGTTAAGGAATAATAAAGAGATGAAGGCATAGCATACACAGGAACTGTAAAGGTGAGGTGGAATTGTGGATAATATGACAATGTAGTGTGTAATAACTTTATGCTTATAAAGAACAATAGATATTTAGTGCCTACCTATGTATAGCCATAGGTGTCTGCTTAAGCCTGACCTACTCATCTAAATACAATATAATGACATTCATTTATGATGTAGAAGATGTTTTAGCTCTCTTGCTGATATGACTCCTTTATATTCTCAGATAGATAACCGTCAAAAGAAATACATTATGTAAATGTTTCTTCAGCACTTCATCAATGCCAGGTTTCGCATGAAAGATATGTCTTAGTTATGGTTATATTGCTGGGATAAAACATCCTAACAGAAAACAACATGCTAGTGGCAGGGGGAGCGTATGTTCCTCCTTATTTTTCCAGGTAACAGTTATCACTGAGCGAAGTCAAAGCAAAACCCAAGGCAGGAACTTGGGCTCAGGAACGGATGCAGAAGCCTTGGAAGAGTGCTACTTACTGACTTGGTCTTCATGGCTTGTTCAGTCTGTTTTCTTACACTACCCAGGACCATCCACCCATTGGTGGCACCACTATGGGGTGGGCCCACCACATTTATCATCAATCAAGAAAATATGTCACAAGTCTTCTTGCGGGCCAGTCTGCTGGGGGAATTTTCTCAATTGAGGTTTCCTTGGTGAAAATGACTCTAGCTTGTTTCAAGTTGATATAAAAACTAGCCAGCTCAGACATTCTATCTTCAAGGCATTAATAATAATAAAGTTTGGATCCATGATCTGTCATGAAAAATCAAATACTTCCTTAAAAATATTTAAAAACATCATTGGCAACAGTATCATGTAAATTCTAAACTATTTTCTTGTGTAACAATTTAAAGAATATTTAGAAACTTCTATTCCACCTTTAAATGTACTTATACATGACTTTAAATGAAACTCTGAATGTATCTGAAGAATTTTAGAAATAAATATATTGGCTCTTCATCTAAAAATGGCATCTAAAATAAATATCACCATTCAAGACTATACTATCATGTTGGATAGCAGATGATGAGCATTCCACTGATGTGTCTTTAGGTTATCCTATAGGGCGTGTTATGAAACATATACAAAGATGTACATATGTGTGTTTCTTTTCATTGTTGCCCTGACTGCAGGCTCCTCAATGTTGCTTTATCACACCTGACAAAGGGTATATCTCCACTGCAGATTGCCCTCTTCTTACCTCGAGATGCCGAATGCTGAAGCATAGCCCACAGCATATTTTTAAAGAAAGTTGAAAACATGTCTAACAGTTTTCAGCAATGTAACATTTAAGCCATTTCTAAAGGAAACAACTCTCTCAGGAAGGCATAGTTACATGGGGTAATATCAAAATATGATGGGTCTCTTAGTCTGGTTTTGGACCATGACTGACCTTCTAAAATCAAATACTAAGAAGTGACCTGTCTAGTGACTAAAGCAGGCTGTCACTGAGGAGGTTTTTGCCACCGAGTTTGAGGGAAGTTCTGACATCCACTTCTCACTAGTCTTCAAGACTTTTATTTTTTAGAAAGTTTTCTCCTAGTATAGTCCTTTACCTGTGGACATCACTCATGGGTATATCACCCATTTTTCAGGAAAGGAACATGTGTTCTAGAGGGTGACCAAGAGAGTCAGTCATTTAGTCTTCTGATTATGTGTCAAGGTTCTGCTGGAGGAGAGATCTGAGTTCTGATAGTGTACGTGTTTGCTTCCTACCAACAGTGTGAGTGCCAAGGGTCCAGAAAAGAAGATGCCAGGGCCCACACTGACACAGCTTTGCTAGATGACATCTTTCTTAATGTCCAGCTTGCTTAGACCATCCCCCATAAAGGGAAAGTTGTCCTTAAAGTATTTTGAAATAATTGACTTGAAATTGTTATATTGCTAGAGACAAGAATACCCATCATGCTTCTCATTACTAGATCTATTTGCATGGAGTGGATCATTATTTGAAATTCTTACAATGAACAGGAGTCATAGAGATCTGGGCTTAAGTTCATACATCTCTTTATTTTGCACTAGATTTCTATTTGAAAAGTATAAATGAAAGCACTACTTTTAGTTATATCTCAGCCCCACTTAAGATTTTTTTCTCAATGCTTTTTATATTTATTCAGTTAATAACAATTGTGTGTGTGTGTGTGTGTGTGCGTGTGTAGTAGGCATGTTAGTATGCACCTGTGCTCTCAGATACTTAGAGAAATGAAGTAGAAAAGATAATTTGAGTCCATGAAGTTAAGACCACCCTGAGCAACATATAAAGACTCATTCTCAACACACACACACACAGACACACACATGCACATGCTCATGCACATCCACACATACTCATACTTGCATGCACCCCAGATTTCATCTGAAAGTACAAGACAATACCTTTTATGTCACTAATAGTTTGAGTCTTCCTTGGATAACTTCCCCCACTTCCACAATGTATACTTTGCTGGACTGTACTTTGTAAAAATGTCTCTGTCCAAGGGTTGAATTGTATTAGTTTAAGCATTATAGGTCTAGTTAGACAATGGTACTTCTGTAGTATGAAAGTTAAATGAATGAATTACAAGCGTTAATTAGTAATGAACAATGCACAATAGAATAAGAAAGACTTTAGTCAAAATTCATTTTTAGAATTTGGTTTAGTTGTAGTTAAATATGATGCCAATGTTCTGCATTAAATGTAATATGTTATATAAAATGAAAAGTATCAAAATATAAGGCATAATATTTCTCATTGGCATATACAGTATAATTTTGTAAATTGGAGATAACTCATGAAATTATAGAAATCAAGACCATTTTTAATTAAGCAAAAACTATTGTTATTAATAAGTTATATTTTCTCATCTTGCATTGTGCCTGAATTATAGGATTTAATCAGTACTGACCCAAATGATTAATGGTTAGAAGAAATTAAAATGTTCTCAAATAAATTTGAAGTATTTTCTTTTAATTTGTTAGGGGTTTAAAATACATTTCTGGTGTGATTGTAGCTTCGATAATGTTTAGAAATGTCCTCATGTTACCTTAACTTAGGGAAATTAGGTTTTGATGTAGGAAGTGAAGCTGAAACTAAGGTCGAGGGGCTAGAGAGGTAGCTAAGTGTAATGTGTTTGTCTCACATGCTTCATGGTCTTGGCTCAGTCTTCAGTGCAGTGAACTTAGAGAGCCTATTGGATTGTTTCTGCACTAAATAATGTATAAATATGTGAGGTACAATCTTAACTTTAGAGTATTATTTTCCAGGATATTACATGAAAATGAGGATGGCTAACCTGTGAGGAATGCCAGGATTCTGTTTCTATGGATATATGTACAATCCCTGTACTTAGAGTTAGGAACAATCTAAGACACTGGGTGTCAACTTTCCAAATGCTGCGACTTTTTAATACCGTTCCTCATGTTACAAAGCCACAACCATCTAACTACTTCAGAATTCTAATTTTGTTCTTGTTGCGTATTGTTATGCAAATATCTAATTTGCAGAGTATCTGAGATGTACCACCTGTGAAAGGGATATTCAACTCCCAAAGGGGTTGTGACTCACAGGTTGAGAAGGCTGGCGTCTTCTGTAAAATGGTTCTAAGTCAGCTTTGCTCAACCAACATGTTCTCACATGTGAAGGACTTCAAAGAAATTAAAAATGGGATAAATTTTGACTAAAGTATAGTTTAAAGTTGAGCAAAATGGTTTGAATAAATTTATCAATATTTAAATTTTTTATTAAACTCCTTTCTCTTTTTCCAAGAAATTAACAACTTTCAAGGAAAGAATAAGATAGAAGCTACTATTCTTTACTTAGCCCTTAACCGTGTATTCTGAAACGTCTATTTGATCTTTATAGTATCCTCATGGAATGATTGCTACCAACACTATTGTGTAGCTAAAGAAACTGAGGCTCACTGAAGTCTCTATATCTATATCTATATATCTATATCTATATAAATTGCTCTGTTGAGTACAGGGAAGAGATGACAAGGTATCAGTCAAAGAAAAGAGATGATATTTAGGATGTCAGAGTGGAGATGAGAAATAGATGGACATAAACATAGAGTTGGCTAGAGGCTAGATAACTGAGGGAATAAAAGGATAAGAACAACGACTTGAGAGATTTTGATGGTGTAAAGAATTTGTTAATGGGAGCATACATAGTTGTAGATAATGAATAAAGTATTCTCACTGTGATGAGAGGGTCAATGATGAGTAATATTGGAAGTATTAGTTGGTAGGAGTGTGCATTTTATTCTCCAGGGCACTTTGAAAGAATTCTGAGTAAAAAAGCAACTTGGTAAGTAGGTATTTGGGGAAAGAAAAGAGTATCCCAGGAAATTATGGATTATCGTAGATTATTAGTTCTCCTGGATTATAGTGACTAGTATATGATACAGTTCATTCATTTGATTAAAAATGTCCATGTAAATGTCTCAAGTGATATTCATATGTAGTTATGCGGAGCTTTTGCATGGATTTTAGGCTGCAAATATCTGCAAAGTCAAAAGAAGTTACACTTATCCATTGTGTTAAAATCTAATGTTCTTCTGCCCTGGTAAACAGGATGGAAATCTTGGCATTGAGATAAATATTGCAGTGAGGAAATGTTGTCGATATTATTAGCACAGCCGTCCATTTCTGTTCAGGTTATTCCACTGGTTGATACTGTGAATTGTCTCCTCCAGGCATGTAATGGCTGCATCATATCAGTCGGAGGCCAGATTCCAAACAACTTGGCAGTCCCCTTATACAAGAATGGTGTCAAGATCATGGGCACAAGCCCTCTGCAGATCGATAGGGCTGAGGACCGCTCCATCTTCTCAGCTGTCTTGGATGAGCTAAAGGTGGCCCAGGCTCCCTGGAAAGCTGTTAACACATTGGTAAGGAGAGGAATAAAAGTCTCATTGTAATGTTCTCTTTTTAAGAGTCAGAGCCTGAATGTTAACTACTGGCAAAGTTAACTAGAGGGCAGCTGGAATGTGCACCGTGCTTAGTGAATTTACTGTAAAGTAGCTGTGTTTCCATGATTGCACTTAAATGCTGATTATAAATAGACAGCAGCATTCTCATTAAGATTCAGACAATGAAAAGAAGTTCAAACTATTTTTGAACTAGATTTGATATTTAGAATGAGAAACTAGGAATTTTATGTATCTCAGTGTCCAATTTACATTTTAATGGAGTCTTTTGAGAGGAGGAATAAAAAGAGTTAGGTTACCCCTTGATCTAATGATACAAGTCTGCATTTTTATTGCATATTTTAAACTATTCATACCCTTTGTGTTGTTTTTTCCCCCATGAATTAGAACGAAGCACTGGAATTTGCAAACTCTGTGGGCTATCCCTGCTTACTGAGACCTTCCTATGTTTTGAGGTAATATACTGTCTTCCAGAACAATGGTTCAAAATCTGGGAGCTACAGAAATGCATGCTGCATGCTAAGAACACTAGGGTTTGGTGTGCAGTTATTTGATAATCCAGCCACAATCTCTAAAGCAACACATGAAGTTTTAGGATCAATGTTCAGTTTTGCAGCTTAACTTTTCTTCAGAGACTGGTAATGGAGACACTACCATCCTCATCTAGTAACAACACAGCTAACAGCATTTCCTTGACAAACTAAAGAGGGATGGTTTTATAGAGAAAATATTAAAACACAAACAAGGATCTTTCAGCATCATCTATTTTTTGGTAGTCAGAAATGATAACATCTTTTGAACTATCATCAGCTCCTTTGGACAGTGTCTTTGTTTTGAATTTTTTGAGCTTTTGGGTTCAGATTTCTGTAGTAGTTGAATTGTGATGGCGAGGAACATGGGCAGCGAGGATCTTTCATATTAAACGCTGAAACTAAGTTCTATCATCAAAGGGGGCGTTGTGAATTATCACGTAGTCTCTTCAGATGTTCCCACATGTAAGGAATCACTTCTCTGAACAAGGGATAATAAGAGAAACACAATTTGCTGTGCACAATTTGGAAGTGTGAATGGAATTTGAGATGGGATCCTTTAAAATAATGAAAAATTTCAAAAGAAGAGGAAACGTGCCCCTTTATTGAAATGACATTTTGTGTAAATCAGTCTAATAATACTACTTTGAAGAATTAATGTAATTCAATTTAAACAACAGGGATGTGTTTAAAGAGGGCTGAAAGCAAGTCTTTGAATATTGCCTGTTATATCTGTCTTCCCCTTTCCTGTGCTCCAAGACCACAGTGTCATTGTTTTCGCCACCCCCTCACAAACCATAAAGCAATTGCTTCATGCAGAGCTTTAAAGTAATTAGAAAAGATAAAGAAAATATTACCTTTTAAAAGAAGAGGGAAGTAATTTTTCTTCCTTACTCCGATGCTTCTTTCGTACTTTCTCATCTCATTTTGAATGTGTCAAAATACAGAGTAAATCTACTTAAGATAGCATTATTTCTCAGGTATTTAGAAGGAAGGACACAGCTGAATACATTTCTGTCAGAGATTGCATATCGTTTTTGTAAATGTTACTCAAGAATTGGTTCTATTGTTATAGAGACTAAAAAATGACCTGCCTTGCAGAGTGCTAATATGCTAAGATTAACTGTTGATAACAAACACTGAGGAAACAGGGTGAGAAAAATTATGTTCTTGACTGAATCCTCTTAACCATTAAGATCTACCTGGAAGTAGCAAAGTACTGAGCTGTGAATCCAACAGTATAATTCTGAGGCTATTCAATTGCTGGGAGTAGCTGGATTTTTGAGGGCCTCACACCTAAGTTCTTCAACTTTTTACTTTGATTTGTTGACCTTGTGATTATATGGAATAAAACTCAGTTTAGAAGAAAAATACTCTTTTTATTCTACTGTATTGGAACAAGACATTGCTTGGAATTGTTCAATCAAATGTAATATACTTTACTTCTGAAACGGTAAAGAAAACTCACTTGCTTTTCCCTTCCCCTTTCCCAGTGGATCTGCCATGAACGTGGTATTCTCTGAGGATGAGATGAAAAAGTTTCTTGAGGAGGCCACCCGAGTCTCTCAGGTAGTGTTCCATCTCCCCTCACTGACTCCCACCAACTGGTACCTGGTTCTGTACGCAGATTGCTTTCACACACAGTTGCTAGGGCCACCTTCCATTCTCCATCTACCTATGTACCAGTTTCTTACATGTGAGAAGGAAAAACTGAAAAGGAAGAAAAGGCATTAGGTGATGTATATCTCAGATCACCCAGATTAATTTGTCTGGAGATTCTGGGGTGTGGATGGATGAGTACCCATGCTGGATGCTTAATAAGTATCTTATCCTTCTCGTCAGTTCCATGCTGGTCAGGTTATTCCAGGGACTCCCAGTCTCAGGACTATCCGGACACGTTTGTCATTATTTGGTGAAAGCTTTCTTGGCTTTTAATTCTCACACCTGGGGATCGGTCTTAATCATGCAACTTTATTAGTCAGTCCCCTTGTTCACCTATTGATTTCTTTTTCCATTCTAACACACTGCATCTGTGAGTTAATAAAAATGTTTATAATTTTGTGGTGACTTAGACACCTTTCTTAACTGCCCCAAGCTTTTACTTCCTCCTTTGGCGTTACCTGAGTGTGCTCCATTTAAGATTTACCCAGCAGGGTTATTGATTTGCAGACCTCGCACTGCGGAGGATGAAAGTAATGTTTTCCTTTAAAAAGCTTTCAAAGGCTAGTTGGGGTTTAAAAAAAAGAACAATTCAGAGGAGAGTTTGATGTTAGGCAAGTGGAATTTGAAGGGAGCTGAAGAACGAAGTCAGAGGCATTTCAAAGTGGGAAAAGAGCATAGATTGCTCTGAACATAAGGACCCGGACCCCTTTCTCATATGATAGTTGTTCATCAGGAATGCTCGGTCATGGAGAATGTGGAGAAAGATAATGAGTGAGAAAAGGTACAGTCTAAAGAGAGGAAATCAATGGGGTTAGAACTTACATTGGTATGGACGTCAGTTACTGGAGGACATCTCTGTAATGGGTCAGTTACTAACTTTTACACTTTAATCTCTGCCCAAGATCGTGCTGTGTGCCTGTTTAGAAAGGCCAGCAACTGCATCCAATAGAGGAATGGGATAAGGTTCTCTTTTCTTTTTCTCTGCCAGGAACATTTTAGCCTCAAAGGACTTCCACTCAGTAGAAGAATTAATTTTATGTTTCTGTCAACATGTCAGATGAACCTACACAGGGCCATAGTTTTGTAATAGAGTTGTCCTTATGGGATATATTCTACTTCAAGACTCTCTATCATGCCACAACAAAACCTATGGTATTCAATTCAACATAGAGTAAAATTAATGCTATACATTGTTCCTTTATTTGTTTACTCATTCATATATAGTAGTTAAAAGGTAATTCTTGTTTTCAACTACCAAAAGATATACTCATGAAAAGACAATCAAATAATTCATCTGTATTTATTATCTCTATGAGTTTGAATATTAGGAATATGTGTATCCCATATTTGTGCATATATACTCATGCAGTATGTGCATTAACAGATTTTCTTTGCTTGCAACATCAATAGAGAAAGGGTGGGATGTTGAGGGAGACTGCAAAAATTTTGATGTTCAGTTCTTGAGGAGAGATTTTAGAGCTAATGTCTGATGATTGATTAAGAGTTAACTGGGTGGAAGTCTGTTGTGTGAGTAGAAAGAAAGAGACAGCATACATAACAGTTTGAATGTGAGAAAGACCATAGGGTTTCTAGAAACTGATAAAGCATTTATTACATATCTAGGACATAAAATATGGCACTGGCTGTACTGCTGTAGTACAGAAAGGATGCATGACAGAGAAAAACCAAATTCAAGGAGAAGGGTTAGTGAGCTATTCCAGCAGTTCAGATGGGGGTGGCAGTGGTCTGGAATACCATGGAGAATATTGCTGCAGATATTCACTGAAGGGAATTGGTGCCTAGGCAGAGGGGAAGGCTGGAAGGTGATGAGAATGATGAAAGTTTCTGACCCAGTGACATGACCGAGATAAAACTGTCAGAGAATGAGACAGTTTTGTGCAAGAGATGTACTTCACGTCAGACAATTTGAATGGGGCAGCCTGAGAGAAATTCTAATGGAGATTATGTGAAGGCAGAGGGCTGTGTGTGTTTAGAACTGAGGATGAGGAGATGGGTTAGTGGGGCTGGAGAGATGGCTTAGTGATAAGATTATATACAATGCTCTTCACGAATACTTGAGTTTGGTTTCCAGTATCCATGTTGGGAAGTTTCAGAAAGACCCAATACCTCTGGTCTCCAAAAGCATGAAATTATATGCACATACTCACACATAGACCCACACCCATAAACACATGATTAAAATAAGGTAAAATTTAAAGGAAGTAGATGGGTAGACACGGTTTACATAGAGATATAAGAATTGACTTTGAAATTAATAGCTTATCCTTTAAAGTGAAACTTTGGAAATGGGGGTATTCACTGATGGCAAGTACAGAAGAAAGGAGCAGCTAAGATGGATGCTAGCTGGGTATCAGCATTCTAGGGCTTAGTGTAACATAAGGTATAACGAGGGACCTTGGGAAAGAAACATGAAAATGTATCTTAAAATTTAAATTCTATTTACAGTGTTCAAGGAGATACGCTAAATTTATCACATGGAGAAGACAATGTATTATAGCATAGTGGCCAGAAAGGGCTTAGAGAAATCTTCAAGAAAGTAGCACCTGACCTAGGTGTTTTGAAGTGGAGCTGAAACATGAAAGATGATACTGAGGAGAAAAGATGACAGACACACAGGGAAGATAAGCAATGGAGACAGGTGCATGCAACACGTGGCTCAGAATGCAGAATTCCAGAGCATAGGGGAAGAGACACATAGATTGGTAAGATCATCAGGGATCCTCCTCATTTAGCTGGGAGGAAGCAGTGCCAGTCTGTGTATGGAGGGGCACCTCAGCATTGTCCTGGGCGCTGCGTACAGGAAGTAATTCAAGTTTGAAAAGCAGTCCAGAGCACTGCCAAAAGAAACACATGTTAATGTAATAAAACATTGATTTGATTTGCTATCCAGTTGCCATTGCTATCCTCTAAAAATAGGATAAGGCTTATAAACTTCAGACAAAGGATTTCATCTTCAAATTGAAAAAAAAACAAAAAACAAAACTGAGTGCTATTATTCTCCTTTAAGCTTATTCTTATTTCTTACACATTTAATTCACATTTTGACGAGGAAGTTGTAGCATTTGCAAAAAGAACTGAGGACAGGAAGAATCTGACCCAACAGTAATCTACAGGTACAGAATAAGGAGATGTACATTCATGGTTCTGAGAGAAGGGAAGGACGTTATATTTATCGCATCCATAGACTACTCTTCTCTCAAACTGGCTCAGAAGCCAACATTTGGGATTTCAGCATTCATTTTCACATTGCTGAGCCCTCAGCGTTGTAGAGAAACACTTGCTCCCACTGTAAGCAGACCATGACCTTATTCTTACAAAACAGACCAGCTAATGAGCGCCTGTTGTATGTTTGGCCTTAAGTTTTCCGCAAGTACTGCCTTGTTATTTATTGAAGCTACATAGTTACCTGATATTATACATGGAATTTGTGCTCAAGGTTTTGCTTCTGCTTGTTTGTTTGTTGGCAGGAACACCCAGTGGTGCTGACTAAGTTTGTCGAGGGTGCCCGGGAAGTGGAGATGGATGCAGTTGGCAAAGAAGGACGGGTTTGTACTTTCTCTCACTTTTCCTATCTTTATTTTCCCACCTCGAAACAATCACAGGTTAGAATTCACAGTTTCTAAAAGTCCTAATGTCTGGACATAGTGAGGAAGCTGTTCAATCAAAACAGTTTCTATTACAGCAAACACTACAACCCTCCCACCTCACAAACAACAACAAGAGCAAAAACCAACCCTAAAACGCAACTCTCAAAGTCTCTGAAGAATGAATGGGAGTGTCATGGATATCTCATTTCTTGAATCTCGAACTGTTAGCATTTCTCTTTGATGATATTCAGAATCAATTATCATCCCTCACTCATCATTCGTTTTGAATAGATCTTTCATTCTCATTTTCTTTTGTCTGTGGCATTCCTTTCATGTTTCAGCGAGTGTTATAAAAACACCCGGATGCTTTGCTTTCCGAAACGTCTAATTTAATCTCTGGTTCTTCTTCTCTTATTTCCCACTATCCCGCTCCTTCTCACTGGGTTAAAGGCAACCACATAGCACTGTGTAAGCGGGACAATAACATAAAGTTAGCTCACCACATCACATCTGGAAGGGCTGCAACAGTGATTACTCTGGCTTCAAGGAGAAAGGGAACTGATAGGGTGCTTCGTTTGAATTTGCTGGTTGCCTTAACAAAGCATTTGTGATTTATCTTGAAATGTAATACTTTATGTTTTAGAGAGGGCATGTCATTTTATTTGCTTCAAGGATAAAGTAAAAAATTGGCCTTCATTTTTTGTTTTGCAAATAATTCAAAACACTGCCAAATATATCAAATCTTTCCCCCTAACAGATCGGCAGTTCAGAATAGAGTTTACTTATTTTCTTTTAAACTCATGATAGTTTCTACCAACCACAGAATCTTATAATCCTGATTTGAAGCATTCCAAGATATTATTTCCAGTCCCCTATCTTTAAGGACAGGAATTTTTGCTGCAACATCTTCGGAGGACATCTGGTTCTTTTAACTCATTGTTGACTAAGGGTACAAATTCCTGTAAGATTACATATGGCTTTTGCCTTCAGGCCAATTCAGCACTGGGAGGGATCCTAGGACTTGAAGATGCTAGGCATGTGCTGTGCCCCTGAGCCACACTCTCAGAACTCTTAGGTTGCATAGTGGAGTCTACTTTTTGTTTGAGGAAGAGTGTCTCACACATTATCTGTCTTGAGATAATCTTTTCCTTCCTAGACCTCTCATTCTTAATCTCCTGTTTTAGATCATAGAATAAATTTCTTTTTCTTTCCACTTTTAATATTTGAAGCTAGAGATGAAAAGCAATTGGAATGTGATTGTACATCTATAGAAATGGAGGATGAGGACTGACCTGGAGATGAATGTTCTTGTTTAGATATGTGCTGCCGTTGCAGCCCAAGCTAGCTCATTGGCTTGGATTTGCTCTAGATATTAAGTTTTCTTCTGCAATCCATTGCACATTGTCCCATAATCTGTCTTTTGAAAATGTATCAGCATTCTCACACAATTTCAAAATTTATTCCCTGAAATGGGCATATCACTCAGGTTTATTGTGATGTTCACGATTACTTCTGTTTCCTCGATTCCTAGATAATACTCTCTCTCTCTCTCTCTCTCTCTCTCTCTCTCTCTCTCTCTCTCTCACACACACACACACACACACACACACAAACACATACACACACTCTCTTTCTTTAGGAAACTTGTGAGTTCATGCATTCACATACCCATACTCACATACATAAACACACATATACTCTCCCACATAGACTTATACATACAAAAATGCACACACATGTGCTCATTTATATGTAGTTTTTGCTTTACAATTCTTCTGTGTAGATAAACACCATTGTTAGTCCCCTTTCATTAGAAACCAATGACACGAAGCCTTGTCTAGGTCCCAGAGCTCAAAAGTCACATCAGAAGAATGGAAAGTCAATGCCATTCTGATTTAAGCCATTTATAAATATGATGTATAAATAAATCTATGTGCTTTATAACAGTCTTATATAGCCAAGGAATTATTTTCCTCATACTAAGCCTCATAAGTTCCCGAGCAATATATCTTATTAACATATAGACAAAAGTGATTGAGGTTATAGACTTCAGAATCTGACAGTCAAGGGTTCAAGTTCTTCTCAGTCTCACTAGCGACACAATCTTGGTCATTCATCCTTACATTCCCTTTGTTTCCTTACGATAGAAAAGGACAAGAAAATTTTCTTGTCTCTCAAACTTCACTTTAAAGATCTGGGCATCTAATCTTCAATCTTTCTCTCTAAAGCACCAACATTTGCGGGTGTGTGATGTGTGATATATGGCATTGTTTATCTCCCTAGACATTCACCTTTCTTCTTGTCTTTCCTAGTGTCTGAAAGATAGAGGTGTTTCCACTCTAGTCTCACATCTCATCCTCACTTGTCGGCGTGAGTTGACTTAGTCTCCTTCTGTTTACAATGTTGGTAATCAGTGGAAGAGAAAAAACATTCTCTGTCCCTCCCCTTTTCCTGTAGAGGCTACTTGTCACCTTCCACTGAGGTGCAGACAGTGGAGCAACTCTTTTCCCTGCTCTTAATGGGAATTTGGCAGAGTAATTTACTAGTGGTGCCAGAATTGGTTAAGCATCAAAGGAGGTAGGTGATGGAGGAGTGCCTGGAAATAAGTTCTGACAACTTTGTAAAAAAATCTTCTTTTGACAGGTCATCTCCCATGCCATCTCTGAACATGTTGAAGATGCAGGTGTCCACTCAGGGGATGCCACTCTGATGCTACCTACACAAACCATCAGCCAAGGAGCCATTGAAAAGGTCATCATTTATAAATGGAAACAGAAAGGAAAGAGCAAAAGATGAAAACCACCACCACAGCTCTAGAAAATCCCTTAGATTTTAAAAACACTAGGTAGTGATGTAAGGCATAATTCAGGTTAGATTTAATCAGGAACATCCTTGCTCTTGACCAGCTGAGTATCTTAGGGATGATCTCTTCCTCTGTGACTGGTACCTAATTGGTTATGTGGTAGTGCAAACTTTAATGTACATTTAGACTATCCAGGTGAAATACCTCCTAAAATACCTGCCTCCACTCTAAGTTTATGGAAACCTCTCTGAGATTTATTTTTAGCAATTCTCCTATAGTTATGATTACTGCGAGTCTGGGGACCAGGTTGAGAGACTGGATACAATGGGTGAGTCTGATAGCTGAGAGGCACTTGTTAAGAACAACCAAAAGGGATACTGTTGAGGAGTATAGAAGAAAATGTGCAGCAGCCACTTGCAAACCTCGGGAAGCTGAACTTTCACTCTTCACTCTGAGTTCCACTCCAAGCTGGAACTTGGGGATATTGCTCTTGACCACTTTGAGAGCAGTTTCTTTAAAGTGCTATCCAACATGACTGTCTCAGCATCCCATATGTGTGGCAAGGTAGACATGTAGCACCTGCTATTTTAAGTCACTCTTCAGAACTCTAGGGAGGTCAAGTTGACTTGGCCTTTATTAGAATTTTTTTCCTGCTATCCTGCCATAAGAATTTATGGTGACCTGTACATTTGCTTTGAGTGTATTTTGAAGATTTTTGCTCTAGAATAGAGAAGTAGTAGAATGCTTTGCAATAACAACAGCATAGGAGTTTTAAAAGTCCCTAGATTTAAACTATGATTCATTTTCTCATGTTAGGGTAAATAAGCATAAATCCCAGATTTTCTTAAGTCTGTCAGAGTGGACATGCCACAGAAAAGTGATTCTCAATTTGTGAGTTATGACTCCCTTAATGGTCAAATGACCATTTTGCAGGGGTCACCTGAAGCTATTAGAAAACACAGATATTTACTTATGATTCATAACAGTAACAAAACTACAGTTAGGAAGTATAAATGAAAAGAATTTTATGTTTTGGAGTCACCCCAGTGTGAGGGTATTAGTATGAGGAGGGTTGGGAACCACGGCTGTAAATGTGTTTCCTTTCATACCCAGTTAAATTGCTGACCCACTTCTGTACCTGTGATGAGTGGGGAGTTTTTGCTTACTGTCATCATTGCCCCTCTTGACATGGGAGCCTGTTTTTTGCTAGGTATAGGGGTTCCAACCTGTGAAATATAGATATATAAGACCTCCTGTAGGCAAGCACTATTCATTTCTGACCACAATATCTACTCTCATAGTTTAGGGTAACAGAAAAGCAACATGAAATCAATATCCCTGGCCGCTTTGCAGGGCCATGTATTTTGGGAGGCTGCCCTTCTCAGCAGATAGGCCATTAGATTGATGTATGATTTGAACTGCAGTTTCCGGTGTTGGAGGAAGTAGATATGAAAGACTTCATCTAGCCTTCAGCGTAAGAACAAGAACAATTGTAAGAGATAGCACTCTATGGATGACAGGTGCTCTTGTAAAATTATGTTTCTTGCCCCTTATATTACCCATTATTGGTATTAACTATCATTGTTAATAGAGACACAGATTTCTACAAAGAGAAATTAAGGCCACCTAGATAGGATTGTGCTTCTCTTTACACCTCCACCGCTCTCTTTTTTACAGTGTCATTGTCCTTTTTGCTCTAGGTGAAGGATGCAACCCGAAAGATTGCAAAGGCTTTTGCCATCTCTGGGCCATTCAATGTCCAGTTTCTTGTCAAAGGAAATGATGTCTTGGTAAGAAATTCTAATGACCTTGGAGGACATTGCGATGTTGTTAGATTGTGTTGGATCAGCTTGGGTTGTGCCTCACCCCGGTACTCTCTGTGCCCTGGCAGTTGCTCCTATCTGAGAGGGATGTTGCGCAGAGTGTAATGCCTCTCCTGTTTGAAGGCTAGGGCTCTTGGTGGCAGTGATGTGTCTGTCAGAACTTCGTGAGATACTTGATGTATTGAAAGGTCCTTGTCCACAGTGAAGTACGGATAGATGTGTGCATATCTTATAGCGGGCAGCATGTGCATTCAGAAGGGCCTTTGCTTCTTACCTAGAACAAAGTTGTTTTGTAACCTATCTTGAAAGACAAAATACAATTTAGGCCAAGTAGGTTATTTCTCATTATTTTATTCAAACCATTAGTAACCAAAAGCTGTTCACTAATCACTATGGAGTCAAGAGGTGATTACGATGATGTATGAGGCATATTCTCCAACTTCAGATACTTCATAACTTAACATGGACTGGGAGGAAATGAACTCACAAATAACTAAAAGTATATTAATAGCTTTAGTAGTTACTGGAGGGGTGTGCAAATGTCTTTGTAGTTGAACAAGAAGATCATATTTGTCAGGTGCACACACAAACATATATTACACATGTATACATGTATGCACATATATTTGAGTATACCCCCACAAACACACACACGTATAAATATTAAATACATCTTTGAACATCATGTCTTGTTTGGAGAAAATAATGAAAAGCATCAAGAAAAATTTTATATTGTGAATGAAGTTTACAGACTAGCTGGGATTTTGGAAGGTTGAAGATGGAGGGTGTTACATATGGCTAGAAGATCATCTACAACAGTGAATAACTAGTACATTTGGGGGGATACTAATCAGCAACCTTTTGTTTAGAGAAAGTATTTTTTCCTAAGTGAAGCCTGGAACTGAATCTTGGAAAGTAGGACTTAAGTCCAGTAAAGTGGTATGGTGTAGGAAGTCCTTCTGTATATGTGTTGCTTTTATTGGTTAATGAATAAAGAAACAGTATTGGGTCAGTGCAGAATCGAGGTAAGCAGGGAAAACTAAACTGAATGCTGGGAGAAAGGAGGCAGAGTCAGGGAGACATCATGGAGCCACCAGAGAGGAAAGATAGAGGGTGTTAGCCAGATCCTTACCATTAGGCCATGAGCCTCGTAGTAAAATATAAAATAATAGAAATGAGTTAGCTGAAGATATACAAGATAGTTAGCAATACACTTAAGTGATTGGCTGAGCAGTGATTTAAATAATGTTGCTTCTGAATGATTATTTCGGGGCTGAGCAGTCGGGAATAAACAAGCAGCCTCCTACAACAGTGGTGTTAGATAAAAGAGATACATATTAAGAAGGCAGAAGGTTTTCATCAGCTAGGTTTTAATATGAAGCCATCAGGATTCCAGTGGGGACTTTTCATCTTGGGGTGTGACATCATCCAAACTCTACATTAAATGAAATGTATCAGAAGTATGCAGGAACTGAACTAGGGAAATGGAATGGAAATGAGTCAAAATTCAGAGAGAATGTCCTCAAAGAACCGATTAGTCAGAAATCTAAGCAGTGGAGATAGAGGGAATGGGATTGGGGTAGTGAGTTAATCACAGAAGGAAACCAAGTTACAAAATACATATTAGGATTACTACTGTCTTTCATCATCTCTTCCCTTTTGGATTTATCTCTTTAGGTGATTGAGTGCAACCTGAGAGCTTCTCGATCCTTCCCCTTTGTTTCCAAGACTCTTGGGGTGGACTTCATTGATGTGGCCACCAAGGTGATGATTGGGGAGAACATTGATGAGCAGCGTCTTCCTACACTGGAGAAACCCATCATTCCTGCTGACTATGTTGCCATTAAGGTAGCATTTTACAATATGTGTCATTTCATGAACATAGGTAAAATGAAGGGGAACGTTTGCCACAAAATTTTTGTGACTTAATGGACCTGCTGAACCATCTTCCTTTCAAAACAGACTGAGGTTGTACTGCAAGCAACCTCACATGAGCTATTTGTTTTTGCAGGAATATTGATAGCCATCAAGGATAATGTACCTTCCAAGTCAGCTAGTTAAGTGAATTACAACCCATGTTTCTGCAACTGACCCACAGTGATGGTTTAGATAGAAAATTAAAATACTAGGCAATCTTGTCTAAGACAAGGCTGAACTGTGAAAAATCTCTAGGAATTCAGAAGTCTCATAAACATGGTTACCCTGAGGGGCTCTTTAAATTCTTACCACCCTAGCTACTTTTTCTTAGTTTGTATTTTCTTCAATGGCACATATTTTCCACTTGTAAGATTAAAGTAATAGTTTGTATTGGAGCTGCGAGGGTGATGGAATCAAAATTATATTTTAATAATACTTTAATCATAAGGCCACTAGATTACTCTAGCTACTTCAGCTACAGTGTTCTCATGAACTACTTCAATGGACAAACAAGATCATTCATGAAATATACAAATACAATTGAATTTCTTAGATGAAGCACACTCAGTGAAGCTAATTTATATTGTACAACACAGTTATGTGACATTGACATATTTTGGAGTTTTTAAAACAGTAGTTCTCAACCTATAGGTTGCAATCCCTTTGTGGGTCAAATTATTCTTTCACAGGCATTGTATATTAGATATCCCACATATCAGATATTTACATTATGATTCATAACAGTAGCAAAACCAGTTTTGAAGTAGCAATGAAAATAATTATGTGGTTGGGGGTCACCACAATATGAAGAACTGTATTAAAGGAACATAACATTTGAAAGTTGTCAATTTTGGGAGATCTAATGTGGTTGATGGTAAAGAGCAGACAGCAGAACAGGACAGCTGGAGGCTAGGAATACATCACAGTCTAAGGTAACCCAGGAAAATGACCGCAAGCTCATTTTTCCCTAACTTAGAAGTGCCAGTGTCAACAGAAGGTCGTCTAGACCTGATGAATCTGTAAGAAGAACTTGGTGCTTATGAGTCATGCTGATAAAATAACTAAAAAGGAAGCCCTGAAGTGTTCCTGTTCATACGAAGAAAGATAGAAAAAATGTTTCTCAGCAGAATGTTTTCCAAAACTTTTAAGAGGCGTCAACAACAGTTGAAAGTCTTAGAAGTCAGTTCACAGATAGCCGTGTCTGGCAAGGTGGCTGGCTGCAAGTTCAAATGAACAGAACAAGAAGGGGAATGTTCCAAAAGCCTATCAGGGGGAAAATATCTTTCAACTCTGTGTTTGGGAATCTAATGCCCAGTAGATGTTGTTTGAAATAACTCCAGTAAGAATATGTACAGGCCAGATTAGAAGTATTGGTCTAGACTGGTCACAGGGGATCTAGTTACAGAAATCATTTGTGATTACTTAACCCAACATTTGGGCCAGGACTACAACATATTCTTGGAACAGAATTTTAAAGCGATTTTTCAAGTCAGAGTTTCGGGCCAAAGAGAATTAATTTTTTTCTGTTCTCCATGGCCTAATGAATCCTGTGGGAGGTGATTCGCCAAGCGTGTCTACCTCTCATCTCCTGTTATCCTTTATCTCACGTTTTTCCTTCCTTATTACCTCTGACAGGCTCCAATGTTTTCCTGGCCCCGGTTGAGGGATGCTGATCCTATCCTGAGATGTGAGATGGCTTCCACTGGAGAGGTGAGTGGTTAATGGTACATGAATACTGTTGTTAAATTTACTTGAAAATCTGTGGTTCTACGATCAGAATGCAGTCATGTATGCAAAGTAGTAAGTGGTTAGAGAAAATCAAACATCACAAGGTTTTCTTTTCCCAGGACATCTCATAGGTTTAGGAAGTTTGAATTACCTTTTTTTTTCGTAACAGAGTTGACATTTTTACATGTGAACTTGGGAATTGAATACACACGCACTTAATTCATTCCCACATTACCCACTGCCAATAACAGTCATACATTTCTCTAGACATCTGAGTGTGTCCCGTGTCGTTTTTTTTTAGGCTCTCACGTAATTCAGTAGAAACAATTCATCCCCTGCTTTGCTGTGATTGATGCAGATCTGCATGTCATCACTTGAAATATGTAGAATGACAGCATTAAAAAGGCCGTGGGTGTGAAAAGTGGGGACTGCAAATATAGAAGAAACTCCAAGGCCACTTGGGAGGCAGCTTCAGCCTCTTGAGGCTGATCTATAATGGGACTGGCCACTGGATGGCGCTCTTCTCTCGTGTTGGAATTGTGCCAAGTGAAGGTTTCTTTAAGAATGTGAAATGTGTTTTCTCATAGAGAGCTGTCAGATTCTAGAAAGTTCTCTACATGTCAGTGTCAGGACATTTTATGAATCACCTAGCCCTTGACAGACATACTACAACCTTCAGATCCTCACCAGTGCACACTGGAGTGGCAACATCATACCGGGAGGCATCGTTGTTTCTCTTGGTATTAGGCAAAAATATAAAGAGGAGAATTTTTAATTGTTGTTTGGTTACGAGCATGAGCTTTGATGAGAAGCCAAGAGAGACCAGGAGACAGGCAGTTGGCAACAAAGGACCGTGGTGTTAGAGTTGTGCTCTTGGAAAGTGGTTCTCGATCCTCTTGCGTTTTGTTTGGATTTGGTCGAATTTCTTTTGATTTGGCCGGAAAGCAAGCCTCGCTGTGAATGATGGGAGCTCTATTATCCACAGTTACAGACTCATCCCCATCCCAGGATTCTGTTTTCAACTGGTCAAGAGCTGGATCAGGAAGAGGCTTCTTTCTCTTACACCACGTCACCAGTGTGGCGAGCTGTGTTCCGGGTCTAGTACTCTCTGTTTCACACAGCAATGAAAATACGAACAACTTAGAAGTTGCTTGTCTCTTTTCTAAACTGCAAAAGGAAAGAATTCTTCTAATATTTAAGTCATATTTCCTAGTGTCATCAAGTATGATGTTTTAAATTCTGTTTCTTAACTGAAATCAGAATAATAAATCCTGTTTAGAAATCTCAACTATGCTCCAGAGAGACTTTTTCAGTGTTTAAGCGCGGAGGACTGCAAAACTCCCAACTTCTTATCTGATTACGGGGCGCTTTATTCTATAACTGTCGAGTGAGAATGTCATCCTGATATTTACAGAACTATTTGACTGTTTAATTTTTTGTTTCATTTTGTTTTGTTTTTAATGGCCAGGCAGAAAATTGTTGCTACCTTTTTTGGGTACCTGCACTTCTGATCAGACTGCAGGTTTCCTTTCAGTGGAAATGAGACTCATTAACTTCAAGTGACATTGCCAAGTTGATTGGCCAGTACTTGACTGATTAAAATGTTCTACTGTGGAGTGAAGAGCAGACACGTACTTGTGGTCAGCTGAAGGTTATGATCACGAGAAGTTTCCTTGCCCAGCAAGAGAGAGTCATTTGCTTAAAGAACGAAGTGAACCGTCCGTGTTCTTAACTATAATGGCGACTCTGAACGGGTGCCAGATGATGACGTGCAGAACGGACTCCCATCCTGTTAGAATCCACCACTTGTCCTCGAGTTACGGTGGCTGTTTGGCTTGTAATTACAGCGTGCAGCAGTTACCCTAGAGGAAATCTCCACACACTGGACCAACCAATTTCTGTTAGCTTGGCATCTTCTCTCCCCCTCAACCTTTTTTTTTTTTTTTTTTTTTAAAAAAAAAAAAAACATGTGGCTTGGGTATCCAGGATGAGCTGCAGAATATTTTGGTTCAGCTTCTAAACATGATAAAAAGGATTAAGCTCTTTTGAGATTTTCACATACTATTGCCATCTCTTAGGAAGCCTCCTCTTAAGGTGGCCGGGGTGGTTTTAAAGCAGTGGGGCAGAAGTTTGTCATATTTCTAGCACTCCCAACCCTGAATTCATGCACTACTGCATGATACATGTGATACATACAGTGTTTTAAACATTATCTCATATTAATATCTGGAAATTCACCACATTACACACCAGAAGCTGTGATTTGTATTCAAATAACTTGCAGTGCAATTCGGTGTGTTGTTCCACTGAGTGTTGTTGGTGTAGAAGGAATTGCTTATTCATTCATTATGCTTAATTAAAAACATAAGATACATCTGTCCTGGCCAGCCATTTAATTCTCCAATTCAGATTTCTTGGTCTTTGGAAAACACTGATATAATCTGAGGAAAGAGTTTATCAGTATGTTGCTCTCCAATTTTTCTTTTGTTCCTTTCTCCTTTTTTTTTTTTTTGGTAGATGTGTATTTGACTAGTCTACCTTCCTTTAACTTTGTATTTTTCATTTAATTCTAAACAGGTGGCGTGCTTTGGCGAGGGTATTCACACAGCCTTCCTAAAAGCAATGCTCTCTACCGGGTTTAAGATACCTCAGAAAGGCATTCTCATCGGAATCCAGGTGAGTGGGGTGTGTGACTGTGCATTCTCAGGCAGCACACTGTTGGAGGTCAGGATGTTAAAGTGAAGAAGAGAGGGGGTTTGGTTGCATGCCTTAGAAAATCGTAACTTATGAGAATTGCCATTGTATGTTCTGTTTGGTCCTGAACAGCCTTCTCCTGTTGCAGCAGCAAATCCCAAAGTAAAACAGAAAACAGAAAGAAAAGTCTCCATGAAAAATCTGTTTGTTGCGAAAGGGGCTATTTATTTTAGAAAAGTGAAGCTCTCTATTCTATATAGTTTCCTCATTTTTTTCATTTATTTAGATTTTTCTGCAATGTAATTGTCAAACATAGCATTTATCCCTCTCCTACATCCATCCTCCTTTTTCTAACCACACAACTCTGTGTCTTGTATCTTTGCATAACCACTGTTTGTGCTGTCTATGTACTCTTGATATGTGGCCTTCGCTGAGGGTGCTCAACCCAACAGGGACTTCGTTCTTCAAGAAAATTAACTCACAGCTAACAGTTGCCAATCATTATTTAGATAGGGGTGTGACTCATTTCTATTTCCTTTCTTCCTGTTGGAATTCTGTCTGGCTTGAGCTTGTACAAGCTTTTTGTACCCCCTTTATGCTTCTAGGTCAAAGGACTATAAATTAATATTTTACCACAATAAAAAGAGCACTATTGGTTTATTGTCGCAAATCAAGTGTAAATAAATCTTAGGGTAAAATTTTGGACATAAAATGTCTTTAACTCTTTGAAATAACTATTGCAACAGTGTATACATGTTCTACTTCTAAATTCCTGAAAAATAATTGTATATGTTTCTCAAATGGTCATTCATTTTAACTTGAGATTAGCACTTCTTATGTCCTTTAAAAATGCGTGGTCATATATAGCACCCTCCCTGCTGTGACTTTAATAAGCTCAAACCCTGCATGTCTTCACAAAAGTCAATAAAAGCATAATTAGAAGAGAATCAGGTATTCTCAAGCCAGTGGGTGATTGTTATAAATGCTGCCTCATTAGGGTGTCTTAATACTAGCAAATTAGACTCCAGAGACTGGACAGGTAGTCACTTTTGAGAAGTTTCTGGAAAGGGTGACTTGGGGTTTGGTGTTCTGAAGGTGCCAAAAGGGCGATGGTGAGGATTTGAGCGAAGGCTAAGAAGATGGCTTGTGATGTGAGGCTTAATGGCAGTTTAGAGACAAATCACATCATATGAGTGACTCATCACATTACAAATGGGTACTGAGTATCATTAAGTCCAAACTAGGAGAATATTGGCCCAACTTCCAGTGATAGCTTAAAGTTTAATGTGAGAACTGGGGACGTTCAGAGGAGACCATGCCCTTAGCCCTCATCTTCACAACTAATCAAAGCCCTGCTAACATTTTCAAATAGCAGTTTAAGAAGGCAGTGGTGTATAAAATTGTGACTTGTTTAGTTCCAGTGCTGCGGGGAAATGTGCCGCAAAATTAATTTGCTCCTATGAAATATTTGTGGGACTTGGGCACCAGTGAACAGAATTTTGCTTTGTAGGAAAAAAGGAGACTTTATGGATTGGGGAACAATATTTTCAAAACGATGAGGCTTTATTAATTAAAATTCTACCTTTGCGTGTATTATTTTTAAAACAATCTTTCAGCAGTTACATGAGTCACTGCAAAAATATTCTGCTTGTATATGAGTGACAATCATTATAGATTTAAACATATTTTAGTGCAGCATTAAATATAGTTTAAAATTATTTAATAAAGTTATAGTTATTGACATATCTGTAACTCAGAAAAATTGATCAGTAGAATTGCAAGCCTCTAGGAATAGAAAGAATATAATTTTCTGACTTATTTTATATGAGGCAAAGAACACCTGCCATTACCAACATTTAATGTTTATATGGTCTCTCCATTGCATTCATACTAATTTTAAAAAGTGCTTAGTCTGATGAGTTATGCTGAAGATATGATGGGGTGGACTAGTAGAAGGCCAAGTCTTGGAGGCTTCAAGTCTTGGAGGCTCTTTTTCAGCTAGAAAAGGATCTACTCTAAACTCAGCTTTCTACCCAGCATTCACAGCAGCATGGATATAATCATCTGTGTTCTGTATTTCAGGATACACTTTGAAAAATACATGCTACCACTGGGTCAGAGGGATTCATCATAATCCCTTCAAACATATAATCAGAACTGAAAGGGACTTACAGAGGAATAATATAGAAATGAAAGCCAGGGCTAGAAAGTATGTGTGAAAATATCTGGTTGGGGAGTTATTTAATCAAGTTATGAGAGAGGGATTTGTGTTAGCATCTTGGCATCTTAGGGTGGTCACCTATACAGTATGATGCTGCCACAGGCTTCCTAGAACACTGAGAGCCATATCATTGCTATGAATTTCCTTTGTTATTCCTTCCCAGAGCGATGGGGAGGATACCAGCATCCATTCCATTTGTAAGACAGTCTTCCTTTCTCTTCTCCATATTCTCTGAGTTAAGTACATACTCTGATTAGAACGATTTAATGAGGACACTTAGACTCACTCATCTGGCACAACAGGTTCCAAGAGAAAACTGAGGGATCATAGAGACTCAGAGTGGAGAGCAAGGTGACTCTGAGCTGGAGAACTTCTTCACTTAGTGTCCCAAGCTGAAAGCATCTTAAAATAAGCATTTATTACTAGCAGGTTTTTTTTTTTTTTGTATTTAGAAAGTAGTGTGTGTGTGTTGTGTGTGTTTGCACACACACACTTACTGTATGTGGTATTCTTGCTAAATCTGTGTTTCACTTCCGCATTGTAATCCTTTCCTCCTGCAATCTCTTTCTGAACTTCTTATGGCAGATGCTAGAGTCAAATCACTCAGGAAGTTTGAAATATTTGTACCATCAATCTTGTGTACCTAGGACTAAGGATAAAGGCTGCAGATTTTAACAAAGCATCTTTGTCAGCTTAATTGCCATGTGCATTGCATCTTTCCAAGAAGCCTTCCACAGTCTAGGGCATTTGTAATGTAAGAAGCATAATGCGGGTTTATGAGGCAACAGAATCACCCTTGATTTCCCTGCAGTCGTTCCAACCACCTTCCATCCTGTCACAATGTATTTTTAGTTGCTCTGAGAAGGCAATCTGCCTTGTTTTGAGGTTTTCTAGAACATCCTTTAACAATGAGTGATTTACTCTAGAGGAGATGGAGAGCACTCTCTGTATTTCCCCCTCTGATTGGGCTATTCAGCGATGCTGGTGAAGTGGCAGGCACCAGCCTGACATCTGGGCTTCAGCATTGCTCAGAAACACAAAGCAAGCGTTTATTTGAAAAGACGATGCCAAGTGACATGAATAACCTTTTATCTTCAAAGAGGCATCATTAGGAACAACCACACAGTTGTCAATCCCAGCAACCCTGTAGCATCCACAGATATCACTTAGTGTTAACTTGGCTTTCTCTTCTGTAGCCGGAAGTTGGCTTAGTGAGAAAATGATCACTGAAGGAAATAGATATCTATTCAACTTTCAAAAGAATTCTTTCCTTGTAAACATTTTCAAGAGCATAAACTAACTTGTACTTTTCACCTCTACTAAGGAATAGATTCTTATATAGGTATTTTCAATCGGCTTTTAAATCTGAGGTTGCTCAGACGCAAGCTGACAGTGGTAATTTCTTTTTGTAGAGAGGCTGTTTTATGTGTCACAAGTGTTCAATACATGTTTGATAGAAGTTTATAATGTGTCTATGAAAGCCAACACCCTGCACCAGAAGGCAGAGTGGCTCCCTAGCTGGGAACTGCCAATACTGTCATGTTGGATATTCATCTTTTCCACTTGGGGAACGGCAGTGAAACAGCTCCGTAATAAAGTTCTGCCTGGTACCTGCAGGTCTTAGAGGGCTCGCTGACTTATTTCATTTTAAAATGGCAAGGGAAAAATTGCATTATCATATTCCTCCCTCAACATTTTTCATTGTGACTTTGGTCAAGGTTAATATGTCTTTACCTCAAATTGCAAAATGAGTGAAGGATAGCCCTTCCAGCCTCATTCATTTCCATTTTAAACCGAAGTGCACATCAGAAGGACCGGGAGTGTTTGAAAAGTGCGCATGACTGGCATACCCACCTGATGCAATCCATTCGGTGGAGACTTAAGTTTCCTACTTTAGTAAGTCCAGATGATGCTGACATTATTGCTTTGGGACACCCGGGAACACCTTTCTTGTGGTAGTTCATTTTAGAAACCCAAAAGAAACCGTTTATCACATTATTATTATTACGAACCATGTCTTCAGTGACTTTTTGCTAAGGGGATGTTTAAGAGAGTGAGAGTCATTGGTTAAGTGCGGGACTAATACTAATTTTCCAGGCATTAACTGAGACCTCTCATGTCATTTAGTCCAAACCTAAGCTGTTTTCTGATTATCAGAAAGTCCAAATGTAATGTTCCATATGAGGGGGATTTAATAAAATGTAGAGACTCATTTTGCATATCCCATGTATGTTTCTTATGGAGAAACCTTAAACCATGAAGCAAATATAATGGGTCATATCATTTAGCCCCTGGCTTCCTAAGCAAGATCACACTTGAGCATATTAGTGTTCTGTTCTGCCTAGTGTTCTGCACACTGCTTTAAACAGTCCTAGTGTTGGTCAGTAAGAATTACTGTTTTCTTTATATATTTTATAATTTTGTTTTAGTTTTATGTAGAACCATGAGCTGACGGCATCTACACTCATTTATTTCTGTTTAGTCCTGAGTGGTAATAGAAAGCGACTATCGTCAGCATGCTCGCAATTCAGGTTATGAAAGATTGTCTTGAATAACCTCTGTGCCTGACTTAGCTTGGATTCATCCCATCGCGTTCATCTTTTCTATTTGCCACTGTTTCGTTCTCATAAAACTGCAGTTCCAGGAAGGAGAGGGCCAGAATCTAAAAAGATTTTATATTTGAACATAGTCTTTGGAGTCATTGCTTAGGATTTAGATCTGTTCTCAGAGAACCATTGCATGTAAATATTAGGAGACTTTATGAGTCGAGTATTATAAAAATTGTCCAAGGATCTGGATATGTTTTTGATCATATTTTATAATTTGGGTACTTGAAACAGGATCATTTGCATTCTTCTTCAAACATCACTAATATGATTTCTAAATCAATCAGAAGAAATGAAAAGATAGAGTCATATTATGTCATTAGTTAAATCCTCTTAA
Organism: Chionomys nivalis; assembly: GCF_950005125.1. Lineage (NCBI taxonomy): Eukaryota > Metazoa > Chordata > Mammalia > Rodentia > Cricetidae > Chionomys > Chionomys nivalis. The sequence goes on along the minus strand of NC_080087.1, from coordinate 129,127,132 downwards.
AAATCAGCAACAGGATCTCATTTAAAGAAGAAAAGATATGATTTAAAGCATACATGATTTTAAATAGCTTAGGTGCTAAGACAGTCATGATAATAAGGTCAACCAGAGAATTTCCCTTTTGGGCAGATCATTCATCTTTGCTGTATGCCATCATGAATACTGCTTGCAAAAGCAAACTCTCAAACACAGGAAATATTTAGAGATGGTCAACCCCTGATGACTATGGGATCCAGAGAAATCAGGTCCAGCTAGGGTTCTAGGAAGTATACAACAACAGACTGATAGAAACTGTCAGAAAAATGAGCTGGAACATTAGGAAAACCCATGTGGAAGTAGGTGTGTATGGTGCAAAAGATGTTTTGGGTTATAATAAATATTAGAATACCCCAAATGCTAGGTTTCAGGGACAGGAATCTAGTCTCTAGAAAGCTGGAAAAAACAGCAACTGTCTTAATGATACTTATCAATATTTCCTGAGAACTGTTATTAGCCCTGAAACTGCTGATCTGAGGTTCTAACACTGTAGTGATTGCTAATAAAGTAACCTACTGGACAATCATGATGACCCAATACCACAAGTATCATTACCGCTGCGCTGAAGGGATGAGGACACTACCTCAGAGAAAAGCTAAATCACCTGGAGAAACACAGCTAGTGAGATACCTCAGCAGATAGGAGCATCATCATGTCTCTTTCAGAAGTGAAGGAGTGAGGCCAAGGGTGTTAACTTTTTTTAAGCATACACTTCTAGTGAATGATAAAGCCAGAATTTGCAAAGGAACTTAATACTGTAGGGATTCTTAGCACAGGACCTTCTAGGAAAGAGAGTGAGTTATTAAAGGCATTGCAAAACTAGGACTCAGCAATGAGAGCAGGTTGTTTGGAATAGCAAAGCAGCCAGACAACAACAAGGTGTTCAGATCTCAGCTTTAGCAGCTCCCTAACCAGGTAAAGAAACTATGCACAAATAAACAGTGTGGATCTAATCAAAGCAGCGAAATCTCAATGTGAATGAAAGGGCTCAGAGATATGTGGAAGGCAGAAAACAAGATAACAAAAATGGAATTTTAAATCAAATTGGAGAATAAATAACTTATATTAAATAAAAAGCAACATATGGAACTTCCTTTTGCAATGGTGGGAGGGACACCATCTTGAATGTATCCAAATAAAGAAATGTGTATGTAGAAAGTAAATTGTGTTCAATTCCTTTCCAGCAATCATTCCGTCCAAGATTTCTTGGTGTGGCTGAGCAGTTACACAATGAAGGTTTCAAGGTATACTTTCTTACTTCTTCTTCTTCTTTTTTTTTAAAAGTAGCTTTCTTTCCACATTGAAATTTGCCCATGAAATAAACACTGCACAAACAGTATTCAGTTTGCAAGGTTTAATTAACTTGATTTCAAAACTTCCACGGAGGAATATTGGTAGTTAATGATTGTTGCGGGAAAGTGTCTTTTTCTTTAGTGGTGTAGCCACTGGTAAGTTGTCCTGTCTGGAGTAAAAAACCTTTCACTCACCCTGCAGCAAAGACACTCTGAATTCAGTGGGTCATGCACAGAAGACAAGAAAATAGTAGGGAATTTGTTGAGGAGGAGGGCTATAGTGGGAGAGAGGAAGGGGGTGAAGACAATTAAAGTTATATAAACACTTGAAACTACCAAGCAATAAGTTAAAAAATGAGCTTTACATAAAATAAAATAATTAGGAAGACTGGCTTTAACAAAATAGCTGCAAACTCAATAGTAGTTAGTTTAAAATCTTAAACTTTAGTTGAAACATTATTAGTACACTCATAGTGTATTTCTGATATTTCTGAATCTTTTCTCTCTTGATTCGGTATGAGGTCATAGTTTCCAGCTGTTACAGTTACAGGCAGAGTCTTTGTAGCAAATAGCTCTGCCCACAGCCTTCTTCAGTAAAACAAAGTTACTCCCACAGCTCAGACTGGGCCTATGGCCGTGGACTTTGTTGACCTCATAAAAATAATTTCTAAGCTATGACTAATTCTTTTAAAAAAAGCAGTTACAACAGAGCCTCTTAAATGTTTTCTTATTGAAAAGATTTAAAAATATTTAATATATCTGTGCCCTAGATTCTGAGTTCAAGTGGCTACCTTCGGAACCACACTTCTTCCATGTTTCTTTCTCTTCTTTCTGTCGTGACTCCTATGTTCCTTCATTAACGAAGATTCATTCTTTATAGTAACCTAGTTTTCTATTTTAAATACAGCTTTTTGCCACAGAAGCCACATCAGACTGGCTCAATGCCAACAATGTCCCTGCCACCCCGGTGGCATGGCCATCTCAGGAAGGACAGAATCCCAGCCTCTCTTCTATCAGAAAGTAAGAACTGAATAGTTTGTTTTCTGAGTTGGAAAAAAAGAAATAAAAAACCAAAATAAAAACAGAAGATAAATGGTGGGAGCTAATACAGAAGCTTTCACCTTGTTTGCCTTCAAATATTTTCAAAAGTTTGACTGGTTAAAAAATTTACAAATGGGTCGGGCGGTGGTGGCGCACGCCTTTAATCCCAGCACTCGGGAGGCAGAGGCAGGCAGATCTCTGGGAGTTTGAGGCCAGCCTGGTCTACAAGAGCTAGTTCCAGGACGGGCACCAAAGCTACAGAGAAACCCTGTCTTGAAAAACCAAAAAAAAAAAAAAAAATTTACAAATGAACACATTAATGGGTGTCAGTTTCATTCTTATAGAAAGTGAATTACTACTTGTGTGCATCTGTACATGTGTTAGAAAACATCTCTCAGGTATTTCTGCTAAAAGTGCTTGACAGATACAAGTAAACCATAAAGGACTTAATGCAGTGCTTTCTATATAATGTTAAATATGTATACACACAAAGTATGTTTATGCATATATATATTTGATTAATCATCTACATTTCGCTAAGGATGGATCAATGGATCAGTCAATTTTTTGAGCACTTGCTGCTTGGAGAAAACTGGAGTAAGCATTTGATGTTTTTAACTAAATGCTCATTTCTTAGACCATCAACACCTGATTGTAAGACACACTGCGTGAGGCTTCAGGAACTACAGGGCATCTGTTATTACAAAGCTACACGGGATGAAGGCACAGTGGCTCCTTCTCTGTTACCCATGGATGTTATACTTTGTACAATAGCAACAACATACCAAATTCTATGAAGTATGCTCTTTATTAAAAGTTGTTAAGAAGGCATTATGAAGCGAACATAAGAATGTCATCATGTACAGACCTTAGAAGCCTTCTACTGATGCTCTGAGTCCCTTGCTTAGAGTTTTGTAAGATGAAAGCCAGCCGTAACTCCATGCGTTTGGCATTTGAATGCCTCTTAGGGTATGTTCAGTCAGTCCAAGAACAGAATGTGACAGAGGTTAATTCACAACCAGGTAGGTTCATGTTTTCTCCTGCCAGGCAGTGGGAAGCAGGAAGAGAGATGTATGCAGGAGGAGCCTGGAGGTAGAAGGGAAAAACCACAATAAAAAATTATAATTCCTCAGTGAGTGCAACTTGAACATCGACTTAGAAGTAGAAAAGGGCCACCAGGTGGCTCAGTGATAGCATTGGTTTAAAGAGCAGAGAGAAGAATTTGTGTTAGCAATTTTGGAACTAATTATAAAATAGACATTGTCAACTGTAAGTTTTTATTTATTTCTTTTTAGACTGATTAGAGACGGAAGCATTGACCTTGTGATTAACCTCCCCAACAACAACACCAAATTTGTCCACGATAATTATGTGATTCGGAGGACAGCTGTAGACAGTGGGATTGCGCTCCTCACTAATTTCCAGGTATGCTCTTTCCTTTAAATATAAAGCATGTGTAGGTTTTATTTCTAGGTCTCCCTTCATGTTTGTTAATTATTCTCTCCCCCCTTCCTCTATCCTTTCTGGAGCACTGAGAAAAGAGAGCATTTTTTTTTTTTAAATAGAATCTAAAACAATGGTGTTGGTATGGTAGATTGTGGCCTCACTTGAAGGTTAGAGTTTAAACAATTGATGTAATCAAAGGCTGGGAGTAGAATTGGTTATTTTGTGACCCATCCAATCACCCTGTGAGTATAAAGATCTGCAAGGGAATGGACTGAAGGTGGGGAGTGCTATCTCCTCATCTCCAAGTGAAAGCCACTCACGAAAACAGTAGCTTACTAATCAAAGGAGCAGATATAACACACATGCTGGACTGCAGTACAGAAAAAGTCTCTATGAAACACATTCAGTTTCATTTGTATGTGAGCTACCAGAGTCATCACAGAAGGAGCCATGCATCTGACGTTCACTAATGATCCGTGTGTCCCGTATTTGCCCTCTAAGTTAGTTTTAATCCTTACTGAGGGTGGGTGAGTCTGAGACACAGGGGAAGTCTCTGAAGAAACAGCATCACATCTTTCTCTCCACACCCGTTTGAAAATCCAAAGCAGATCCTTGTGTTTTCGCTCCCAATTCATCCTGCATTCCCTTTCATCTCTTGTAGGTTGCTAACATTTTTGACGTTTTCTTTCAGGTGACCAAACTTTTTGCTGAAGCTGTGCAGAAATCCCGCACTGTGGACTCCAAGAGTCTGTTCCACTACAGGCAGTACAGCGCTGGCAAGGCAGCCTAGAGCACCAAGTATCCAGTGACCTCAGCCTTGAGTCAGCATAAGCCACACGGCCCCCAAAGGACCATTCTCAGCCTATCTCTGGAAAGGGACATTGCTGCCAAACTTTATTTCGGGTTCCTCTGTTCTGAATAGTCTGTAACTTTAACTACGAAATTGTTGTCAGTCACTGTTTCAAAGCCACCAAGTCCTCCCCAAGTCACTTGTTCTTCACAAGGAATTCAACCCCTCACACCTTATTTTTTGTGGACTTACTTTTAATGTTTAATGGTGCTGACTTAATAGTGATCAAAGTAGAAAAAGCTGTTGTCCCATCTCTTGAACTCTGTACTCTAAACATACCCTTGTTTTTAAAGTAGTGTCTGCTCCACACAGAGGCCACTACCAGGGCAGATTAGAAAATTTGTTAAAAAGAAAAAGTAATTTTAATTTATGAATGGCATCACGTTTGTGTAGTTTTTCTTTTTTAAACATTCCCACTTATTTAAGCAATCTAGGAATATCATTTCTTCTTCCCATGACATACAATATGAGATTGGATTTTTTTGATGGCTACTTGCTTGAAGTTTTGGAAGATGTCAGGAGTTTGGCAGAGAATACAGAGATGCTTATATTCTTGATAGTCTTGCTTGTTTTTAATAGAAGCAAAGTGAAATGTCCGGAGTTATGGCCTTTACTCTCTGGTCAAGTTTTGAAACACTTTAAAAGTCTCTGTTCATTTTTTTTTTATGATAGCTTCTGGTAATTGTCTGAGTCTCATCCTGCCTTCTGTATTTCACACATATTAAACATAGGACCCCCATTCCTTTCCCTACAAGAACTTTTTTCTTTCAGGGCATCCTTTGTTGCCTCTAAGTGTTTTGGTTATTACAGTGCTTTAATGGTGAACTTTTAAATAAAATACTATTAAGTGAAAATGCAAATGATTTCTTTTTACTTAACAAATAAAATATAATAAGATTAAACAAAATGACCACCTTGGAGTTGGACAAAGCAAAGTAACGGGATGAAGAAGAGTCCTGGATGAAGGCCCAGGAATCAGAGACCCATTCATTCAGACATTTAGGAGGCCAATGAAAATACTAAACTGAAAGCCATAATATATGCAGAGGACACAGTGCAGACCTATGTAGACCCCATGCTTGCTGCTTAGTCTCTGGAGTTTATATGAGCTTTGCTCAGTTGACTTAGAAGGCCTTGTCCTCTTGGTGTCCTTCCCCCTACACCCTCTTATACTCTTCCCATGTCTTCTTCCCATGAGGCTCCCTGAGGGGAGGGATTTGATGGAGACATCCTATTTAGAACTGTGTATGCCAAGGTCTGTCTCTCTTTCCCCCTGCCTCTCTCTCTCTCTCTCTCTCTCTCTCTCTCTCTCTCTCTCTCTCTCTCTCTGTGTGTGTGTGTGTGTGTAATGTCTGACTGTATGTCTCTGTATTGATTTCCATTTGCTGTAGGAGGAAGCTTCTCTAATGATAACTGAGCAAGCAACTAATCTATGAATTTAGCAGAATATAATTAGGAGTCACTTTATTGTTGTTTTTTAGATCAGAAGTATTTGGCTTCACTCTAGGTCTCTGGGCTATTCAGTTTCTGGTTCTTGGTCATCCAAGCAGTATTGGATATGGGTTCCATCTCACATAGTAGGCCCAAGACTCCAACAAGCTTCGTGCCACCATTCTCTAGCATGTTTTCCAGGAAGGACTGCATTGTAGATCAAAGGGTTTGTTGTTGGGTTGGTTGTTCTTTTTCTTTTCAGTAGCCTGCAGAGTACCTTCCCTTAGCAAAGAACAAAGGGATATTATTCAGGTGCCAGCTCAACCTCGCCATGTTCAATAAGTTGTGTGGGTGTTGTCTTCATCAATGTACACTTGCCTTCAGTTTGTGGAGAGTAAAGCATTTTCTTGGCAACAGCCTGGGTTGTTTGATTACCATGGGACCCATTTGGCCAAAAACTCATTTGAATGTAACCCACTCCCAGTGCTGGAAACTTCATTCTGTGACAAGTGCAGAAGAGCGGGCCACTGGGACTCTATCCTCACCATTATTTGGAGACTTTATTAGGATTTCCTTCACACACACACACGTTTTTGAGACAGTGTGTGTGCCTGTGGGTGCTAATGATTCTGTAGGTGCACACACATGTTTGTTCCTTGTTGCACGTGAAGGCCATAGGTCAACCTTGGACTCTCGTCATAAGGTTCCTTCCACCTTAGTTTTTGAGACATAGTCTTGCATTATTCTGAGGCTTGTCAGTCATGCCAAGCAGGCTACTCAGGAAACATCAGGGATCTGCTTGCTTCTATCTTACCAACTGTGATGTGGCAGATAGCAAGGAACCCATGAGATTACAAGTGTGTGCTACCATGTTTGACTTTTTCAGGTTTCAGTGGTGATCTTTCTTTTTCTTTAAATTTTTTTTTAAGGTTGGTGGGCTGTGTCCATTGTTTTTGTTGTTGTTTTAAAGTTTTGCTTTATCTTGGTTTTTTTTTTTTTTTTTTGACAGGGTTTCTCTGTAACTTTGGAGCCTGTCCTGGAACCAGCTCTTGTAGACCAGTCTGGCCTTGAACTCACAGAGATTTACCTGCTTCTGCTTCTGCCTCCCAAGTGCTGGAATTAAAGGCATGTGCCACCACCGCCCAGCTTCCTTTATATAGTTTAGGAAATTTCCACTGCACTAAGTATCCAAACCCCTCCTCAAATAACCCTTATTTCTTGTCGTCTTTTTCCACATTCCCTCCCTCTCACCAACTCACCCTCCTATTCCATACCCCTCACCAGTCCACCCATAAAATCTACTCTAATTCTCTACTCCAGGGAGATCCTAGTGCTTTCCGCTATCTAACCTTTCTGGGCTCATGTATTGTGTAATTAAAGGCCAATAGCTGCATATAAGGGAATACATGCTATATTTATCTTTATGGGTCTATATAACCTCACTTAGGATAATTTTTTTTCTAGCTCTGTTCATTTACCTGCAATTTACCTGCAGATTTCATGATGACTTTTTTTTTTTAATAAACTGTTGGGTAATGCTCCATTGCATAAATGTACCACGATTTCTTTATCCATTCTTCTGTTGAGGGACATCTAGGTTGTTTCAAATTTCTGTGTATTGTGACTAGAATAGACATAAACATGGTTGAGGTTGTGTCCTTTTCATAGAATGAAACATCCTTTGGGTATATGTCTCTAAGTGGTATAGCTGGATCTTAAGGAGTTCTATTTGCCTTTCTGAAGAACTAACACACGGACTTCCATAATGGCTGTACAAGTTTGCATTCCCGGCAACAATGGAGAAGTGTATCCCTTATTCCACATCTTTACCAGCATGAGCTGTCACTTGTGCTGTGGATCTTAGCCATTCTGAGAGGTGTAAGATGAATCTCAAAGTTGTTTCGACTTCCATGTCCCTGACGTTTAAGGATGTTGAGCATCTCTTTAAGTGTCTGTCAGTCATTTTGGTTCCTCTATTGAAAATTCTCTGTTTGGACAAGTACCCTGTTTTCAAATTGGATTATATGGTTTTTTGAAATCTAGTTTCTTGAATGCTTAGTATATTTTGGGTATTAGTCTTCTATTAGATGTAGGTAAGTTGTTTAAATAGACATAATTACTAGTGGAATAGAAGCAGATATTGAGAAACAAAGCCCAGGGCCAGTGATTTTAGGTCAGAATTCTACCAGACATTCAAAGAAAACTTAATGCCAGCATTCCTCAAATTACTTCACAATATAGAAACAAAGAAACATTGCGCAACTCATTTTATGAGGCCACAGTTATCCTGATACGTATACAACATAAAGACTCAACAAAGGAAAAAAATTATAGATGAATTTCTCTTATGAACATAAATTTAAAAACACTCAGTAAAATACTTGCAAACTGATTTCAAAACACATGAAATAGATATCCCAACATGATTGAGGAGGCTTCATATCAAAGATGCAGGGATGGTTCAACATACAAAGATCAATAAATGTACCAGTAAATGTAATCTATCATAAAAACAAACTGAGAAAAATGACATGATCATCTCATTAGATAAAGAAAAGGCCTTTGACAAAATCCAACATCTGCAGTGTGATGTTTTACTCTTTGATTTTTTTTAGAGGCCCACCATCCAGCTCCCAAATAAACCACACATGGAGGTTTTCTTAGTTAGGAATGCCTGGCCTTAGCTTGGCTTGTTTCTCACTGCTTTTCTTAAATTAGCCCGTCTATCATTAGCCTTGGTGTAGTAGGAGACTGCCCATTCGTTTCCTGGCTACCTAGACCCCAATAATCACACAGAAACTATATTAATTACAACACTATTTGGCTAACAGTTTACGTGTATTCCTACCTAGCTCTTATATCTTAAATTAACCCATTTTTATTAATCTATGTATTGCCATGAGGTTGTGGCTTACCAGTAGGTTCTGGCATCTGCCTCATTCAACAGCTACATGGATATCTTTGACTCTGCCTACTTTCTCTATATCCAATCTCTGTTTGGATTTCCCACCTGGATTTACTCTGCTCAGCCATTAGCAGAAACATCTTTATTCTTTATCCAATAAAAGCAATACATATGCAGAAGGCCATCCCACATCACCTTGGTTTTTTTTTTTTATTTTTTCGATTCCTGTATACCTTTTCTTTCCTTCTTACTCCATGTCTGGATGTATGGCCCATGGATATGGATCCATTCCACATTGACCAAAGGTCAGAGAGCTCAGTCCTATTCTTGCTCTTTCAAGGTTATGACAAGATTTGACCCAGGGTGTGGCTGCCTACAGGATGCTTGGCCTAAGGTGTGGTCGCAGCATGTCCTGCCTAAACAATAGAATATTTAACTTAGGATATAATTACTTGATGTTTTGGGTTTTGAAGAGGTAATTACTTTATTTCTTGTTTATATCATGGTAAAGAAGTCTTTTGCCTTCCCCCTTTAGATTGGGGCATATAAAACATGAAAAATAAACACTGGTGAATTCAATATTCACTGGGTTGCCCTCCTGACTCTAGTCTGTGTCTCTGTCTTTTTTTTTTTTTTTTTTGTATCTCTGCTCTTTCTGCCTAACAGTTCTAGTCCACATGTCCCTACCATGAAATGTATAAACCTGTCCAGGCTGGACCCTAACAGATGTTGCCCCAACGTGGAACCCCGGCAGCTGTGTAACTGGGTAGCTGGCCCCTAAAGTCCTCCTTCTTCCTTTCTCATCCCAGATCTTTTTTCTCTGAGATTTCTCCTCATATTTATCCTCACTGCCTGCCAGCCCCATCTATTTCTCTCTCTTTCCTCAATATTGGCCGTTCAGCTCTTTATTAGACCATTAGGTATTTTAGACAGGCACAGTAACACAGCTTCACAGAGTTAAACAAATGCAACAATAAACAAAAGTAACACACCTTAAAATAATATTTCTCAACAAACAGACCTTTGTAATAAAATGATTAGGGATACAAGGAATATATCTAAACATAATAAAGACAGTTTACAAAAAAACAGTTGAATTTTTGCATTCATTTATTAACATTGACATCAAAAATCCATATTTCTCTGATAAAAGGTACTTATTCTTACATAACTTCATATAGGTTACAAACATATTAATGCTAGAAAAATCTGTAGTTATAACCGTCACCCCTTTCTACTGTTTCTTGTGCTAAGTACTATATAAAATTCATAATTTGCTTATGTGGTTATATGTACTTTTGGTTGAAACCTTTTGAATGTAACACTGTAATCGATACTTAATATTGCCACAAATATGTAATGATCTCCTGCAGTGTCTGGTAGAATTTTATAGAGTTCCCACTGTTTCTAAAATAGTTCTAATTAATTAATTTATTAACCTATTAACCCTCACACTGTCCCTGTGACTAATACCTGTAAACATTAGATATACAGAAGGCAAGTGGCAAGTTCATCACCTAAGTAATCATATCATGATAAGAAACATATATGTTTAATATATATGTTATACATATTATATATGGATTCTTATAGTGAAATAAATATTTGCTTGTGGTGGTCAGGAATGAACATTTTGGGGATGTGACTTCAGGTAACACCTTGAACAATAGGGTTCTCCATTTCATATTAACTTGAAGTCATTTGTAAAATACAGTAAAATGAGAAAATAATAACAACCAAATTACGAATAAGTTCTGTTCTACACACCTTCTCCATGGTACTGAAAATGAAATTACATTTATTTTTTGTTTTGTTGCCTTTCTGTTTTCCAATGTCTTAATTTTTTATAAGAGTTCAATGCAAATCTGTATTGTATGTACAATTTTTAGCTGCAAGAGAGCAGTGCGAGGAAGTGGAGGCTCCTATGCTCAGATTTATTAAAGGCTTTGTCCTCTTCTTCAGATCGATTCTTTCATATAAACAAGTGAACACATTTTAAGTCTCTCAGTTCGCCATATAGCACAAGTGCAGCCAACACTGTGGCAGCATTCATAGGGCCGAGCAGTAAACTGAAGTGCTATTTCCATATTAAGAATGTAATAACTTTCAAAGAGGTTGGACTTTACCATGTGAGAGGGAGTACAGCCAGCTTGCGAGCAGACAAGGGATAAAGAGGGTCCATTTATAGATCTGGAATTTTAAAGCTTTGGAAGGGGAAGCAGAATATTTTAAAAATACTTCTCTGAAACTTCCCTGTTAGGCAGCATTCCTGACGGAAACTTTTAAAAACGGCTCCAAGGCTCATTTGTCTCAACAGCTGCAGGTACTTGAACCTCGGCTTCTACAGTGTCCACGGCCTCTCTAACAATGAAAGTGGAAATTATCAGAGAAACAAACCATGTCTGAATGCAGTTAAGTGCTCTGTAATTACACAGCAGCGTTACCATTTGGCTGCTGGTTCGGCCCCCTGCAGGCACACGTGCCGCACTCGCTCTCACACACCCAATCAAGTCCACGGAGACCTTTCATTACACAAGACACCCTTAGCTTGAAAAAGGACTAGCTCAACTTTAGTCCTCTCTTCTTTCTATTACTGTTTCTTTCTCCTTTGTTCTTATACATAACATTTCTATTTTTCCAAATGACTATCACTGCGCTGTTCTACCAGAAGTGTGGCGATTGCAGAGTGTGAAGTTACTATAGCAGGAGGCAGAATGTCTGTACCCTTCTAAGTGGCTCCCTGGGTTCCATGAAAAATTGGTAATAATTGTCTCTCCATCTTCTCTTGTGCATAATGGAGAGTGCAAAGGCTCCAGAAAGAACTTAAGTACCTACAGCTGTTGAGATCAAGACAGCCATATGAAAAAAAAAAAAAACCTCAGCAAGTCAAAATTAGTACCATTTATGCTTACTTTTTATTGCTTAAAGACCACATTTAAGTCTTTACAACTTTTGTTCTGTAAAAAATTTATATCCACATAGAAAATGATCCATCTTTCACCAAAATAAAACAAACAAATTAGGATTTTTTTTTTGTGGCAACAGTAAAGGTCCATTTTTTTCTAGAATTTTCCAGCTGATAGTTATTTCTTTTTTAAGGTTTTCCCAGACAAACACACAAACCACCAGGAGGAGCTTTTACTCATCAAAGGATGTACAGATTCATCCTACAAAGCAGTCCTAGATGCTTATGTCTCCTAAAGACCCTTTCCCAAAGCTTACTGCCGTGTGGCAGCCGTAATTAAGATAGGGTATCCTCAACTTGCAGGAAGGGGGAAAATCCAAGTTTAAATTGTATTATTGAAGGAGAGGAATAGCTTGAAATTTTTATTTGGTTTTGTTATTAAAGAATATATTTCAATATCTGGTGCACAGTATTTTTTCCTTTTTGACATTTAAAGACATACAGAAGTCTATTTTAATTTTCTTAAAGATGTGTGTGTGTGTGTGTGTGTGTGTATGTGTGCACTACCTGAGTGCAGTTTCCTACAGAGGCTAGACAGAGAGTTTTGGAGCATATGGGGTTGAAGTTACAGGTGGTTGTGAGCCAGTCCATGTAGGTGATGGGTGCTGACCATGGGTTGTATGGAAGAGCAACAAGGATTCTTCACCACTGAGCAATCTTTCTAGTTTCCACACCCCCAGAAATCCCACTTACAATCTTTTCCTCCATTCTTTCTCTATAATACCTAGAAATCCAAAGGACACCTGGATTTTGTTGTTTTAAATTTGACAGGAGAATCCTAGTTAAGCATTTTCCTTATGTCTTTGTAAATTTCTTCATAGACTATTGCAAAAGAAGAATTATATGAAGCAATTTCAACTGTAAGATTTACTTATTCTTTCTTCCAGAGAACTTGCTGTTGATCCTTTCAAAGCTGTTCTCTAATTATGACTATTAGTGACATATTGTCACTTGATTCTCCTGCTTGGTACACTTTCTTTTGTATTCCCAAATAAAAATATCTAAGGAAACTATCTATAGGAAAAAGGCATTTCTTTGGGCACAACATGACTGAGTAAGAGTTAATAGAGAGTCTTTTAACACCACAAGGTTTAAGTGTTTCATATAAAGTAAACTCTAATTTTATTTACTGGATCAGAATAAAATAAAAAGTTTTAACTTGACTCTCTCAGCATTGAGGAAACCTTCAGAGCAAGCAATCGTGTTGTGCCCAGTCTTTTATTGCCTGCCTCAGGGCCTGTGCAAAATACTGTTGGTTTCAGAGGTCCCTCATTAATCAGAATGCCTGGATCTGCTGAAATCTGGATCTGTGGGGCCCCAGGGACTTATTGAAAGCAGACACTCTCCTCTGGAATGCTCCTGGGCTTACCATATTGTGTTTTGCTGTATTAAACTTTGGAAAGCTGATGTAGTTTTGATATTCTCAGAGATACACGGGAGCTGAGTCCTTTGCTGCAATTTTGTACTCGTGTAAATGTTACAGGTTTGGTTATAATCAGTGGACCTATAGCTAAGAAAACAGGAAACTCTGGTAACTGTCGAAGTATATGGAAGGTAGGGGCATATTTATTTTATTGACTGAAGCATTTTTGATAATATTTGTGTTGAGATGTGTTTGATCATCCAAATTGAATTTATCTCCTTATATTTGTTACTAGATCTTGTCATCTTGCTCTGGGAACTCCTTCAGCCAATAGCCTTTAAGATACTGGCCCACTTTTGACAGGGTCTCATGTACTATAAATCCAGACATAAAAGCATGCCTGGGCCCCTTGGCTGCTGGATTTGGCTCCACTTTCCTTTGCACACAGAGGACTGTGAATCACTACTTTTTCTGTGAGTTTACCCCCTAATAAATAAACCTTTATTATACTCTGTTCTGGGCTAGTTTGCAATGCTTTTGTACTGCAAAATCTTCTCTTTTGGGATAGGAACATGAGCCATGGTGATTTCTTCTGAGCCTGGGATCTCAACCTTGTTCTTTATGTATTCAAAAAGTTAAAATTGTTTGTGGGCTCTTGTAAAGGAAACATTAACATGGTTGTTCCAAGTTTTTACCTACTTATTGCTCGAAGGTATGTGGGTCAACGTGATTTCTTAGGTTCTATTATTGTTCCTGTAAATTAACGAATACTATTGTCTGTTTCGGTGTCAGCAGTCTTAACTGATGTGCTGACAGACCTCTGAAAATGCATTCATACTTTATTTAGTCTTTCTCCACTCTCATTGGTCCGCAACCACTGTCTAATCCCTTTAATTTTTTAGGTTTCTTATTACATATCGTTTCATTACTTCTTTTGCTTTTGTTTTTTTTTTTTTTTGTGCAGGACTATCCTCTAAACTACACTAATACTGTCTTCAGGAGTCTAGCTGGACCTTTTCTTGCTAAACATCATCACAACTGGGCTTGTTGGCTGCTGCTGTTCTCTTTAGAAAAGAGGGGAAGAAAGTCATTAGATTTTTACTGAGTCTACCATCCAAGCCAGCTGCATGCAATTCTTCCCTGATTGTACATGACTTCAGGGTCACTTAGAAAAGCTAAAGGATATAGTTTGGGTAGTATCAAGGGAGAAGAGTTAATCTTCATATCATGGGGCACTGTCTTAGCTACTTTCTATTGCTATGATAAAACATCATGACAAATACAATTTGGTAAGGAAATCGTTTAATGTGAGCTTATGGTTTTCTTTTGGTTTGAGTTCATGATGTCAGAGCAAAGGAACAGCTGAAGGCTCACATATTAATTTACAAACACAAGGCGCATTCTGAGGTGAATGTGAGCTGTTGACATGGGAATGGCTGTGTCAAGTATTCAATAGCCCCAGACACAGGAAAACGTCAAAACCTTCTGTTCTGGTCCTGTTTGTGCAGAAAATGCCCACTATATCATTCTCCTCCAGATGGTTACAACATGAAGACTGCTCCCCGACAGGGATTGCTCCTATCTACATTAGCTAAAGCTGTCTTCCTGATCCAGCTGTGTACTATAAACCCTGCCTCCTTGTTTATATATCTGTAAGAATTCTGCATCCTTGCTCAACTGTGTGCAATAATCCTGCCTTTCTGATCAACACTTTATAATAAACATATCAAGCTTTGGGTGTTTGTATGTCTTTCTATCTGTCTTTATTTCATCACTGTCCCAATCAGGTCCAAGTCCCAGAGGTCAAGCAAAGACTTAGCAGAGAAAAATATGCATGAAGACCTAGAGAAGACAGAAGCATGCTGGGTTTTACGGCCTAAAGAGATCTGAGGATAACTGGAACACTGAACTCAGAGGATGGATGGAGAGACAGGAAAACAGGGCTAACTCACAAGGGCCTTGTAAGCTATGCTGAAGATTCAACATTTCACTAAGGGCGATAAGATACTGCTGAAGTTTTTTAAGTTACAATGAAACATGATTACTTTTGAGTTTTAGGAAAACTCACTTTAATTATGGAAAAGAAAATTAATGATTCATAATTGGAGGCTGATTAGGCGGCATGTGTGTGGTGGTGGGAGTCTGAGATTTCTTGAAATATAATAGGAATGAGAAACAAACTTTAAAGTTTTGTTTTGGAGAAAGAAATACCATGTAATGTTTGGATGATGAGAGACCACATTTTTTGGTTTTGTTTTGTTTTTGATCCCTACAAGCCTGGGAGCTAGTGCTATTTGAAGGTGATGTTATATTTTAGATCTGCAAGTACTTAACATCTTGATGTAGAGATTTTTTTTTTGGCTGTGAATCTAGGTTCTGATGTTTGGGTGGTGCATGGTCTTCAACAGGCTGTTTTCCATAGCATGGGGACAATGGATGTATTCATACATTTATTGTGATGGTAGATTGAGAGATTATTAATGACCTTGGAATTATGTTGAGTACAGAGAAGGCTGTGATACATGTTTTAGTCATTACAACTGTTCAAATCACTCTTAGAGCATCTAGATCAACTTATTCCCATCCTTCTAATGCTATAACCTTTTAATAGAGTTCCCCATGTTGTGATTACCCCAGTCATAATATTATATTCTCTGCTACTTCATAACTGTAATTTTTCTACAGTTATGAATTGTAATGTAAAATCTGTGTTTTCTGATGGTCTTAGGTGAGCCCTGTGAAAGGGTTGTTAGACCTCCCTAAGGGGTTGTGACACACAGGTTGAGCATCACTGATCTAGACAAAGATGACCAGTTGGAATCTGAATATTTAGAGTAAGAAGAGGAGGGTTATCAATAAATGTGTATTGAATTCAATGCCTATTTTATATTGAAAGAAAATAATTTCTAAAAGGAGGGTTCCTTATAGTTATTACTGATACTATTCTAAAAACAAAATCAGTGCGACATTATGTACACGGAGCCTGATATTTGTTCCCTGGCTGTTCAGATCCAAATAATCACATAGAAATTATATTAATTATAACACTGTTTGGCCATCAGCTCAGGTGTATTTCTGGATAGTTCTTATATCTTAAATTAACCCATTTCTATTATTTCGTATTTTACCACAGCCTACGGTTTGTTACCACTTGCTTCTTTTAGCAGCTACATGGCGTTTGCCTCATTCAGCAACTACATGATGTTTTTCTGACTCCAACTACTCTCTTTTGTTAGATTTAATGTTTTCTTTGCCAAATAAGTCTATTTCCTCTATTGTATCTTCAGTGCTTGAAATTCACTCTGCCATCTCTTGTATTCTACTGTTTATGCTTGCAGCTGAGGTTTCTGATCATTTCCCCATATTTTCCATTTCCAGAATTCCCTTGGTTTGTGTTTTCTTTATTTTCTCTATTTCCTTTTTTATGTCTTGAATCATTTATTTTGTCTGTTTGATTGCTTTTTTTTGGTTTTGTTTAAGAGATTTGTTGATTTCTTCCAATTTTTTGTTTGTCTTTTTTTCCATTTTTTTCAGGGAATTTTTCATTTCCTCTTTAAGGGCTTCAAATATTCTTCTAAAGTTATATTTTAGGTCATTTCTTCTGCTTCATCTATATTTGGGTGTTCAAGTTTTGCTGTTGTAGAGTCACTAGTTTTTTTTGGTGTTGTGTTGCTCTTTGTGGTATGAGTGTATTCTTACCTTGTTTACCCATATTTTCTCTGATTGGCGTAGTTGGAGCTGTGTCTCTGGTGTTCTATCTTCCAAGTGCCAGTGGATCCAAGGCTTAGAGGGTTGCTACTTGTGGTGCAGTCAGGGCCATGGTTCCAGTCACCCCAGAGGGCAGTCAACATTTCTGGAATTCACTCAGCAGTTCCAGGGGTTGCTCTGCAATCCCAGTGGTAATTCGGGTGTGCTCCCATGGGGGTCACTTCCTTGGGCCTGCTTCCATGGATGTCCCTGGCTTGGAGCTCATCCTTCAGAGGTCTCTGGCTTCAGTCCGGTCCCACAGAGGTCTCTGTCTCATGCCTACTCCCTTGGTGGTCACTCCCTTGTACCTGCTCCTGTGGAGGTTGCTGGCTTGGGCCTGCTCCTATGGAGGTCACTGGCTTGGGCCTGTTCCCAGGGTTGTCCCTGGCTTGGGCCTGCTCCCTTGGAAGTTGCTCCCTTGTACCTGCTCCTGCAGAGGTCACTGGCTCAGGCCTGCTCCAGTGGAGGTCACTGGCTCAGGACTCCACCTACTCTTTATATATATATGTACTCATGTACATATACATATATGTATGTTCATATTTCCCAGCTGGCTTTACTCTGCTAAGCTATTGACTGAAACAACTTTATTCATCACTCAATTAAGGCAACACATATACAGAAGGACATCCCACATCATCTCTCCTTTTCTCTCTAATTAAAAAGGAAGGTTTTAACTTTAACATAGTAAAATTACATATAACAAAATAGGTATCTAGCAAGAATTACAGTTATAATATTTAGTCTATTTGTATATGGCAAAATTAAAGAAAATATATCTAATTTATCTTTTATAATAACTAAGGAAAGTATAAACTGTCTGTCTTCAACTCTTCAAGGATCCCAGAAGGATATAATATAATCTAAATAAACAGGTGGAATGGTTCATTGCAATTGGTGGTCAAGTGCTTTTGATATGGATTAGCTGCTGTAGCTTAAAGGATAAGAGATAGTGAACATGGTTTGAGCACTTTATGCTATGAGAACATTTTGATTATGTAATCTTACTTGAATTCATACAGCATCTCTATTCTATACAGATGTGAGGTCAAGGCTTAGGGAAGTAAAATGGTTGCCTGAAGCCATACAGAACTTGAGGGAAGAATGTAGAGAAGGGATAGATCTTGTGGGGAAGATAAAGTGGCACAGCAAAGAGCAAACCAGAGCAATAGACAGACCCAAGCAGTGGAGAAGGAGGTTGTAGGCAAAGACACGAGGAAGAGATGGCTGAATTCTCAGCTCTATGTCATAGTCTTTGGTAACATGTGAAGATACTGAAGATAGGAGTGATATAGAAATTGTGATATCTTAAGGTCTTTCATGGAACACAGAGGAGGAAGGTGGTTCTAGAACCATATCCTGATACACAGGCCCATGCTTGAACATACTTAAGCCATGTTCTAAGGGTTCAAGTACAGCAGCCATCAGATAGCCATGACTTCAGTGGATTCCATGAACGTGATATTTGGCTGGGGGTGTGATAGACTCGTTTCTTTATGGCCTGGCAACTTGGGGTTGTGTGAGGATAGAATCAGGACATAAGGTCTGATTTCCTTGTGGCAGAGTCACATGATGTACTATTGTTTCTGCCACCATGGAACAAGCTACCCAGACCTTAGCGACTTAGAATACCATGTTACTATACTTTATAGCCAAGCTCAGAATTTTGAGCCAGACTTGCTTGCATGGGTCTTCTATGTGCCATTGGCAGAGGTCAGTTAAACTAAAATGATCAGTTCACAGATCTTGAAGATCCAAATGTGAGGTTGTCAGTGTAGTTTAAGTGGTAGAATTCTGGCTTAGCACAAGGAAAACCATGGATTTGATACACAGAGTGCAAATGGGGCTTGGTAGTATAGTTTTGTAATTCTAGCATGAAGGAGGTAGATGTAGAAGGATTAGAAGTTCAAAGGTCATCCTTAGTTATATGGTGAGTTTAAAGATAACTGAACTATAAAGCAGCGTCCAAAAAAATGAAACAAAACAAACAACAATGAGAAAACCCAACAAAATAAAAAAAAAAAAAAACCACCCTAAACCAAAACAACCCTGCCTTTAAACTATCCAAGATAGCTTCGTTTATATGCACAGTGCCTTAGAAGGGTTGGCTGGAAGAGCCTAACCAGGGGTTTGGCCAGAGTTGAAGTCTCCAATAAGTCAGGCTCTGGGACAAGTAATAACAATTGACTACTTCCAGAGTTAGCATTTCAAGACACCACCGAGGAAACGGCACTTCCTTAGGATCTGTCTTAGAACTTCCAGCACATTGCTCCTTTGTATTCCACAGGTTAAGCACTTCAACTAGTAAGGGCAATTTCAATTTAAGGAGGAAGGAATCAATTTCCTCTTTTGAACGAGAGTCACAACGAAGAATTTACAGACATCTTTAATTAATCATATGACCTGACTCCAGTTAAATAGCCCATAGGCAGTTTACATTGCTCCTTGCAGAAATTCTCATTCAGTTACCATCCAGATATGAACATCACTCTTAACTGCGAGTCTCCCCATCAGTGACAAAGCAACATCTTCTCCCTTGGAGACACCCCCAACTTCTCCACAGCACAAAGTAGTATTTTGTTGCCAAAGGCTAGGTGATACTTTTAAGTCAATTGGGGTCAAAATCTCTGATGACAGTAATTTTGACTGACTCAAAAGCAAAACAGAATTATTTCAGGAAACACATATCTGGATGAACCCTCAAAGAGAGACAGGCAGGAAGTTTTGACTATACCACTTGATCAGTGAAACTGACTACAACCATGACTCTAACAAACATTTTAGATATTCTCTTCCTAAGAAGCATCTACACATTATATGCAAACATATAAAAATTTTGCACCAATCAAATTGCTCTGCAACAGTAAGAACATGGCATGTTTTAAAGAACTGAGAGCCTGTGTTCTAAGTACATATTCTTTTACTTTAGTGAGAATGCTAATAGTTAAAATCCAGTATCCTTGGGGTTAAAGTCCGTTGCCAACTGTGACTTGCTCCAACATAATGTTCATCAAGGTATCTAAAGTTTTTTAATTTTCCCAGTCAGCCAATGAGGAACAACAGCTCATTTAAAGAAATGTAGTCCAGGTAAATAAGATAATTCATGGAGAGTCTTAGAGAATTGTACCTGCATGTGGCAAAACCTTGATAAACATTTTTTTTTTTTTTTGGATTTTTCGAGACAGGGTTTCTCGGTAGCTTTTTGGTTCTTGTCCTGGAACTAGCACTTGTAGACCAGGCTGGCCTTGAACTCACAGAGATCCGCCTGCCTCTGCCTCCCAAGTGCTGGGATTAAAGGCGTGCGCCACCACTGCCCGGCCTTGATAAACATTCTTAAATGCTTTTTAAAAGTGATGATTTCTAGGACCATCTCAGCCCTTTGTAAATGCAATGATCATTAGGTCCATACACATTAAAGGCATTAAACAGCAATTGAATCACTATTTGATCTGATAAAATCAGGATAAACTTTGAAATATTGGTCTTTTCTGTGTTTTCAAGACACAGAGATTCCTAAAGATCAACGTAGAAGTGTAGATATCCAATTGCCACAGGATGGTCAGAAAGTATTTATGACAACTAAGCAAGGCTAGAAGTCCTTTTAATACTGAGAGTACCAATTATATAAAACCACCCAGAAATTAAGACCTTAAATTATTTTTGAAAACACAGGCACTAAGCTGAGGTCAGTAGAGCATTTTGTGTGTTACCACAAAACAATGCTGTATTAAACCTATTTAACTAAAGATACAATGATTTTTAAGAAATTAGCTGTTGGAAAAATAGCTTCAACAGATTTAACTCACTAGCTATGTTCAAGGCAAAGCCTATTAACAATAATTGGCGAATTCTTAGAAACTAAGAACCCATAATTAAATTTTATTGTCTTGTGAGTGATTTGGATTAATTATATCCATAATAGGCACATAGTTACCCCCTCCTACTTTAGAGTTGGGGGTGGATGCTTCATAGAATCTAGGCATTTACTGCAACCCTTGAGTATTCTGTGTGCTGCCAAGGCAAATCTGCTACAAAGCCCATTTCCTCTTAGGATTTACTGAAAAGTGACAGGTGTTGATTTGCTGGTATCTTTCTCAACAGATCCGAATGAGCTAAACAAAATGACTTCTCTACCCATTTAGGCAGAAAAATAAATGAGGACACCAGCTAATGAGTGAATGTAGAGTTAGCTGGACTCAAAGCCTTCCAAGCTGTTGGCAGCTGGAGTCAAAAGAGGAATCATCCAGACAGTTGCTCATGTTTATTGCTGAACATGAAATTAGAAAGATACTTCATCTTCTCCACAGGTGCAAGAGCATATAGTTATTAATTGCAGCAAAACATGCTTATTGACAACCTCAAGCTTGCAAAATCCCGCACTCAGCAAATGGCTTTCAAAGTTCATCCAAAAACACTTTAGAATCAATACAAAAGCATCGCACAGTTGATGAATCTGTGCCCAGCAGAATTGTGCATCCTAGAAATACAATGTAGCCTGCCTCTTGATATTTATGTGGTCAGGTAGCATTAATGCTTTCTTTGTTCTTGTGCGGTGGGGGCACACATTATATAAAACATTTTCAACTTTCAGCAGTGGATTGATATAATGCCAGACTACAGGGAGAATTGAACCAATTTTGTTTCTGGCTATAGGTTTTGAAAACAGTCTTACCTTTTTATAGAGTCTTAAGCCATATAGGGTCATGTTTTTATTCCATGAATTCAGCAAAGGTTTATTAGGCAGACTATTTAGACAAGTCTGTTATTAGAAAAATTCTACTCTTAATACTATAATTTATATAAGTATATACTTAGAACTTAAAAATCTTATTGGACTGATGTTAGGAACTAATTGTGACATATCATAAGAGAGTATTTCTTTAAATTCTGAATTATAACCAAAGAAAATTAAGAGCCACCTGATTTGAAGGGGAAATCACTTGAAGGAATTGAAAAGATGGGCTTCTGAGTTATGAGGCCTGCTGCCTTTAAATGAGCATACACAGTTTATTTACTTGTATTTTTCTATTTTAGATAGGATTTGAGATAGCATTTATAAATGAGTATAAAATAACAAGATCAAAATAAAGCAATTAGATAGGCAAATAAATGTAATAAATGATTCAAGGGGTGACTACAATACTTCAAATGCCCACTATAAATTTCTGTCTTTTGAAACTAGGTCTTTAACTTGATCCTAAGTTTCTTGGTAGCCAGAAGCAGAAATGAAATTTAGTGCAAGAGACAAGTGATTCCAGATTAATCACATGAATTCTAGTTATTCTTGTATATAAGTACTAAAGATGAGAATCCCTGACAAATATTTTATATATGATAGGACATAACATTTAATTATGAAAGGTATTTATATAATATTTTATATTATATAGATTTATAGTTGCTTGTCTTGCAACTCTGATAATTTAATAATTTAGTTTCATTCACTTACACATTCAAGTAAATATTTAAAATGTTTATTAAGAAATTGCTATGTGCCTTGGAGATAAACTGATGCAGACAGATAATAGAAATAACAGACTGTTTAGAAATCAGGTGATAAATCAATAAACTTATTTCATAGAATGCTGAGTTTTATTGAGATGACAATGTGATCTGGAGTAACTAGGTATACAGATGTGACTCAAGATACATTTTAAGAAGTATAAGAAAGTGCTCCTGCCAGGATGAGGAAGAATTTCCAGGCATGGAGAACAGCAATTTTGCTAGGTCTCAGGGAAGAAAACAGTGGCTGCACTGGAGAAATAGCAAAGCTAGTATGGCTGCAGCACAGGGCAGGAAGTGAAGAGGAACTGTGTGAATGGTGACTGCTCGTTCATTTCCCAGCCACCCTGAAACTATATTAATTACAACACTATTTGGCCAGTTAGCTCAGGTTTTTTATTAACTAACTCTTACATCTTAAATTACATTTACAATATCTGTGTCACCACAAGACTGTGTCTTACTGGTGTCCTTCTCCTTTGGCAGCTACATGGTGTCTCCTTTGACTTCCTCTCTCTCTCTCTCTCTCTCTCTCTCTCTCTCTCTCTCTCTCTCTCTCTCTCTCTCTCTCTCTCTCCTCTTCTGATTTCCCACATGGCTTTACTTTGCTAAGCCATTGACTTGAATAGTTTTATTCATCAACCAATGAAAGCAATACATATATAGAAAGACAGCTCACATCATCACCGAGATGTTAGAAGAAGGTAGAGTTGTGCTTGAGAGCTGTTATCAAAGAGCTGGATCGACTGCTGAAAGAATGCACTCCTTTTGAAAAAGATCCCATTTGATTCGCAGCACCCATGTCAAGAAACTCACAAAGCAGTTCACAAATACCTGTGAAGTCTGTAGGGAGCTGATGCCTCTGGTGTTCATGGGCACCTGTATTTAATACACACCTCCCATACATAGTAATAAATTAAAGCAGGCAGGGGTAACCGGAGGTAGGACATTTGGATATTAAGGGAAATGAGAAATAGGTTA
The DNA here is from genome assembly GCF_950005125.1 of Chionomys nivalis. Taxonomy (NCBI): domain Eukaryota; kingdom Metazoa; phylum Chordata; class Mammalia; order Rodentia; family Cricetidae; genus Chionomys; species Chionomys nivalis. The sequence goes on along the minus strand of NC_080087.1, from coordinate 129,103,576 downwards.
AATAAATAGACTAAGACTGAACTATTCTTACTGGTTGAATTATTAGGTTTTTTTTTTACTTCTTTTTTAATTGTTTTTATTCTCTCCATCCTGATTAGCTTCCCCTTTCTCCACTCCCTACAGTCCCACCACATCTCTCCTCTCCCCCAGATTCCCTCTTTCTCTGTTTCCCTTCAGAAAAGGGAAGTCCTCCTAGGGAAATCAACTGAACAGGGCGTAGCAAGTTACAAGAAGATGAGGCACAAAGCCTCTTATCAAGGCTGAATGAGGCAACCTCATGGGAGGAATTTTCCTGCTCATAGGGTCTCATCAGGCAAAAGACTCAGAGACACTCCCTACTCCAACTGTTAGGAGTTCCACAAGAACACCAAACTACACAAACATAACATATAGGCCAATGACCTAGGTCAGACCTATACAGGGTCTGTGATTGTTGCTTCAGTCTCTTGAGCTCCTATGGGCCCTGCTTAGTTGATTCTGTGGGCTATCTTCTCTCGGTGTCCTTGACTCCTCTGACTCCTATAATCCTTCCTCTTTTTCTTATGTGGTGTTCCCTGAGCTCTGCCTAACATTTTGCCGTGGGCCTCCGAACCGGTTTCCATCAGTTAGTGGATGAAGCCTCTCTGAGGCTGACTGGGCGAGGCTCTGATCTGTAAGTAGAGAAGAATATCATTAGAAATAATTTCAGTGACTTTTGTTTTGGCAAGTCGTTTATTTGGTTCTATCCTAAGTCTCTCGGCTATCCAACCAAACAATGAGAAAATATTAAATATTACATAACTTCAAAATATCTTCTCTGGAAAAAATCAAAAAATGACAAAAATCAGTTAAAGTCAAAGCTGTTCCTTGATTATAATCCTTATCTAAATCTGGGTAGAGGGGATGGAGAAATGGCTCAGCAGTTCAAAGCACAGATGTTCTTCCTAGGGCCTGGATTTGAAACTCGGCACCAACATGGTGGCTTATAACCATTTGTAACTCCAGTTACTCAGAGATTTGATACTCTTTTCTGGATTCTATGGAGACTAGATAAGCATAGGGTAAGACAGACACAGGGGCAAGACACTTATACACATAAAAATAGGTAGACTATCTTATAAGTAGTGATATATGAAAGTACTTTTAGAGTTAAATCTAATATAAAAGGGTACTAAGGCTTCCAAAATGATATGTCAAATAGTAAAATTTGTGAAAAAATTATATAATCTTCATAATTTTGTCATGGAAAAAGATCAAGTGTTCCTAATTGTTCATAGAAGCATGAAAATATTAACAAGGCAACTAGTATATCTTTAAAGTAAACTACTTAAGAATTTAGTTACCCTTGGTAACTAAATGAATGGACCTATGATATACAGCTGTTAACGCTAAGCCAATTAAGCTTTGGAGGGCTGCCAAAATTGTTATTAAGGATTTACACTGGGTGTTATGAAGCCATACTCCTGACAGTATTTAGGTGACAGGGTCAGCTATCCACCAAGGACACTCTTAGTTGATGACAATAAACACAGGATCAGTAGATCAGCCATCCCCTCAGATAATAAGACAGAATTGGAATACCATCAGACGATAAAATACAAAATCAATATACCCAGACATCCTTCTGACTCGTGGTCTCAAATATAGGGAACAGAGGAGACTGATTTTTCTCACCAGTCAAGGCATCCAATAGAAATTACTTGGCTTTCTTGGGTCTTGTTGAAAAGCAGCTTTGAGATTAAGAATTTGGTAACTGAACTAGTCTAATTGAGGTTTTAAACCAATAAAGGACTTAAACAGCTTAAGCTTCATACCAATGGGGTGAAAAGTATTAACTACATATGCCCGAATAGGTTCTAGGATGCTCCAGGTTTGGTCCTTGCATTTCTTTGGCAAGGATCCAGAGATGTTTCTAAGAAATTATTCTACTATAATGGAATCAGGCCCTGGTCTCTATCAGGAAGGATGCAACAAAATACTGAGTTACAGTGTTTTCTAGATTGATCATTGGGGCAAGAGTGGAGGCTTCTTGGGGATGTCTATTGGAGTTTTATTTTAGAGATGGGAAAGCAGACTGAGGAACACAATTCTGTAACTTTCCCCACTGATGTGTTGTCCACAGTTATCACAGTCATTTCTGAATTTTCTTACATGTTCCAATAATCTGAGTGTCCATGAGATCCGTATTTCCATTTAGTTGAGAGTAGGTGTCAGTCAAGTCTCTGGTGGGCAATAAAAGTACATGGAAAAAATTGTTCGAAGACAACTGAAGGACAGCAGGACAAAGTTAAGGGACTCAGCATGGAACACTGAAGCACCCAGACAGCAGCAACTGTGGGAAGACTTTAACAACCACAGCACTTAAGGGAAAAGAGCGTGACCACTGTTGTTAATGCAGGCGCATCTACAGCTACAGGAGAGCTGAATCAAAGATCTGTGGTCCTAGAACAGCTCAGCCACTTCTCACACTACAGACTCAGCACAGAAGAGCATCAGGAAAGAACATCATGCCTGCCATCTTCCTCAGGCTTCTCTCTAGTCTCTTTCTGGTGCCCACATTGTTAACGGGATCTAACCACAAGTTTGTCTGATGGTACAATTCTGAGTCTGACTCTTTAGAGTAGAAAGCAAGGTAGAAAAAAGCAGATTAAGAAATTGCAGGGGGAAACAATGCACAGTTTGAACTGTTGTTACATTATGTACTAAATCAAATGAATTTAATCAAAGGCTGCTTCTTCCATCTTCAACTTTAATAATCTCTAAGTTAAGTTAATTCTTTTCTGTTTGGGGACAGCATCTCAGTATGGAGCCCAAGATGGCCTGAAACCCACAGTCTTTTTGCCTAGGTCTTCCAGCTCCTGGGATTATGAATGCATCAACACATCCAGAATTTTCCATTAATTTTAAATTCTTGTTGATTATCTTGTTCTAAAAGTATTCTTTTAAAACATTATTTTAAAAGTATAACTTCATAAGCGAAGCACACAGACTTTCAATATATAGCTTGACGAATCTTTACAATTATGAACATGCTATATAAATTCTCTCCCAGATCAGAAAACAAAATTACAGGTCCCCCAGAAGGTCTCTTTTGTTCCCTACCTCCTCACAGAACACCGCCACCCTATCTCTCACAAAGAAATGAGTTGTAATGGATTTAACTTTAGTTAGTAAGTGTTCTGCTTTCATATATTCATTAGAATATGTTGTCCTTCTAAACATGTTTGTAAATCTTACCATAGTGTGATGGAGGAAGGTCATTGACTAATAAAGAAACTGCGTTGACCCATTTGATAAGCCAGCCTTTAGGTGGGTGGAGTAAACAGAACAGAATGCTAGGAGGAAGAGGAAGTGAGCTCAGATGCAAGGCAGCTCCTCTCAGAGGCAGACGCGATGCAGCCAGCCGCCAGGTGAGACATGCTGAATCTTTCCTGGTAAGACTAGTGCCACACAGATTATTAGAATTGGGTTGATCGGCATATGAGAATTAGCCAGTAAAGGCTAGAGCTAATGGGCCAAGCAGTGTTTAAAAGAATGCAGTTTGTGTGTCATTATTTTGGGGCATAAGCTAGCCAGGCGGCTGGGAGCTGGGTGGTAGGAACGCAGCCCGCTGCTCCCACAACAATAGTGTTATGTGGCACTGCATATTATTTTTGAATCATAGTCTAATGTATAAATATACCATATACTACCTTTATTTGTCGTTCTTCTAATAAGGCAGTAACTTGTGGCTATTTTTGGTTTTTGTATTAAGCGTCGTGTGTGTGTGTGTGTGTGTGTGTGTGTGTATCTCTGTGTGTATGTGCGTGCTTGCAAGCTACTGATGACTAGTGATTGAACCCAGGGCCTTATGCATACTAGACAATCACTCTACAGCTCAGCTGCATTCATAGCCTTTTCTAGATAAATTACTGAAAATATTCTTGTATTTGGCCCTTGGTAAGTATATGTGCTTTTTCATAGAGGACTTTGATCTGGAAGAATTGCTGAGTCAGAGAGTGTACATGTATGGGCAGGTTTACTACATGTCTCCAGACTTTCAAAGATGTTTTCAACAGTTCCCATTGCCACTAGCAGTGGGTAAATTTCATTTGCTTACATCTCCACACTCATAGTTCCCTTTTCTATGCTTTTACTGTTGTGGAGGATGTGTGATGGTATTGAAATACAATTTTCTTTGGCTTTCCTATGGTGACCAATGATCTGAATACCCTTTGGCATATTCCTTGGTCATTTGGATATAAACTATGAGCTGCATGCTCCACTCTATCCTATGTCAGTCAGGTGGTCCTCTGATTTGGTAGTGATAGAAATGCATCATATATTCTGGGTTTGAGCCTTTTGTTGACTGTAGCTGGCTGTGTCTGTGGAGTGGGTGGTAAGTGTGCACACTACAAATTTCTTTCATTCTATGGTGTTCCTTTGTGGAATTCCAATGGTGCATTTTGATAGATAAATCCTAGCTTTGAACAATGAAATTGACCAGAGTTTTACATTTTGGTTAGCATAGTTTGTATATGTTTCAGGAAGTTTTGCCAGCCTACCCAACTGTCGTACTATGCTCATCTGTGTTTTTAGTTTAAGAACATGGCAGTGCTCTCTTTCACATTCAGTCTCAATCCGTCTAAAACTTCTTTTTGAACGTGGTGCAAAGCAACAGTAAGATGTATTGCCTGCTTGGTTCTGTTAATGGAAAAGATTGTCCTTTCTCCTCTGTAGTGCTTGTTTTAATTTATTTATAGTGACTTTAACTATAAATTAGTTTATGGAGATTTAGCATTTAAAAATGATGTTGTTTTACATTGACTCCAGACTTCTTAGGGAATTTCAGTAAACATTAATGTTTCCTACAGAATATACCCAATTTTTCTAGTTGCTGTTTTCACAATCACCTGTGTAGAATGGTATATTTTGTCCATGATATATGCTATAGGATTTTATTTGTATTCATTAAGATTATTATTTTGTCATATTAATTTTTAGACAGATTTTACTTTTTTGCTATTTGTCATTTGCAGTTTTGTAGAAGGAGCTGCGGGCAGGCCTGCTTTTTGTTCCACCCGGCTCCGGCACGGCTAGCTTTATACCCGAAATAACAACACACAAATTGTATTCTTTTAAACACTGCCTGGCCCATTATATCTAGCCTCTTCTTGGCTAACTCTCATATCTTGATTAACCCATTTCTAATAATCTGTGTAGCACCACGTGGTGGTGGCTTACCAGGAAAGATTCAGCATGTCTGACCTGGCGGCTGGCTCCATTGCATCTGACTTCACTTCCCTTCTTCTCAGCATTCTGTTCTGTCTACTCCACCTATCTAAATCCTGCCCTATCAAAAAGCCAAGGCAGTTTCTTTATTAACCAATGAAAATAACAAATAGATGACCTTCCTACATCACAGTTGTTTCTTTGGGAATTTGTAACATCCTGCACACACACAAAAAAACTTTTATTTTTTGGATTTTTCATGCCTTATTTCCCACTGATTGTTCTTTGAGCTAGTTCTGGGAGAATTTCAACTAGCAGTAGTGACAACTGATGCATTTGTTACTGTTCATAATTTCTGGAGGTACTTTTGGGCATTTCTGGTAATCAACACAATGTTGAGAACCTGTCCATTGGTTTAATTTAGGACATAGAACTTTAATTTGAAATCATAAATGAGATTATTTGGCCCTTTTCTATTCTGGTCTGACTGATATTTATACTATATTAATGCCTTAAAAGTGAGATCAAACTCTTGTGAAGATACATAGGACTAAAGATAAGTGTATGATGTTAATATATATTACATGTATAATATATACTAATATATATATATCATATGTGTTAATATGCACATAAGAAAATGATTGCAGGTCTAATTTTATCATATATAGACACAGATACCTGCTCTTGTACTTTCGTTTATATCTTTTCACATTTACAAATAAGCAACTATGAAATGAGCTTATATTTCCTTCTTTTCTAATAATCTCCCATCACCCTCATACAATATTTGCCATGAGTTACTTTGTCTCTTTTAGATTTTTCTGTTGATGTCTTCCTTTGAATCAAGACATATTCTTTTCTTAACAGATTAAATTCAAATAATATCCTTCATAGTCTCCATATGAAATTTGAGGACCTTAGTTTTATATGTGTCCATACTTTCCATCTCTAAACTCTATTATTCCCTATTCATTGTTTTCCCTGTCTCTTCATCCCATTATTGTATTTTAACAGTATTGTTTCATTGTGGTTGCTGCTCTGGTATATTTTATTTTTTTGTGATTCTTTCTCTGTTCTTTCTGAGCCACATTGAATTATATTTCAACTCCCTCTGCATCCCTCTCTAGTTTTTTTTTTTTCTGATTCTTTGTAGTTCTTTGAATGCCTTGATTAATTCACTCCGTTACTTTGAATTCATGGCAATGATCTTGGCTAAGATTTTCATCTGCTTGCTGGCAATATTTTCTCCTAGAGATTATGGTTTTGTTCTATTATTTGTTTTTCCTATTTCTTTCTTCTTAAAGCACTAAAAATAAAATGAGTCTATGCTGTACTCTTTCCAATTTAACACATTCTTGATTGAGGTGATGAATTACAGTTGTATCAACAATTTTCACAATGACTGCATGAGGTAATACTTAGACAATACTGTATCTGGTGGAGATTTATTTGTCCGTGAGTTATTTAGTTTTTATTTTTCCTCCTGGATATACACAAACCACCAGCTTTTCAGCAGCCAAAGAGGACCATAATTCAATCTTTTTCTAGACTCACCTACAGACTATTTTGTATAACAATGTTGTTTATCATTTCGTGAAGTCAAATTTTTACTAAAGAAAAGTCCAGTCCTCAATTCATTTTATTGTCTTTCTAACATTATAAACCATGCCCACTATTTAGAATCATAGTAAAAGCAGCGGGTTCATATAAATGAAGTAACTGAAAATAATTCAATGCAGAGTATCACTAAAGGGGATAGTTATACATAAAGGAAAGCAATAAAAAATGGTGACTACCATGAGACTAACAACAAATAGGGATACAGAATCTCCTGAGAAGATAGATGAGGGAGAGGGGGTGGAGTGAGGAAGTCAGCCAGCCATAAGAGCTGATATCCCAATAAGGTCATTGTCTTTTAGTAAAGGACTATCAATCTATGGCTCATTAGAGAAAGAGCCTGGAAATAACTAACTCAGTTTTATTTTTTTCCTTCTTTAATATTTTCTTTAGAGATTACCATTAGCTAAAGTCAATTTGAAGCTGTAGGAAAGGAAAAGTACTTGGGTCATATAGTCCATTTTAGTTAGTTGATAGTAGGGCCAAGCAATTTGCATTAGGTTCAGGGAGGAATAAAGAGAAATTGTTAAGCTGAGAAGCAATTTTGGTCTTGGATCTCAGGATTTGTCATCATGTTCTTTAGGTTAGTAGGACATGTGAGAGAAAACATGGCAAACGCTGATACATGAGTATGTACAGTGCTCTTTTCATGGCATATTATTGTATTCTTTCATTATTATTGACTTTGGTACTTTCCCCCATATACTATTTAGTGTGTGTTTGAGGATACTATTAAAGGCCTTATTTCCTGTTGTTTGAGATGGTTATTAGGAGACTAAGGAGGAAGAAATAATCTATCTTATAACTGTGTATGAAAATAAAAGAATAACTCAGGACGTGAAAATGACTTGGAGGCTGTTACAGTATTCGAGATGACAGATGATATGGCCTTAGACTTGAGAAACTATAGAAGTGCCGAGAAATATATGAATTAAAAAGTATACAACAATGAAAAGGGGCTTTGTTTTTGAGTTAAACATGAGGGGTGGACATGTACAGCTATGTAGATGGCAATTCCATTTACTGAAGAAGCTGATCCATAACAAGGGTTCTTGTTGGGGAATATTATTTTACAGTGTGTGATTTTTATTTATGCTGCATCCGTTTAACTCTATGAACCTGTGGTTTTTTGCTTGTCTAAAATATCTGATGGTCCTAATAAAGAGCTGAATGGCCAATAGCGAGGCAGGAGCAAGGATGAATGAGATTAGCAGGCAGAGAGCATAAACAAAAGGAGGAAAAAGGAAGGAAGAGCAAGAAAGAACACTACATTTTGTCGTACCAACATGGCCCCATGTTTCCACATAGGGCGTGAGAAAGCTGAAAAAAAAAATACAGCTCCTTTAAGAAATCCTGTTGTACAGCAGAGCACTTAAACAGCATTTTTTTTCATGCTAAATAAAAACAAAAACCTAAGTAAAAATGCCTGCCACAACGCAAACATCGACATGCTAGAGCTCCAGGAAGGTTGAATGGAGTTCCTTGTCCCATACCTCTAACCTGGCTGCAAGCTTTCAGCTTGGCTTTTACTACCCAGTCTGAGAGTGGATGGAGCTGGACTATAGAGCACTAGGTGTTGTTTAGTAGTCTAAAGTTTGCTAAGTCAAAAAAGACTAGAGATACTCAGTAAAACAGGTCTAGATGGAAAAAAACCCTAAACACGTTCCAGTGTGTTTTACAGTTTGTTCAGGCTTATGAAAAAAAAAATTAAATGGGTATAGGCAGATAAAAAAAAGAAATAAATAGTTTTTAAAAAAGAATAAACTATAGTCTTTAAAGAGACAGTAAGAGTAGGAGAAAAGCCATGCAAATATGGGAAACACACAGGGAGTCTGGATCCTGTGTAGTGTTGTGTTGACTTTGAATTTTTTGATTGATGAAAAGCAGAGGGCAGCTGCTAAGAGACCTGGAATTGAAAGAGGGACTGTAGAAATAAACCAGTGTACATACTTCAGGAAAGCCTTAACTTTGAAAAAGCTGAAAAATGTATTTGTCAAGTGGAACTCAAAAGTGCTTTGGAGAAGCAGTTTTGCTTTTGTTTCCACAGGAAAGAAGAGGCTGTGGATTTGTTCCAGGTTGATATGGATCTCGTTTGATCAAGGGAGACCTCCTGAAACTTGACAGATGATATCTATCAACAAAGGTTTTAACTGATCTATCCAGGACTTGGCCATTATGTCAGATTTTTCTCGGGAACCCTTGGAAATGTCTTCACCAGAGCCAGCAGAAAGAGTTATGGAGAAAACTGCACCCACACTCAAAAGAGAAAAGGGGGTGGGGGTAATTTTGGTTATTTTTTGTTATTGGTTTTTGTTATAATTTAGGGGAATATAGGAATATAGTATGAAAACAATTAATTAACCTCAGATATTTGCATTGGCATGATTTTTGTTATATTGATACAAATTCAAAGTCAATTTTGTCACACTTTGTTTTTACTCTTGTTTAAAGGACTTTTGTACGTTGATAAAATTTAAGGTTTCTTGTTACAACACACTATATATGTTTCTACTCTTGTTTAAAGGATTTTTGTACATTGATAACAATTTAAGGTTATTTTTGTTACAACATATTGTATATATATTCCTATTCTTGTTTAAGGTATTTTACCTAGGTAATTCATTTAAAAATGTATGGTAAAATTCTAGGTTTTGAAATCTATTATCATTAACTATTAAGGAAAATCAAGAAACACAGGTCAGTAGTTAGTCATCTATAACAATCAACTTTGTGAATAAGCTAGGTATCTTTTTCAGATCATACATAGATATATTTTAGATAGACAGATAGTTTTAAAACCTTTCAAATACCTACAGAATATGGAATTTAAAATGTTATGTTAATTTAGGACTTTTCATGACAGACACATCTACATCTGCTCCTGGAAGCACCAATTTACTTCAGAGATGATGGGCATTTAGTAAACTCCTTATGGAGTTTGCTTTCAATGTGGAAAGGCTAGCCATTTGGCTAAGAAGCTGCTCTTGCCTGGACTACTTGACAGTATGTTGTATAAACTAGACCCACAGGAAAATGAGTACTGAACTTTGCCAAAACAAGGTAGGATGGTTCTTCACGGTTCCTGCTCCACAGAAGAAACTGCCAGACATTCTGCAGGACACAGAGGAAAGTGACTGACAAACTGCCAATATAGGCAGGACAGTCATTCAAATTTTCTGCTTCATTGAAAAGTCTGCCAGATGTTATGGGCCTGTAGGCTGAAGGCAGATGCCCCAAAGTTGTAAAGGAACTTTGGGTGACTGTCCAGACAACCAGATGTCTTTGTCATTGCTAGAATTTTTTGAAGTCATTTGCAATGCACTTTTTGCTTATTTAAATATTGTCTTTGGTGGGATGAAGACAAGATAGTTACAGTTGCAGTTTTCCTTAGATATGATAGAACGTAAGTTAGGTATAAAATTTTGGATTTCCTAAGATAGGATATGGAGTATTTTCTTTAAATTTACCAGACACAAATGAATTGGAATTCAGTACATTGTGAATGTAATCTTTACTTGATAATTTTTCTTATTGTAAACAGTCTTACTATATTAAAGTTAAAACTTTTCATTTTTGTTTAGAAAGAAAAAAAGGGGAAATGTTGGGGAATATTATTTTAAGGTGTGTGACTTTTGTTTATGCTGCATTTGCTTAACTTTGTAAAGCTGTGATTCTTTGCCTGTCTAAAACACCTGATGGTCCTATTAAAGAGCTGAATGGCCAACAGCGAGGCAGGAGCAAGGATAGGTGGGGCTGGCAGGCAGAGAGGATGAATAGAAGGAGGAATCTAGGGGAAAGGAGAGGGAACAAGATAAAACAAGGAGAGGAGGACACCAGGGGCCAGCCTCCCAGCTAGCTACCCAGTTACAGAGTAAAATGGAAGTAAGAAATACAGAAGAAAGATAAAAGCACAGAGAATAAAGGTAGTTGGGACAATTTAAGTTAAGAAAAGCTGACAAGAAACATGCCAAGCTAAGGCCAGGCATTCCTAACTAAGAATAAGCCTCTGTGTGTGATTTAATTGGGAGCTATGTGGTGGGCCCACTCAGAAAACCAAAAGAACAAAACATTACACAAAAGTATCTATCATGACCACTTTGTTTTCTTTGCTCTCATACATTTCCTCAGATTTACAGAAATTAAGAAAAATAACTTGTGAAATATTATTGTTACTTTAAAAGAAATACAATGTGACAAGGTCTGTCAGTCTTTTAAGATTAACAACAATGCATGCTTTAAAATTTTGTTTATTTCCTTCCAAAGTATGAAAGAAATCCATAGAACTTTGCTTCACCCAACGAACATTCTTTGTGTAGGGTTGTGGTCTTGTGGGCTTTCTTCTGTCCACTTTAGCATATCTATTGGTGTCACTCCTGTTCAGCTCATGGTTAGGCCGTCGTGTTGGTGAGACTTCATTGGTGTAGGCTCTGACATTCCTAGCAGACACAATCTCACAACAAACTCCCTTAACCTCTTCTCCTTCTCTTCTGGGTTTAAATGGATGAGTATATATCCCCTGGGACCAGCTCTTCAACTCTGCATGTTGACTGGTTGCAGTTTTCAGTGATGATCTCTATCTGTTGCAAAGACAAGTTTCTCTAATGAAAGGTGAGGGCTATACTTGTCTGAGGATATAAAGACAAAATTTAGATTGTTGTTAGGGAGTATGTTGGTTTAGTAAAGTGGTAGGTATAGATTTTCCTCCAATATCAATGACTTCACTATCCTCATACGAGCTGGTGATCCCATACCAAATGACCATCCCTGAAAATATATATAAAAATATCATTATACATACTGCGCAGCTTACATTTAGGAATACATATTTATAAACACATACATATATACATGTTATAACAATTAAAAAAGAGGTCATGAATTCAAAAAGAACAAGGAGGGATATGTGGGAGGACTAGAAGGGAGGAAAAGGAATGAGAAAATATAATATCATAATCTCAAAAATTAAAAATGTTTATTTATTTTGTGTGTATATGTGTGTGTGGGGGGTACATCGGTGGAGGTTTGAGGACAATTTGCAAGAGTCAGCTCTGTGTATCTTGCAGATGAAGTGTGTGGTGATTTCAGCAGTAGGATCTTACCATGTATTTATAGTAACCAATGGCAATGCCAGTAGCCTAGATTGTTTAGAAGACTTCCAGATTCTCCCTAGCCAATAAATTGGAGGGACGCATCTCATGTTTTGTACTGCAATGTTTTATTTCCAATGTCTTCTATGCAACATTGTCACTCACATAGGCTAATTCTATTACCACTGCTTTTTTAAAAAAAAAATTTTTTTGAAAGAAGCTATTTTCTTACTTTTTACAGCAAATGTTCAAATATGCTAATTAAACATTATATTTAATAATATACTATTATACAATGTGGTTAATCTACAATTATGTGGTTAGACTATAAATCATCTCTGAGTCAATGTGCTCTTGAACAAGTGTCTATGACAAATTAGGCCTAGAAATTTCTGGGTTTTTTCTCGTATTATGATAACATTTCTCTTTAAAATAGTGACAGTATTCCTCATGTGCTTTTACATAATGATATTAGTGAACATGATAGAGGTGATATTAATGAACATAATAGAGGGTTAATGCTCTTCCTTCCTTCCTTCCTTCCTTCCTTCCTTCCTTTCTTTCTTTCTTTCTTTCTTTCTTTCTTTCTTTCTTTCTTTCTATTCCATTCATTCTTTCTTTCTGTTTGCTTGCTCCACTTTTCAAAATTTCTCTCTTTTTCTTGTTATTTGTACAAGATGTTCAAATACCTTGTCTTTCCTTACCTCTCAATCAATTAATGCTGAGAAGTGTCCCAAAGGTTAGCATGCATTTCAAATAGTGTTTTCATGAGGTCGTAGAGTGGAAGTCATTCTGGGATGTCTTGAAGAGAGACTGGTAAAGGAAAGCTAGAAGACGGCAATTTCTGGGAGGTAAGAACATTAGTTCTTTTATTGAGTTTTAAGTATTACTGTACATCAAAGCTTTCACTGTGGAAATCCAAAGGCAGGATGCAGAGAGTGAAAGCTGTCATTCTCAGCCACAGTAGGTGACCTGTTCAAATGCATCGAGGAACAGCGAGTCTTTCTCTGTGCTAGAACCATGTTTGGAAAAGGCATGTGTGGGTAGCTTTTATTGAAGACTAAAATATTTTGACAAATCCAAAATGCAACTGGGAGCCTTGTCACTAAATTTAGCTCTATACATTGAGATGTAAAGTGGCGCTAATCACATATTCCAACTGTCAAAATCTTTGGCAGACTGGGTTAGTGAGCAAGGAAGGCATAAAAGAAGAAAAAAGTGTCTGCCAAGGGAAAAATAGGTTATAAATGCAGATTTTATCTGTAGATTCAAGTGTTTTCACTAAACATGCCAAGAAAGGAGAATTTAGAATCTCAGTGAAAGGATTTTAAAAAGAAGTTAAAATCAAACATGGAAAAGACAGACCATGAGAACAAAAGCAAGATGAGGAATATCCACTGATTTTTTTTCTCCACGTATTATAATTTTATTGAATTTGAATTTGGCTCTTACTTGAAAATATTAGGAAACTTAACTTGGGATTTAGTTTTCCTGTTGACATTCAGCTGGAAAGGTAAGTCATACATTATTTAAATAAAGAATAATAAATCCATTTGAAAGGGCTAGATCAAACTCATACGGATATGTATTATTCTCCCAGAACTTCAGACTCCAAAGGCAGCTGGTAGACCCCAGAGGTTAACAGTTCATTTTCCTGCACATATAGCTCTCCAGAAAGGTGGCTTTGTGTCTAAGTGATTTCGCAGACAGGTAGGTACTACATTATTGACTTAATCTCCACTAAATTTTGATTCAATGCTTTCTGCTCTATCATCCTCAGTTTTTTATTTATTTAGCAATTATCAAACATCTATCAGATACTAAATGTGAAATTTAACATCATTTATAAGAATTTTATTTCCATTAGGAAACCCAGATAGTTGCGTTGAATGAGCCAACAGTTCTGGGTGCTGAGGAAAGGATATTTGAACTGAATCACGAAGCTATGTAGATCTGGTAGAAGTAAGGGTGGAAAGAGAACACTTTGGAAGTGGAATAAGACCACGCAAAGATGTGAGGGTGTCAAGGGTAGAAGTTTCAGAAGCACCACACGTACCATTAAGGCTACTCGATGTTGTAGGGTAGAAGCAGGAAAGGTTAGAATAACACTCTTCAAAATGTCTTTAGAAGGGGATTAGTTCTTCCACAGAAAACTTACCATTCAAAGATGACTTTGAGTAAACAAACTATAGTTATCTTCTAAAAATTTGGGAACTATTATCATATTAACATTATAAGAATCCTATAAAATCAATTCACATTTATCTCTGATTATAAGATCCCAAAGAATGTTTTTTTAAGTAGATAAGAGTTGGTACACGGCAATTGTATTTTTTTCATTGAAATTATATATGTATATTTATATACAAAATTACGTGCATTATAGGGATTCTTAGGTAAACAGGTAAGATTTCATATGGCTTTTTGAGACATTAATATTCTTATTTATTTTTCTACCTTCTTTTTCTGTATTTACCTTCCTTCCCCTTCCTAAAGAGCCCTCCTTTTCATTTCCCCTACACCCATCTGAATTCTGGCAATGCTTCCATTTTACTTTCCATGCTTCTGCAGTTACTTATGGATATGTACTCACATCTGAAGATTTAGAGCTAGGAGCTTCCAATTAGCAAGAACACTCACTCAATATGATCTTCTCTAGTTTCATCCATTTATCTTCACAGTTCTTGATGCATTGTTCTTTTTTTATTGAAAAAAAAATTTTCTCACTTCCTCCCCGCCTCCCATTCCCCTCCCCCTCCTCCCACCCCTCTCCCCCTCCCCCCACTCCTTCTCCTCCATCTCTAGTCCCAAGAGCAGTCAGGGTTCCCTGCCCTGTGGAAAGTCCAAGGTCCTCCCCCCTCCATCCAGGTCTAGGAAGGTGAACATCCAAACTGTCTAGGCTCCCACAAAGCCAGAACATGAAGTAGGATCAAAACCCCATGCCATTCTCCTTGGCCTCTCCTCAGCTCTCATTATCCGCCATGTTCAGAGAGTCCGGTTTTATCCCATGCTTTTTCAGTCACAGTCCAGCTGGCCTTGGTGAGCTCCCAATAGATCGGCCCCACTGTCTCAGTGGGTGGGTGCACCCCTCATGGTCCTGACTTCCTTGTTCATATTCTCCCTCCTTCTGCTCCTCATTAGGACCTTGGGAGCTCAGTCCAGTGCTCCAGTGTGGGTCTCTGTCTCTATCTCCATCCATCGCTAGATGAAGGTTCTATTGTGATATGAAAGATATTCATCAGTATGGTTATAGGATAGGTTCATTTCAGGTTCCCTATCCTCAGGTGCACCAATGAACTAACTGGGGACATTGCCCTGGGCACCTGGTAGCCATTCCCAGTTCAAGTCTCTTGCCAACCCGTAGGTGGCTCCCTTAACTAAGATATGAGTTTCCCTGCTCCCCTATCCAACCTTCCTTTATCCCCAATCACCCTGATTCCCCCAGTTCCCCTCATCCTCTCCTTCACACTTTTCTCTCCCCATCTCCCCTCACCCCTATCCCACCCCACCCCCAAGATTCCATTTTTTTGCCCGGCTATCTTGTCTATTTCCCACAGCTGGGAAGATAACTATATGTTTTTCCTTGGGTTTACCCTCTTGTTTAGCTTCTTTAGGATCACAAATTATAGACTCAGTGGCCCCTATCCATGGCTATAAACCAATTATGAGTGAGTACATCCCATGATCTTCTTTTTGGGTCTGGGTTACCTCACTCAGGATAATATTTTATATTTCCATCCATTTGCATGCAAAATTCGAGAAGTCGGGGGCTACCAGGAGTCCCTCTGTAGGTGCTGAGAAGTCCCATCTGGAAGGGTGAGTGTGTGCTATCCTGGGGTGGACTGTCCCAGTAGAGAGCACAAACGCCCCTCCCCCAGCACCTGCTGCAGGGCTTTCTTTCCTACACACGCGCCCCCACCCCCACCCCCAAGCCTGCCTTGTCTGCAAGGTCCTTTGCTGTAGAACAGTTTCCTGCCCAACCCAGAGCAGTGAGAGCCTGACTAGAGGGCAGGCCTCAAGGTCCCCGCCAGGGAATGCGGGCCCCCGCCGCTGGGGCTGCAGTGTCTGCTGTGCTCTCCTGTACCGGCTCTGCCTGCCCCCCATTTCCCTTGGCCCCTGGCTCATCGGGGCTACCAGGAGTCCCTCTGTAGGTGCTGAGAAGTCCCATCTGGAAGGGTGAGTGTGTGCTATCCTGGGGTGGACTGTCCCAGTAGAGAGCACAAACGCCCCTCCCCCAGCACCTGCTGCAGGGCTTTCTTTCCTACACACGCGCCCCCACCCCCACCCCCAAGCCTGCCTTGTCTGCAAGGTCCTTTGCTGTAGAACAGTTTCCTGCCCTTTCACTAAGGCTACCAACCCAGAGCAGTGAGTGCCTGACTTGAGGGCAGGCCTCAAGGTACCCACCAGGGAACGTGGGGCCCCTGCTGCTGGGGCTGCAGTGTCTGCTGTGCTCTCCTGGATCTGCTCTGCCTGCCCCCTACTTCCCTTGGTCCCTGGCTCATTGGAGCTACCAAGAGTCCCTGTGCAGGTGCTGAGAAGTTCCATCTGAACTGGTGAGTGTGTACTATCCTGGGGCGGACTGTCCCGGTAGAGAGCACAAACCCCCCTACACTAAGGCTACCCAACCAGAGCAGTGAGTGCCTGCCTAGCGGGCAGGCCTCAGCAACCCCCAAAAGGGAGCGCAGGCACCTCCAGCTTGTACTGCAGTGTCACCTGTGTTCTACTCGACCCCGCCCTACACCTTGCATTCGGCCTTCTTTCCGTGGGTCATTGGAATACCAGGCATCCCTGTTTTGGTGTTGAGGAGTTCATCTGCAAGGGAACGGTTCCTGCCCCTACACTGAGGAGATACACCCAGAGAGTTAGTCACAGCAAAGACTGATCCAAGACACCAGGCCTCTCCTGGCTCCATTTGAAGGAAAAGATGGGCAGGCGCCAATGCAAGAATTCCCCCAACAACTTGAAAAGCAACGTGACATCACCAGAATCCAGGAATCCCGAAATGAGAAGTGTACACGCTAATCCAGAAGAATTAGAAGAATTCGACTCAAAAGTGAATTATATGAAAATAATAGAGGACCTTAAAGAGGAGGTGAAAAACTGCCATAATCAATTAGAGATTACAAACAAAAAGGTAGAGGAAATGAATAAATATCTCAAAGATACCCAAGAAAACCAAGAGAAACAAGAAAAAGTAATCAAACAGGTAAGGAAAACAGTTCAAGACTTGAAGAATGAAGTGGAAGTAATAAAGAAAACACAAACCGAGGGAAGGATGGAGATGGAAAATTTGGATAAACGAACAGGAACTACAGAGACAAGTACCACCAACAGATTACAAGAGATAGAAGAAAGAATCTCAGACACTGAAGATACCATAGAGAAAATAAACTCTCTGATCAAAGAAAACAGCATAACCAACAAATTCTCATCACAAAACATTCAGGAAATCTGGGACACAATAAAAAGACCAAACCTAAGAATAATAGGGATAGAAGAAGGAGAAGAAGTACAGCTCAATGGTCCAGAAAATATATTTAATAAAATTATAGAAGAAAACTTTCCCAACCTTAAGAAAGATATTCCTTTGAAGGTCCAAGAAGCATACAGAACACCGAATCGACTGGATCAAAAAAAAAACTCCTCGTCATATAATAATCAAAACATAAAACATACAGAATAAAGAAAGAATATTAAGAGCAGCAAAGGAAAAAGGTCAAGTTACCTATAAAGGTAAACCTATAAGACTTACACCTGATTTCTCTATGGAAACCATGAAAGCCAGAAGGTCCTGGATAGATGTGCTGCAGAAACTAAGAGACCATAGATGCAAGCCCAGACTACTGTACCCAGCCAAGCTTTCGTTCACTATAAATGGAGAAAACAAAATTTTCCAGGATAAAAACAAATTTAAACAATACGTAGCCACAAATCCAGTCCTACAGAAAGTAATAGACGGAAAATCACAAACCAAGGAGTCCAACAATGCCCACAGTAACTCAGACATCTAATGACCCTTCACCAGCACAACTTGAAGAAGGGAAACACACAAACTCTACTACCAAAAGAAAGAAAGAGAGAAAGGAAAAATGAACGGAGTTAACAACCACTGGTCATTAATATCACTTAATATCAATGGACTCAACTCACCTATAAAGAGGCACAGGCTAAGAGATTGGATTCGAAAACAGGATCCAACATTCTGCTGTTTACAAGAAACACACCTCAACCACAAAGACAGACATCTACTCAGAGTAAAGGGCTGGGAAAAGGTTTATCAAGCAAACAGACCTAAGAAACAAGCAGGTGTGGCCATACTAATTTCTAAGAAAGTTGACTTCAAACTAAAATCAATCAAAAGAGATGGAGAGGGACATTTTTTACTCATAACAGGAACAATTCACCAGGATGAAGTCTCAATCCTGAATATATATGCCCCTAATATAAAAGCACCCACTTATGTAAAAGAAACGTTACTAAAACTCAAGGCAGTCATCAAACCACACACACTAATAGTAGGAGATTTCAACACTCCTCTCTCACCAATGGACAGGTCAATCAGACAGAAACCTAACAGAGAAATAAGAGGATTAAGGGAGGTAATGAATCAAATGGACTTAACAGACATCTATAGAACATTCCACTCAAATAAGAAAGAATATACCTTCTTCTCTGCAGCTCATGGAACCTTCTCGAAAATAGACCACATACTCGGTAACAAAGCAAACTTACACAGTTACAAAAAAATATCGGTAACCACCTGTGTCTTATCAGATCACCATGGATTAAAGTTAGAATTCAACAACAATGCTATCCCCAGAAAGCGTACTAACTCATGGAAACTGGACAGTCAACTACTGAACCACACCTGGATCAAGGAAGAAATAAAGAAAGAAATTAAAGTCTTTCTTGAATTCAATGAAAACGAAGACTCAACATACTCAAACCTATGGGACACTATGAAAGCAGTGCTAAGAGGAAAGTTCATAGCATTAAGTGCCCACTTAAAGAAAACGGAGAAAGCACACATTGGAGACTTAATAGCCCACCTGAAAGCTTTAGAAAAAAAAGAAGCAGACTCACCTAGGAGAAGTAGAAGACTCGAAATAATCAAACTGAGGGCTGAAATCAACAAAATAGAAACACAGAAAACAATCCAAAGAATCAATGAAACAAAAAGCTGGTTCTTGGAGAAAATCAATAAGATTGATAAACCCCTATCCAAACTAATCAAACGGTGGAGAGAGAATACGCAAATTAACAAAATCAGAAACGAAAAGGGAGACATAACCACAGACACAGAGGAAATTCAGAGAATCATTAGATCTTACTACAAAAACCTGTATGCCACAAAATTGGAAAATGTAAAAGAAATGGACACTTTTTTAGATAAGTACCATATACCCAAGTTAAACCAGGACCAGGTGAACGATCTAAATAGACCTGTTAGTCGCGAAGAATTAGAAGTTGTTATAAAAAAACCTCCCCACCAAAAAAAGCCCAGGTCCAGACGGCTTCAATGCAGAATTCTACCAGAACTTACAAGAAGACCTAATACCTATACTCCTTAATGTATTTCACAATATTGAAACAGAGAAGTCATTGCCAAATTCTTTTTATGAAGCTGAAGTTACTCTGATACCAAAACCACACAAAGACACAACCAAGAAAGAGAACTATGGGCCAATCTCACTCATGAACATTGATGCAAAAATACTCAATACAATACTGGCAAACCGAATCCAAGAACACATTAGAAAAATTATCCATTATGATCAAGTAGGCTTCATCCCAGAGATGCAGGGCTGGTTCAACACACGAAAATCTATCAATGTAATCCATCATATAAATAATCTGAAAGAAAAAACCCATATGATCATTTCATTAGATGCTGAAAAAGCATTTGACAAAATTCAACATCCCTTTATGATAAAGGTCTTAGAGAGATTAGGAATACAAGGGTCATTCCTAAGTATAATAAAAGCTATTTATAGGAAGCCGTCAGCTAACATCAAATTAAATGGAGAGAAACTCAAAGCTATTCCACTAAAATCAGGAACACGACAAGGTTGTCCACTCTCTCCATACCTCTTTAATATAGTGCTTGAAATTATAGCAATAGCAATAAGACAACATAAGGGGATCAAAGGGATTCAAATTGGAAAGGAAGAAGTTAAACTTGCATTATTTGCAGACGATATGATAGTGTACATAAGCGACCCCAAAAAATCCAGCAAAGAACTCCTTCAGCTGATAAACACCTTTAGTAGCGTTGCAGGATACAAGATCAATTCCAAAAAATCAGTTGCCCTCCTTTACACAAAGGATAAGGAAGCAGAGATGGAAATCAGAGAAGCATCACCCTTCACGATAGCCACAAATAGCATAAAATATCTTGGGGTAACTCTAACCAAGGAAGTAAAGGATCTATTTGACAAGAACTTTAAGTCTATGAAGAAAGAAATTGAGGAGGATACCAGAAAATGGAAGGATCTCCCTTGCTCTTGGATTGGGAGGATCAACATAGTAAGAATGGCAATTCTACCAAAGGCAATTTATAGATTCAATGCAATCCCCATTAAAATCCCATCAAATTCTTCACAGATCTTGAGAGGACAATAATCAACTTTATATGGAGAAACAAAAAACCCAGGATAGCCAAAACAATCTTATATAATAAAGGATCGTCTGGAGGCATTACCATCCCTGACCTCAAACTCTATTACAGAGCCTCAGTATTGAAAACAGCTTGGTATTGGCATAAAAACAGAGAAGTCGATCAATGGAACCGAGTAGAAGACCCTGATTTTAACCCACAAACATATGAACACCTAATTATTGATAAAGGAGCTAAAAGTATTCAATGGAAAAAAGAGAGCATCTTCAACAAATGGTGCTGGCAGAACTGGTTGTCAACGTGTAGAAGAATGAAAATAGATCCATATCTATCACCATGCACAAAACTCAAGTCCAAATGGATTAAAGACCTCAATATTAGTCTGAACACACTCAACCTGATAGAAGAAAAAGTGGGAAGTACTCTACAACATATGGGTACAGGAGATCACTTCCTACGTTTATCCCCAGCAGCACAGACATTAAGGACAACATTGAATAAATGGGACCTCCTGAAACTGAGTAGCTTCTGTAAAGCAAAGGACACTGTCACTAAGACAAAAAGGCAACCCACTGACTGGGAGAAGATCTTCACCAACCCTGCAACAGACAAAGGTCTGATCTCCAAAATATATAAAGAACTCAAGAAACTAGACTTTAAAATGCTAAAGAACCCAATAAAAAAATGGGGCACTGAACTGAACAGAGAATTCTCAACAGAAGAAATTCAAATGGCCAAAAGACACTTAAGGTCATGCTCAACCTCCTTAGCGATAAGGGAAATGCAAATTAAAACAACTTTGAGATACCATCTTACACCTGTCAGAATGGCTAAAATCAAAAACAGCAATGATAGCCTTTGCTGGAGAGGTTGTGGAGAAAGGGGCACACTCATTCATTGCTGGTGGGAATGCAAACTTGTTCAACCACTTTGGAAATCAGTGTGGCGATTTCTCAGGAAATTTGGGATCAACCTACCCCAAGATCCAGTAATACCACTATTGGGAATATACCCAAGAGATGCCCCATCAAATGACAAAAGTATCTGTTCAACTATGTTCATAGCAGCATTGTTTGTAATAGCCAAAACCTGGAAACAACCTAGATGCCCTTCAATGGAGGAATGGATGAAGAAAGTGTGGAATATATACATATTAGAGTACTACTCAGCGGTAAAAAACAATGACTTCTCGAATTTTGCGTGCAAATGGATGGAAATAGAAAACACTATCCTGAGTGAGGTATCCCAGACCGAAAAAGAGGAACATGGGATGTACTCACTCATAATCGGTTTCTAGCCATAAATAAAGGACATTGAGCTTATAATTTGTGATCCTAGAGAAGCTAAATAAGAAAGTGAACCCAAAGAAAATCATATAGTCATCCGCCGGGAGAGGGGAAGTAGACAAGATTGCAGGGCAAACACTGGGAACTTGCGGGTGAGGTGGCAAGGGGCAAAGGGGAAATGGGATGAGAAACATGAGAAGGGGAGGATGGGAGGAGCTCGGGGGATTGGGATGGTTGGGATATAGGAAGGGAGGATACGGGAGCAGCGAAGTATATATCCTAACTAAGGGAGCCATCTTAGGGTTGGCAAGAGACTTGACTCTAGAGGGGTTAGCAGGTGTCCAGGGAGATGTCCCCAGCTGGTACCTTGGGCAACTGAGGAGAGGGAACCTGAAATGACCCTATCCTATACTGATAAATATCTTACATATCACCTTAGAACCTTCATCTGGCGATGGATCGAGGTAGAGACAGAGACTCAATTTGGAGCAACGGTCTGAGCTCTTAAGGCCCAAATGAGGAGCAGAAGGAGGGAGAACATGAGCAAGGAAATCAGGACCACGAGGGATGCACCCACCCACTGTGACAGTGGAACTGATTTATTGTGAGCCCACCAAGGCCAGCTGGTCTGGGACTGAATAAGCATGGGTTGAAACTGGACTCTCTGAGCATGGCGGACAATGAAGGCTGATGAGAAGCCAAGGACAATGGCACTAGGTTTCGTTCCTAATACATGAACTGGCTTTGTGGGTGCTTAGCCTGTTTAGACGCTCACCTTCCTGGTCATAGATAGAAGACCTTCGTCTTCCCGCAGGGCAGAGAATTTGGACTGCTCTTCAGTATCGAGAGGGAGGGGGAATGGTGTGTGGGGAGGAGAAGAGGAGTGGGGATAGGGAGAGGGGACTGGGGGGAGGGGGCAATATTTGGGAGGAGGGGAGGGAAATGGGAAACGGGGAGCAGGTGGAAATTTTAATTAAAAAAGAATAAAAAAAAAACAAAAACAAAATTCGAGAAGTCATTGATTTTACTGCTGAGTAGTACTCTAATGTGTATATATTCCACACTTTCTTCATCCATTCTTCCATTGAAGGACATCTAGGTTTCTTCCAGGTTCTGGCTATTTTTTTTTTTTTTTTTGGTTTTTCGAGACAGGGTTTCTCTGTAGCTTTTGGAGCCTGTCCTGGAACTCCCTTTGTAGACCAGGCTGGCCTCGAACTCACAGAGATCCGCCTGCCTCTGCCTCCCAAGTGCTGGGATTAAAGGCGTGCGCCACCACCGCCCGGCCCAGGTTCTGGCTATTACAAATAATGCTGTTATGAACATAGTTGAACAAATGCTTTTGTCATATGATAGGGCATCTCTTGGGTATATTCCCAAGAGTGGTATTGCTGGGTCCAGGGGTAGGTTGATCCCAATTTTTCTGAGAAACCGCCACACTGATTTCCAAAGTGGTTGCACAAGTTTGCAGTCCCACCAGCAATGGATGAGGGTACCCCTTTCTCCACAACCTCTCCAGCAAAGGCTATCCTTGGTGTTTTTGATTTTAGCCATTCTGACAGGTGTAAGATGATATCTCAAAGTTGTTTTGATTTGCATTTCTCTGATCCCTAAGGAGGTTGAGCATGACCTTAAGTGTCTTTTGGCCATTTGAACTTCCTCTATTGAGAATTCTCTGTTCAGTTCAGTGCCCCATTTTTTAATTGGGTTAATTACCATTTTAAAGTCTAGTTTCTTGAGTTCTTTATATATTTTGGAGATCAGACCTTTGTAAGTTGCCGGGTTGGTGAAGATCTTCTCCCAGTCAGTAGGCTGCCTTTTTGTCTTAATGCCAGTGTCCTTTGCTTTACAAAAGCTTCTCAGTTTGAGGAGGTCCCATTTATTCAATGTTGCCCTTAATGTCTGTGGTGCTGGGGTTATACATAGGAAGTGATCTCCTGTGCCCATATGTTTTAGGGTACTTCCCATTTTCTCTTCTATCAGGTTCAGTGTGTTCAGATTGATATTGAGGTCTTTGATCCATTTGGACTTGAGTTTTGTGCATGGTGATAGATATGGGTCTATTTTCATTCTTCTACAGGTTGACATCTAATTGTGCCAGCACCATTTGTTGAAGATGCTTTCTTTTTTCCATTGTATACTTTTAGCTCCTTTATCGAAAATGAGGTGTTCATAGGTTTGTGGGTTAAAATCCGGGTCTTCTATATGATTCCATTGGTCGACTTCTCTGTTTTTATGCCAGTACCACACTGTTTTCATTACTGTAGCTCTGTAATAGAGTTTGAAGTCAGGGATGGTAATGCCTCCAGAAGTTCCTTTATTGTATAAGATTGTTTTGACTATCCTGGGTTTTTTTGTTTTTCCATATAAAGTTGATTTTTGTCCTCTCAAGATCTGTGAAGAATTTTGAAGGGACCTTGATGGGGATTGCATTGAATCTATAAATTGCCTTTGGTAGAATTGCCATTTTTACTATGTTGATCCTCCCAATCCAAGAGCAAGGGAGATCCTTCCATTTTCTGGTATCCTCTTCAATTTCTTTCTTCAATGCCTTAAAGTTCTTGCCAAATAGATCTTTCACTTCCTTGGTCAGAGTTACCCCAAGGTATTTTATGCTATTTGTGGCTATCGTGAAAGGTGATGCTTCTCTTATTTCCCTCTCTGCTTCCTTATCCTTAGTGTATAGGAAGGCAACTGATTTTTTGGAGTTGATCTTGTATCCTGCCACATTACCAAAGGTGTTTATCAGCTATAGGAGTTCTTTGGTAGAGTTTTTGGGGTTGGTTATGTATACTATCATATCATCTGCAAATAATGAAAGCTTAACTTCTTCCTTTCCAATACGGATCCCCTTGATCCCCTTATGTTGTCTTATTGCTATTGCTAGAACTTCAAGCACTATATTGAAGAGGTATGGAGAGAGTGGACATCCTTGTCGTGTTCCTGATTTTAGTGGGATGGCTTTGAGTTTTTCTCCATTTAATTTAATGTTAGCTGTCGGCTTGCTGTAAATAGCTTTTATTATATTTAGGTATGACCCTTGTATCCCTAATCTCTCCAAGACCTTTATCATAAAGGGATGTTGAATTTTGTCAAATGCTTTTTCAGCATCTAATGAAATGATCATATGGTTTTTTTCTTTCAGTTTATTTATATGGTTGATTACATTGATAGATTTGCGTATGTTGAACCAGCCCTGCATCTCTGGAATGAAGCCTACTTGATCATAATGGATAATTTTTCTAATGTGTTCTTGGATTCGGTTTGCCAGTATTTTATTGAGAATTTTTGCGTCGATGTTCATGAGTGAGATAGGCCTGTAATTCTCTTTCTTGGTTGGGTCTTTGTGTGGTTTTGGTATCAGGGTAACTGTAGCTTCATAAAAGGAATTTGGCAACGACTCTTCTGTTTCTATATTGTGAAATACATTAAGAAGTATAGGTATTAGCTCTTCTTGGAAGTTCTGGTAGAATTCTGCATTGAAACCATCTGGCCCTGGGCTTTTTTTGGAAGGGAGATTTTTGATAACTGTTTCTAATTCTTCGCGACTAACAGGTCTATTTAGATCGTTCACCTGGTCTTGGTTTAGGTTTGGTATATGGTACTTATCTAAAAAAGTGTCCATTTCTTTTGCATTTTCCAGTTTTGTGGCATACAGGCTTTTGTAGTAAGATCTAATGATTCTCTGAATTTCCTCTGTGTCTGTGGTTATGTCCCCCTTTTCATTTCTGATCTTATTTATTTGCGTGTTCTCTCTCTGTCGTTTAATTAGTTTGGATAGGGGTTTGTCAATCTTGTTGATTTTCTCCAAGAACCAACTTTTTGTTTCATTGATTCTTTGGACTGTTTTCTGTGTTTCTATTTTGTTGATTTCTGCCCTCAGTTTGATTATTTCCAGTCTTCTACTCCTCCTGGGCGCGTCTGCTTCTTTTTTTTCTAGAGCTTTCAGGTGTGCTGTTAAGTCCCCAATGTATGCTTTCTCCGTTTTCTTTAAGTGGGCACTTAGTGCTATGAACTTTCCTCTTAGCACTGCTTTCATCGTGTCCCACAGGTTTGAGTATGTTGTCTCTTTGTTTTCATTAAATTCAAGGAAGACTTTAATTTCTTTCTTAATTTCTTCCTTGACCCAGGTGTGGTTCAGTAGTTGACTGTTCAGTTTCCATGAGTTTGTCAGCTTTCTGGGGGTAGCTTTGTTGGTGGCTTCTAACTTTAATCCGTGGTGATCTGATAAGACACAGGTGGACACTGATATTTTTTTGTATCTGTGGAGGTTTCCTTTGTTTCCAAGTATGTGGTCAATTTTCGAGAAGGTTCCATGAGCTGCAGAGAAGAAGGTGTATTCTTTCCTATTTGGGTGGAGTGTTCTATAGATGTCTGTTAAGTCCATTTGATTCATTACCTCCAACAATTCTCTTAATTCTCTATTAGTTTTCTGTCTGATTGACCTGTCCATTGGTGAGAGAGGTGTGTTGAAGTCTCCTACTACTAGTGTGTGTGATTTGATGTCTGCCTTGAGTTTTAGCAATATTTCTTTTACATAAGTGGGTGCTTTTATATTAGGGGCATAGATATTCAGGATTGAGACTTCATCCTGCTGAATCGTTCCTGTTATGAGTATAAAGTGTCCCTGTTGATCTCTTCTGATTGATTTTAGTTTGAAGTCAGTTTTGTTAGAAATTAGTATGGCCACACCTGCTTTTTTCTTAGGACCATTTGCTTGAAAAACCTTTTCCCAACCCTTTACTCTGAGTAGATGCCTGTCTTTGTGTTTGAGATGAGTTTCTTGCAAACAGCAGACTGTTGGATCCTGTTTTCGTATCCAATCTCTTAGCCTGTGCCTTTTTATTGGTGAATTGAGACCATTAATATTAAGTGATATTAATGACCAGTGGTTGTTAACTCCGGTTATTCTTACTGCTTTTGGTAGAAGAGTTTGTGTGTCTCCCTTCTTTGAGTTGTTCTGTTGAAGGGTCGCTAGATGCCTGGGTTATTGTAGGCAGTGTTGGCAATGTTGGATTCCTTGGGTTGTGATTTTCCTTCTATTACTTTCTGTAGGGCTGGATTTGTGGCAACGTATTGTTTAAATTTGTTCTTATCCTGGAATGTCTTGTTTTCTCCATTGATAGTGAATGATAGCTTGGCTGGGTATAGTAGTTTGGGTTTGCATCCATGGTCTCTTAGTTTCTGTAGTACCTCTATCCAGGACCTTCTGGCTTTCATGGTTTCCATAGAGAAGTCAGGTGTAAGTCTGATTGGTTTACCCTTATAAGTTACTTGGCCTTTTTCCTTTGCAGCTCTTAATATTCTTTCTTTAATCTGTATATTTTGTGTTTTGATTATTATATGGCGAGGGGACGTTTTTTTTTGATCCAGTCTGTTTGGTGTTCTGTATGCTTCTTGAATATTCAAAGGAATATCTTTCTTTATGTTGGGGAAGTTTTCTTCCATAATTTTGTTAAAAATGTTTTCTGGACCTTTGAGCTGTGCCTCTTCTCCTTCTTCTATCCCTATTATTCTTAGGTTTGGTCTTTTTATTGTGTCCCATATTTCCTGAATGTTTTGTGATGAGAATTTGTTGGTTTTGGTGTTTTCTTTGATCAGTCCGTTTATTTTCTCTATGTTGTCTTCAGAATCTGAGATTCTTTCTTCTATCTCTTGTATTCTATTGATTATGCTTGTTTCTGTAGTCTCTGCTCGTTGACCTATATTTGCCATATCCAGCTGGTCCTCAGTTTGTGTTTTCTTCCTTGCTTCCATTTCAGTTTTCAATTCTTGGACTGTTTCCATTACCTGTTTGATCGTTTTTTCTTGGCTTCCCAGGGTATCATTTACGTATTTA
This sequence comes from Chionomys nivalis, assembly GCF_950005125.1. NCBI lineage: Eukaryota > Metazoa > Chordata > Mammalia > Rodentia > Cricetidae > Chionomys > Chionomys nivalis. The sequence continues at coordinate 129,075,940 of NC_080087.1, read as the reverse complement.
CTCATTTCTTCAAACTTTTTGTTATACTTCTCATCCATTTCTATGAGGGCGTTTTTTACATGTTGTTTAAGGGACTCTATTGCTTTCAAAAAGTCAGTTTTTTCCTCTTCTCCTTTGATAGGGTGTTCAAGTCCTTGTGTTGTAAGATCATTGGGTTCTGGTGTTTTCATGTTGTTTTTCAGATTGTTGGGTGAATTCTTGCCTTGGCGTCTGCCCATCTCCTCTTACCGATGCTATCTATTGGGTTTGATTTAATTGTAGCGGGGCAATCTGTTCTCAGTGCAGGCTTCACTGTTTCTTGCCCGCACTATCCTGTATCCAGTGCCTCCGCCGCCCGGGCCTGCCTGCCGGTGCCTCTGCCGCCCGGAACTGTCTGTGCGCCGGTGTTTCCGCCGCCTAGGCCTGCCTGCCGGTGCCTCCGCCACCCGGGCCTGCCTGCACGCCGGTGCCTCTGCCGCCCGGACTTGCCTGCGTGCTGGTGCCTCCGCCGCCCGGGCCTGTCTGTGCGCCGGTGCTTCCGCTGCCTAGGCCTGCCTGCCGGGCCTGACTGCCGGTGCCTCCACCACCCGGGCCTGCCTGCACGCCGGTGCCTCTGCCGTCAGGACTTGCCTGCGTGCTGGTGCCTCCGCTGCCCGGGCCTGCCTGCGCGCCGTTGCTTCCGCCGCCTAGGCCTGCCTGCCGGTGCCTCCGCCGGCCGGAACTGTCTTTGCGCCGGTGCTTCCACCGCCTAGGCCTGCCTGCCGGTGCCTCCGACACCTGGGCCTGCCTGCGCACCGGTGCTTCCGCCGCCTAGGCCTGCCTGCCGGGCCTGACTGCCGGTGCCTCCGCCACCCGGGCCTGCCTGCACGCCGGTGCCTCTGCCGCCCGGACTTGCCTGCGTGCTGGTGCCTCCACCGCCTGGGCCTGCCTGCGCGCCGGTGCTTCCGCCGCCTAGGCCTGCCTGCTGGTGCCTCCGCCACCTGGAACTGTCTGTGCGCCGGTGCTTCCGCTGCCTAGGCCTGCCGGGCCTGACTGACGGTGTCTCCACCACCCGGGCCTGCCTGCACGCCGGTGCCTCTTCGAACACAATTCTTATGTCAATTACAATGATATAGTTGTTGTCAGAAATTTCTATCCTGCTGGGTCCCACAGCTTTTATCAGTGAGGCATTCTCTTCTTGTTTCCTCTGTGTCTAGGTGATGACTGCAGACTCTTGCCAGTATTTTGTTGAGGATTTTTACGTCAATGTTCATGAGTGAGAATGGACTGTTATTCTCTTTCTTGGTTGAGTCTTTGTGTGGTTTTGGTATCAGAGTTACTGTAGCTTCATAAAAGGAATTTGGCAATGACTCTTCTGTTTCTATATTGTGAAATACATTAAGGAGTATAGGTATTAGGTCTTCTTGGAAGTTCTGGTAGAATTCCGCATTGAAACCATCTGGTCCTGGACTTTTTTTGGAAGGGAGGTTTTTGATAACAGCTTCTAATTCTTCGCGACTAACAGGTCTATTTAGGTTGTTCCCCTGGTCCTGGTTTAACTTTGGTATATGGTATTTATCTAAAAAAGTGTCCATTTCTTTTACATTTTCCAGTTTTGTGGCATACAGGCTTTTGTAGTAAGATCTAATGATTCTCTGAATTTCCTCTGTGTCTGTGGTTATGTCCCCCTTTTCATTTCTGATCTTATTAATTTGCAAATTCCCTCTCTCCTGCTTGATTAGTTTGGATAGGGGTTTATCAATTTTGTTGATTTTCTCCAGGAACTAGCTTTTTGTTTCATTGATTCTTTCAATTGTTTTCTGTGTTTCTATTTTCTTGATTTCAGCCCTCAGTTTGATTATTTCCATTCTTCTACTCCTTCTAGGTGAGTCTGTTTCTTTTTTTCTAGAGCTTTCAGGTGGGCTGTTAAGTCTCCAATGTGTGCTTTCTCTGTTTTCTTTAAGTGGGCACTTAGTGCTATGAACTTTCCTCTCAGGACTGCTTTCATAGTGTCCCATAGGTTTGAGTATGTTGTTTCTTTATTTTCATTGATTTCAAGGAAGACTTTAATTTCTTTCTTTATTTCTTCCTTAATCCAGGTATGGTTTAGTAGTTGACTGTTCAGTTTCCATGAGTTTGTAGGCTTTCTGGGGGTAGCATTGTTGCTGAATTCTAGCTTTAATCTATGGTGATGTGATAAGATACAGGTGGTTACTAATATTTTTTTGTAACTGTGGATGTTTGCTTTGTTACCGAGTATGTGGTCAATTTTCGAGAAGGTTCCATGAGCTGCAGAGAAGAAGGTATGTTCTTTCCTATTTGGGTGGAATATTCTATAGATGTCTGTTAAGTCCATTTGATTCATTACCTCCATTAATTCTCTTATTTCTCTGTTAGGTTTCTGTCTAATTGACCTGTCCATTGGTGAGAGAGGAGTGTTAAAGTCTCCTACTATTAATGTGTGCAGTTTGATGGCTGCCTTGAGTTTTAGCAATGTTTCTTTAAAGTACGTGGGTGCTTTTATATTAGGGGCATAGATATTCAGGATTGAGACTTCATCCTGATGAATTGTTCCTGTTATGAGTAGAAAATGTCCCTCTTCATCTCTTCTGACTTATTTAAGTTTGAAGTCAACTTTGTTAGAAATTAGTATGGCCACACCTGCTTGTTTCTTAGGTCCATTTACTTGATAAGCCTTATCCCAACCCTTTACTCTGAGTAGGTGCCTGTCTTTGTGGTTGAGGTGTGTTTCTTGTAAACAGCAGAATGTTGGATCCTGTTTTCATATCCAATCTCTTAGTCTGTACCTTTTTATAGGTGAGTTGAGTCCATTGACATTAAGTGATATTAATGACTAGTGGTTGTTAACTCCGGTTACTTTTTTAGTAGTAGATTTTGTGTGTTTTCCTTCTTTGTGTTGCGCTGGTGAAGGGTCTCTAGATGTCTGAGTTATTGTGGTCATTGTTGGACTCCTTGGTTAGTGATTTTCCTTCTATTACTTTCTGTAAGGCAGGATTTGTGGCTACGTATTGTTTAAATTTGTTTTTATCCTGGAAAATTTTGTTTTCTCCATTTATAGTGAACGAAAGCTTGGCTGGGTATAGTAGTCTGGGCTTGCATCCATGGTCTCTTAGTTTCTGCAGTACATCTATCCAGGACCTTCTGGCTTTCATGGTTTCCATAGAGAAGTCAGGTGTAAGTCTGATAGGTTTACCTTTATAAGTAACTTGGCCTTTTTCCTTTGCTGCTCTTAATATTCTTTCTTTATTCTGTATGTTTTGTGTTTTGATTATTATATGTCGAGGGGATTTTTTTTTTTGATCCAGCCTATTCGGTGTTCTGTATGCTTCTTAAACCTTCATAGGTATATCTTTCTTTAATATTTTCTGGACTGTTAAGCTGCGCTTCTGCCCCTTCTTCTACTCCGATTATTCTTAGGTTTGGTCTTTTTATTGTGTCTCATATTTCCTGACTTTTTGTGATGAGAATTTGTTGGCCTTGCTGTTTTCTTTGATCAGCGTGTTTATTTTCTCTATGGTATCTTCAGAATCTGAGATTCTTTCTTCTATCTCTTGTATTCTGTTGGTTATGCTTGATTCTGTAGTCTCTATTCGTTTACCTAGATTTTCCCAGTCCAGCTGGCCTTCTGTTTGTGTTTTCTTCTTTGCTTCCATTTCAGTTTTCAAGTCTTGAACTGTTTCTATTATCTGTTTGATTGTTTTTCCTTGGTTTCCTAGGGTGTCATTCACTGATTTACTCAATTCTTTAAACTTTCTGTTATCCTTCTCATCCATTTCTATAAGGGCATTTTTTACATGCTGTTTAAGGGCGTCAATCACTTTCATAAAGTCAATTTTTTCTACTTCTTCATGATTAAGGTGTTCATGTCCTCCTGTTGTGAGGTCGCTGGGTTCTGGTGGTTTCATATTGTTTTTCATATTGTTGGGTGAATTCTTGCATTGGCGCCTGCCCATCTCTTCCTCGGAATGCTCCCCTATGGATCTTCTTTTACAGGATCAGGTATCCTTGCCTACTGATGTACCTTCCCAGTGATGGTACTCCCCAGTGATGGCTCTCCTGGTGCTCCAGTGATGTCTCTCCTGGTGCCAATATCAGATCTCTGTGCCCAATGATGGCTCTCCTGGTGCAGAGATTAGCTCTCCGTGTTGGTTGGGTAGTTCATAAACAAAGCACCTACCTTGCTTGGTGCAGGCAGGCCTGGGTAACAAAGGGACTCCTGCCTGCCTGCTTGCCCTGAGGATTCACCCCCAGTGCCCAGACAGGCTGAGCAGGGTGGTGTTAAGTGCCAAAGAGGGAAGGGGGCAGAAGGAAGAAGGGTTCTGGATGCAAGCTGGGTGGGATAGGAAGAGAGAGGCAGTATGCAGGGAGTAGAGTCCCTGCAGGGAGCCCAGGAAGTATAGGGGGGGATGAAGAACTTCTGAGTTCCCTGTCCCGGGCTGCTGCTGCGGGTCACAAACTCACAGCAATTGTATTTTGTGGGGTACACTGAGAAGTGTGGAGCTAACTTGGGTGAAAAAAACTATTGTAGTGGTATATTATTTGTGTTTTAATAAATAAAGCTTGCTTGAAAGTCAGTACAAAACAGCCAGACTAGTCAGCTCTTCAGGCCAGGCAGTGGTTGCACACAACTTTAACCCCAGCAGCCACACTAGTTAGTTAGCCACAGAAGCCAGGCAGTGGTGGTACATGCCTTTAATCCCAGCACTAGAGAGGAATATAAGGTAGGATGAGACAGGAACTCACTCTTTTTCAGTCTGAAGGTTTCAAAGAGGTAAAAGCTCTCTACTGTCTTGGCTACTTTTGCTTTTCTGATCCTTAGGTTGAAGCCCAATATCTGTCTCTGGGTTTTTATTATTCATGGTAAAACTAATGGAACATTTAAATAGCTTTAAAACTGGGGATGAATACAATCAACACCCAGAATTTGTTTGAATCTCTCCTTTATAACTTGAATGGATGCCAAACATTGATTGGCAGAGTTGGGGGCTCTGGTAGAAAGGAGTGAAATGTATAGGGAAGGATGAAAAATTTCTGTAATATTTCAGAGCATCCTGGTCTGAATGAAAACTGAAGTAGTTGAATGAAAATGAAAGAAAAGGAACACTGATGAAGTAGACAAAATATAATGTGAATCTTTAATAAGAAGATAAGGTTCCAAGGACCATGAGAGCTCTGGTCAGGTGGGCAACCAAGGAAAAAGCCATGTAACAAAAAAGTTTGGAGTAACATTTGGGTGAGGCTGACATTATAAGTCATGCCCAAAGAAGATGAAGCCAAGGGCAATGCCTGTAGCATTAGCTGGCTGGTTAAAATGGAAGCTCCCCGGAGATTTTCCATTTCTAGTCTGTGATCTCATTAGATTATGTCCATTGAAAACATTAGCACAACACTCATGAGATGACTCCTCTCTGGGGCATAGTTACCTACACAGTCATTTGATCTCCTCTACCTTCTTCATTCTGGGATTGTCTGCTAAAGGATGTATCTTTCCTGTGTCCTTTGAGATATTTTAGATTTTCAAGGCATCCTATGTTTCTTCAGTTCTTTGTTCTGATTTTCTTAGCATCTTGTTTGCAATTCATTCATTAATTCCTAAAATTATACCACTCCCATACTCACTTTTGGCATTAAAGGTGCTAATTTTACTTTCTCTTTGGCTACTCTCTGAGACTTATTCACACTGTGATCATATTGTTGTGCACGTCTAGCTAATGTCTGTTAAAGTAAATGTTATTGCAGGTTGACCAGCTGGCTTAGTGTTCCTAGGGGTTAGGATATACTACTCTCTGTGCTAAAACTAAGAATGTCCTGTGCAAACTGCATCAGTTGCTGGACTTAAATTTCCATAGTGGAATAATTCACTACCATCTCCTAGCATGGTGCCGGTTATATGGTAGTCTATAAAAATTTCTAATGGGTACTAATTATAATTAATTGAAAACCTTGACTTAGCATTTACATATTTTGTAATAGTTTATTATGATAGAAGACAGTGCTATATTCATTTTATCCACAAGAAATTTCCATCTCAAGTGGTTATCATGGGTCCAGGTCCTTATGTGTAGTGTGAGGCAGAGTCATAATTTGAACCTGGCACTGGTTGATTTCAAAGTGGTGTTAATTCCAGACTGAAGCACTTTTTCTATAACCTGGCATCATGAACCTGCTGCGTTAGTGGGTTGGTGCTGAGCCTGGGGAGCTGTCAGAGACAGGCTCCTAGGGAATGGGAAATGTTAATAGAGTCTAGCCCTCTGTAAACTCTTGGTAATAGCTACCACTCTCCCGTCTCCAGGGCTTTCTTCCCCAGGGAAGCTTGTTATCTACAAGAAACATGAATTTGCTAGAAAAGAGAATCTTAACTATCAGCATGAGTTAGGAAACAGGCACTTGAAGTAACTTTCATCTCCATGCACATATCGTAAAATGTATTGCTTTAATAACGCTAACCCTTCTTGGACTCCTTAAATAACAGCTTTTATAACTGTGTGTGTTTATTTAAAGTATTTTCACAATGAAAATCTTTGCCTTTCATGTTTTCCTGTGACTACCTTATGAAAATAGTCAGTCTGTGACACCTTCCATAGAACAGCATAACTCCACCGTCTAAACCCTCTTAGTAGTTAGATTTATAATGCAGTGCCTAATTCTTCTAATAGAATATTATCATCAGATTAGTTCCTCATGTGGCAGCTATTATTCTTGCACAATAAACAAATGTAGCTCATAATTGTAAACTGGATTGTGATTAATGGACATGTCATCTTTGCTCAGCAGCAACATATCTGCTCTTTGTTTAATCAAATTTCAAAGGAGATGAAAGGAGGAATTATGGCAAGACATCTATGAGATGAAACTGCTATGGACTTTCTGGTCAGCACGCCTCTTCCTGTATGCGAGCAGTCTCCCTGACATGAATGGTGTGTGTGGCTAGGGATTACAGGGTCACATATTCATCATCAAGTATATAATCTGATGTTAAGGTTTTGACTCAATATTATAAAACATTAAAAATAGTCACAAAGTCAGCATCAATACCTACTATATTCTTAAATGTTTGCTCCAATTCTCACCATCATGCTTTCCTCATGTGGAAAGTGAAGGCAATTTCTCAATTGGTTGTTGACTTAGTAGGTTAAAAATTTTAAATCGTGCTTCTATTATAGTTGATACAATATTCACCAATAAAAATGACAGCTTCATGTGGAAACCTGTAATTGGTTATAAAAATGCATTAGGAAATATTTCCATGCATAATTTAAGGCCTTTATTTCATAATGCCAAGTCAAAACAAGGATGACCTTTGCTACTAGAAATGAAACTGTGTTGAAATGTTCATTTGGGGAGGAAATAAAAACATTCTTGTTTTTATCACTGTGTATAATGATGGCATTAAGCAGCCAGTGTGAGCATCCCGTGTGTTAGCGTGTTGGGGCCAGTATGAGAAGACAGTGGTCTCAACCTTTCTAAAGCTGCTACTCTTCCTCCTGTTGTTGGGCTCCCAACCATAAATTATTTTATTGCTACCTTATAACTGTAATTTTGCTACTGTCATTAATTGTAATTTAAATATCTAATAGGTGATCCCCAAAGGGTTCAGAGCCCACAGGTTGAGATCTGATGACTTAAGAGATTCAACTCACTGATTAGCAACTTAGTCACCTACCCTGTTTTCCTTGAAAGTATATTTATAAAATAGTTCATAGTTATCCAAGTAATATCTATGAACTTCAGAGACAAAAGATAGACAAACAGACAGACAGACAGATAGATATTTTTCCCTCTTCATAGTCTCAAGATAAGCTGGTGCACTAACATATCATGTGGCATTTCACATATATATTGAATTACAAATTGATCTGAAATTTGAATACCCATGTAAAAAACACAAAGATTTCTAATGAGATACAAAAAATAAGTTAATGTGACAAGTCTCAATGTTGAGAGATTAATAAATTATTCTTCATGTTTGATAGAAGGAGTAATATTCCACTAATTACCAAAATTTAATGATCCATCCTTAACATCAATTATGTCTCCAGTTAGGACAGAGTTCCATATAAAACTCAGATGTGCCTGGCTAAAAGCAGGTATGTTAGCAATTTCTCCCAAAACAGCAGCATTTTCTATGGTTTCTCTTTAAAATCTTGTTTACATTATTCTCACAATATTATGAAAACCTAGGAAATACTTGTCATTCTAAATATTTCATATTTTTGATTGAGTTCTACATTATATTTAAAATGGGAACAGATATACATCAATTAAATTGTATCTGGCCTCATCTAAGGAGAAATAGCAGCTGGAGGGGAGGAGACCAGAAAAATGAAAGAAAGAAAAGAGAACACTCCTATTAATGAAGCAGGCTCTTAGAAACCTTGACCAAGTGTGGGGTGAGGATGAGGAAAGTATAGCAGCTTAGGCTTTCTGCTTAAGGATATAAAGTGCTCAGTGCATGTGGGTCACAATGATAAAGTAACCTCTCCCTTTGTTAACATGAATATTTGGAGAGACAAGAGAAATCTGACTTCTAGACCTTCTAGTAGTGAAAACTGTTGAGGCTAAATTCAGGAGAGAATTTTTAAAAATCACAAAATGATATTTGATTTACATTGTGTTGAAACAAAATGTCTTAGTTTGCAATGGTTTATGAGTTCCCAGAAGTTTTATATGAGTTGGAAATATTTCTCAGGGACATATATGCTGATGGTTTGGTGTAGTTTGGAGGGCTAGATGAGGTCATGGATGAGATATTTGAGCACATTTGCTGAATCTTACAAGATAATGTTCTCTGCTACATTACTATGCACCACACACCCATTTCCAGAAGACCTGGAGACACTACACTCATGTTCTGGATTTCTCAGTCCATAGACTAGTAAGCATTTGTTTACAAACTAGCCAGCTCTAAATAGTCATCTATAACACACACACGAGGACTGGGTTATAGTTCTCTCCCTGGTTTTTCTTCAATTAATAAGAAATGCATTTCCCATTCTATTGGCTGATGTCTTGTAGACTGTGTACTTTGCCTCACAGAAACATCTCAGTTTCAGGAAGTTCCTTTTACTAATTGTTGCTCTCAGTGTCTGTACTACTGGTGCTATATTTAGGAAGTGGTCTCCTGTGAACATGCATTCAAGGTTATTTCCCATTTTCTCTTCTGTTGGGTTCAAACTGAATTTATGTTGAGGACTTTGATCCATTTAGACTTGAGTTTTGTCCATGGGGATGGATATGTGTCTATTTGCATTCTTCTACATGTCAACATCGAGTTACGCCAGCACTATTTACTGAAGATGCTTTCTTTTCTTCATTGTACAATTTTGACTTTTTGTCAACAATCAGGTGTTTATATGTGTGTGGATTAATATCTGGGTCTTTGATTTGATTCCATTGATCCATGTGTTTGTTTTTATGCCAATACCAAGCTGTTTTTATTACTATAGCTCTATAGAAGAGCTTAAAGTCAGGGATGGAGATGCCTCAAAAATTTCTTTTATTGCACAAGATTGTTTTGGCTATCCTGGGTTTTTTGTTTTTCCAAATGATGTTGAGTATTGTTCTTTCAAAGTTTATAAAGAATTATGTTGGGAGTTTGGTGGGGATTGCATTGAACCTGTAGATTGCTTTTGGTAAGATTGATATTTTCACTATGTTGATTCTACCTATCTAAGAGCATGGGAGATCTTTCCATTTCCTGATATCTTCTTCAGTTTCTTTCTTCAAAGACATAACGTTCTTGTCAAACAGGTCTTACACTTGTGTGGTTAGAGTTTCTCCATGGTATTTTATGTTATTTGTGGCTACTGTAATGGGTGATATTTCCCTGATTTCTATCTCAGCCCATTTAAATCTTTCTTTCTTATAAAAATTGTCTTTTTGCTAATATTATATTCATTTGATTTAATAAAAGTATGCTTCAATAACAAAGATTTATTTCATACTGTTTTAGATATAAAAGACTGAACTCTTGTCTTCTTAAAAATCCTGGATGTTGTACAGTGACTAGAAGGTATTGGTCCAGGGTGTCTGAGTTGTAAATGAGCCAAATTGTACATCGCTCATAGTACCAGAGTATCAAAGCATGCAGTATCATGAAAAGACTGACTAAGGATAAATCAAACACACCCTTGATTTTGGGACAGAAGGAACAATGTGAATTTTATTCAGCACATCTTATAATCATCTGAGTCAAACCCTACATTACTAAACAACACTGAACTCCCACTTTCTCTTCCATTTCTTCTTTTAGTTACTTCTCCTTAACCTGTCTTAAATTTTAGGATTAGCATTCTGTAGACACCATCTATGATGGGGACATAAAGTGCCCCTCAGCTAGTAATGACTGGCCTTGGTGCCAGCAACACTCAGTTTAACCAGATCCAATGCAATGACCAATTAGACCACAGTTTGACAAGACTGCCTGATCCTGTGTACTTGATGCCCCTCACTTCACCTTTTTTTGCTTCTGAAGAAAACCTCAACTATTGTCGGTACCCCAAAGACATGGCTTAGGAGGTTAGCTTCTCTGTCTTTTCCAGTGATGGACACACCAAAAAAATTCCTTTCTTCTCTATCATTCATTTTTCTGATTTTTTTAGAGACAAAGATTTTATGTTTCAAAGATAGGACTCCAGTGACAAAGCACAACCAATTTTAGTTAGGATATTTTCATGATTCCAAAAACAGACTTCATAAATATTAACAATTTGCACTTTCTTTTCATGTCCCCATGCTTTATCAGCACCTATTAATAAATCACTTACTATTTCTGTCTTTTTGATGAGAATATGTGGTCTTTTGTGACTAGCTTCCTTTATTTAGTATTATATTTTAAGGTTCATTCATATTTGAGCATCTATCTATTATTCATTATTTATATTGCCAAATAAAGTTCTACTTTAAGAACATACTCTTTTTATTTATACAGTTATTATTTGATGCCATTTGGGCTTCTACTTTTTGATTATTATTAATAATGTTAAGGATTTTTTAAAGTGGGATTTATTAATTGAAACAAGATGACATGTAGGACAGGTTTGTCATATTGTCCATGTAGCCCTGGATGACCTCAAACTTTTGATCATCCTATCTTTACCTACTGTTGGAAAGGTAGGTGTGGACCGCTACACTCAGTTTGTGTAGTAAGCTGATTGAACTCAGAGCTTCCTGCAAGCACTCGATCAACTGAGTTAACATCCTCAACTCCAGTTGTCTGTTCTGTTCTTTGAGAGTTCCATCCCCGTATTTAGTGAATTTAAGTTCTTTCCTCCCCACTTCCAGTAACCTGTCTTATCTGCCCTCCATCTACTGAAAGACCTCTTCCCAATCACCCTCCTCCTATTTTCTTGTCTTTCTTGTGTGTGTGATCCACTGAGACTTAAAAGTGATGCCTGTATGAGCATGGGTGAGAGTCTATATACTAAAGCATGGCCAACTCATAACTGGCTATATCAAAGAAGAAACAGACATGTGTTAGCACAGCATAATTCAGTGCCAATAGTCATGGAGGGTAAGACCTCATTAGTCCTTTTCCCTTCCGTGATGAAAGATTGTCAGGCCCAATCATATCCAAGTATTGCAAGTATTGCATAGGTAATCAAATCTACTATGAGTTCACAAGTCAAGAATATATTATGACTGAAAGATATATTTTTTAGCATTCTTCCCCAAACTCTGTATCTTACATTGATTGTTTCTACCCCTTCTTCCACTTTGTTATCAGATCCTTGAAGGAAATAAAGTGGTGATGGTGGTGATACTATTTTGTGGGAGGATTTTTTGGTTAGGGGAAAACACAAGTAGAATAGAAGACTGGTAAATTACATACCAACTCTTCGCTTACCCCATGGGGGAGGAGTTAGTATTTTTCAAAGCATCTGCATGTACCGTGTGTTATTTTTGCCAGTTTTGATGTCTCCACCACCGGATAATGACCATCAATCATCTCAAGACCACACTGTGGTTGTTACCACTCATAGTTGGGCTATTCTCACTAAGGCTTATCTCTATCCTTATGTGGCTTGTCAGAGTGTAGCCTACCTCAATGCATTCATCTTGTTACGACAATGATTTTATCAAAATCCTTGTGGATTGTCTTTTTTTTTTTTTAAACGATCTGTTAAACTGTCTGTCTTTGATAATATTAGCCCAACTATTAGCCTCCACTAATTGCTGGCCAATCCATCTATTGTTTTCAGCTGTGTCCTGAAGCTTCAATTGCTCCACAATCTGATCCAATTAAACTTCAGTTTCTTTGTAGAGGTGTTCTTTGAAGCTAGCTTTTGAGATTTTTTTCTCAGCTCAAAAAGGATCTTCTTAGTTGTCTTGTTCTTAGCTCTGTTAAATCCTGCCTAATCTATGGTTTAGTCGTTGACCTGATGGAGCTATCAGTCTCCTTTCAACTCAGTTTTGCACCATTTCTGCAAAGCTGGGAAACAGAGACAGTGATGACGTTTGTGAGAACTCATGCCCCTTCTCTGCACATGAGGTGCTGTAGGGAGCATCTCTTCTTTTTCATTTGCCTGTTTAGCCACAAGAACTGCTCACTCACTCATAAGGAACGTGAGACAGGGCTTTGGGAATCCATGCCATTTCGATGATGCTGGAGTAGAACCTTCAACCTTAAGAGAGAACTGGTAGGCCAAAGGAGTCTCAACGTGCTCGCCCACCTTTTGTGAAATAATTTCTGCAACCAAGTGCTCCAGAAAGAGAAGTCCTGGTGGCTTGCTGTACCACCTGGGGCTCGTGATTGAGCACTGGGTGTGCGTGGGGAGGGGGGCAGATCCCTGTACATGCCTAGCATTCTGCTTTGGTCACACTGATCTGGAAGAAGATCAGGTAACAGCTCAAAATATCAGACTTTCATCATCCTTACTCAGATTCTAACCTCTTTCTGCATGTGCTTATGGTTTAGGAATGGCCAGTGATTTTGAAGGTTTCTGTTTTCTCTGATTATCTTTTCCAGTCACACTTGTTTCAGGGAGAGGCCATTCTGAAGTGTATCTCTTGAGAAGAAGTGCAATCTTGGTACATGTCACCTCGTGTAGGAGAAGAAAGAAAAATCTAAGAACTACAAAAGAATGAGGTCAGAACACCCACAAAGGGTCAAAAATCAATTTTTGTGTCATACCTTTTGTGACAGAAAGTCAACTGCAGTGGACTGTTACCGAAGTGTGGAAAGAGAAGAAAAAGAAAGCCATCTATGTGCTGCTATCTCAGTCTCTGGGCAACTGGAGAGTCCCAGTGTGCCTGGGGTTTCTAGGCAGGGTCTCACACAGTGCAATGGAGGTACTTATGGGTAAGAAGGCTCATTCTTGTTCAGGCTTTGAAGGATGATGGTTCTCCCAGGCTTCATGTGGTTGTTGCAGAACGGTCTCTGTGCTGCCATGGAAAGAGGCTCTCTTTCACCGCTGCTGGCTGGTACCTGCTCTCACTTGTGCCTCCCACAGCTCCCTTCTGTATAGGTTTCCCTCTCAACCCAGTCACACCATGGCTCTCACTTTAATGCCCTCAGGAGCTTTCTTTCTGACGTTTTCTTAGCTGAACATCATGTAACATAACGGTCCAAGTGTCATGACAACTCCTTTGCTATATAAAGTGAGGGGCACCGCATCCATCACCTCAGCCATAATCTGACATACTCACACAAATGCTACTTACTCCGGAAGAGCTGGGGTTAACTCACTGCCAGGATACAAGGTGTTTTTTTTTTTTTAATTATTTTTCAGTTTCAGAATAGCCAGTGGTGGGTTGCGAGCACAGCAATTCATTCAGGAAGAAGAGCCTCCTGGGCATTTTCCTTCCAAGCCTCCCTGATGTTGTATCTCTTCTCTCAGGACAGCACCTCACTCTTGATGGGTTTGCTCTGTAGTCTCTGATAGGAATCATAATGTCAAATTACAACATACATTATTTATCTTCCTTTTCTACTTTACATTCTGGACGTTTCTTCCTCCAAGGAGCTTGGTACAACTTTAAATAACTTTTAGCTCTGTGTTCAATCTTCAAACCAGTAGAAGTGGAGCTTTGGGAGAGGGAAGGTGTGAAGAAGCAGGGGCAGCCAAGGGAAGATGTAAGGGGACATATGCCAGCCTTCAAGAAAGGGGAGCCTAGGAACAAGAGAGCAACAAGGAGATATGTTTATATCTTGATACAGTTCAGCAGCAAATCAAAAGAGGAATATTATCAGCTTGGCTTCTTGTTCAGATTCTTGTTCTTAAATTTCCAGCTAATGGAAAGATACAAAAGTTTTAAACGTTACAAGAAACATTCTAGGCAGAGATGCTACCATGTTTAACACAAGGGCCTTCATGTTTCAATCAGCAGTAACTCTAACTAAAAGTCATCAAGGCAGTTCATAACTTATCAACCTGACACCGAAAGGGTATTACTCTTTCCTGATTTGTAAAAATGCTTCTTCCATTCTATCCACAAGGCTTCACCCTTTGGTGCTGTGAATATCTTGGCACAGAGTCCGCCGCCACCTTTGATTTCCAGGAGCTGATTGACGATGGGCTTTCTAAGCAGGCAGAAGTTACCAATAAAATTGACTCTAATGGGTGCTTGGGGTGTTGTTATTGTATAGCCGGAGACAATAAGCAAAGAGAGGAACAGCTGATGAACATCTCAAGATCAAGATAAGAGGCGGCGCTTGGAGCTATAGCTTAGTAGAAATTGCAGAGTATTTATAGTGCTTATTGTATTTGTGGGGCATTAGTTGAACTGGCAAGAGGATAGTATTAAGGAAGCTATGGATCAGGAGCTCACAACAGTGCTAAGTGTGTTTCCGTCCTCTAGCTGCAGCCAGTCTTCCAACTTGCCTGTACCAGCCACCGACACGCAGGTGGCCTACAAAGAGGAAAATCTGCTCACACTGATAACTACTTATCTTTTTGTTTTCTTTCCTTGACTTTTATAATGAATTGTCAGGGCAGACAAAATGACTCAACAGGTATAGGCACTCACCTCTAAGCCTGACAACTGAGTTTCATTCCCAGAATACACATGGCAGGAGAAAACTGACTCCCACAAGTTGTCTTCTCTGTGCCACATGCATCTTGTCGCGATCTTCCCTCCATCTCCAAATATTAACATGGAACAAATACTAAACATGTAGACTAAATGTGCAAAGTCCTTTCTGTCCTATGAATATGTTAGTGTTTTTCCGTTGCCCATAGATTGTAATGTTTTACACATATGACTCCATCCACTTCTAATACTTTTTCTTTCTTTTATTGACTTTAATCACAGATCTTGCTCAGATTACATGCATTTTCCATGTCACCGTAATATAATTAATAGTCCTTTGATAGGCTCAATCCTTTTAAATCATCACTCTTCTGATGATTCATGGCAATGATATTTGTGACAATGTTTTACTTGTCCCCTGGCTTTCTAGACTGGAATGCCATTGTTGTGTCTGCTACCCCAAGTTTATTGTTAGATACTCAGTAGGCTCCTTTGTATCTATTTCTTGGGCCATGTGATGAAGGTGAGGATTTTGAAGCCCCCAAACAGCTGTCATCAATGGAATAGGGAGTATGAATTGTTGACCATAAAGGAGGCCCTTAATCTCGTTGAACCTCCTTTCTATGTATATGAAAAGGTAGAATACATTCATTATCAGTTTCCTGAGGCTTAAATTAAAAGGACATATGCACCAGAATCTGGAGACGTGTTGTAAAGGCCATGACTGAGGAAGCACAGATAGCTTGAATGCAGTCTTTGCTCTATATTGATTTCATTATGGTTGTATGATTGTCTCTCTCAGTGACAGATAACCTATCTAGGTCAGAGATCTGAGAAACAAACCTTATACTTCATGACATATATAACTAACTTGGTTCATTCGTGGAAGCTTCGGCTTGTGTCTGCGTGCTTATTCTTTCTGGATTATTAACCTTTATGTTGTATAGTTGGAAAGAGCAGAAATCATGATATTTACAGAGACTTCCTTCCACACTCCTGGATGGCTATTTCTTTCAAATAGTTAACACTTCATGAAAGCTAGGTCTGTGGTACTATGTCTTTGCACTATGGAAAATTTATTAGATTTTTAACAAAGATTAATTTATTGTATGTATATGAGTGGTCTAACTGCATGTATATTTTTATGCTGGAAAAGAGTGTCAGATCCCACTATAGATGGTGGTGAGCCACCATGTTGCTGCTGGGAATTGAACACAGAACCTCCAGAAGAGCAGCTAGTGCTCTTTGCCACTGAGCCCTCTCTCCAGCTACCCCCCCCCCCAAATTTCTTTATCTATATACTTATTCATTCCTCTGTGACTATATTCTAGGGATTCAGTAAAAGACAAAAAAAAAGTTAGGTGCTTACATGTAACCCCAACTCTTAAGGGTGGAAACAAAGGAATGTGTGTGTGTGTGTGTGT
Source organism: Chionomys nivalis (assembly GCF_950005125.1). Taxonomy (NCBI): domain Eukaryota; kingdom Metazoa; phylum Chordata; class Mammalia; order Rodentia; family Cricetidae; genus Chionomys; species Chionomys nivalis. Next base: position 129,059,567 of record NC_080087.1, on the reverse strand, counting down.
GAGTGCTCACTAGCCAGTGGGTCCAGATGGGATAACCAACTCCTGGGTCAATAAATGTCTCTGCCTTAAAAAAATAATTCGAAGAAACAATTGAGGAAGATATTCATCTGACCTCAACCTGGCATGCTCCTGTTCCTGTGAGCACACATGCATATATGAAGGTCATCAGTTGCATTTCATTTTTTAACAAGAAGACAAGATTTATTTCAGCAGGTATTGTGTTAATCACTTACTACATATTAATTTTTGCAAAGGTGTGTTTTGAAAAGTCTCTTGATATCCTCATTTTTGTAACAAGGTACAGAGAGGTAAAATGAATGGATATGTAACTGGTGTTTATATTCTGAACCACCACACCACTCGGCGAGACAGCAGATGTCCATTTATTAGCTCAAAGGGTGAACAATAGACACCTGGGAAGCATTATTTTTAAAATCCCAATGCTCTGAACCAATTATCCAAGTTTGATTTAGTAGCCTGTGTTGGGGCTTAAAAAAAATCTATACTTTTAACCCTTGATTCTAAGGCAGATGTTTTTAGGCCACATTGAAGAACATGGATCTATACTACCTTAAGTAAAATTTCATTTCCCTCTTACTTTTTCTAAGGTAAAATGTAAACCGAAATTCTAAATTAATTTTCTTGGTGAAAAGTCATTTCTATATGCAGACACATTTACAATTTGATGCCATCAAAACTAGTATTAACTAGACCACCATTCAAGATAAAGAATTCCAGAATGCCAAGAACATGACTGAGGCTTGCACTTTGGCGTGCTTCCTGCCACACCCTATCTCCATTCTAGAAGCCGGTAGTACTACTTGGTAGAGGACTGTGATTTGGGTTCCATCTCTCAGTTTGACCTTCTGTCATGTATTTGTCTCATTGCTTGTAGCTCTCTTCATGTCTTCTGGGTTTTAAGCAAGAAGGAACATGCAATGAAAGTCTGACAGAATGGATTGAATTGATTCAAGTGAAGGAAATGCAAGGCCTCCTCTAAAACAAGCCTGCTGTTTGAAAGTTTCCAGTAAGTCCCTGTGCTGCACTCTGAGAAAATAGGCTGAGTCTAAAAACCTTGCTTGAGGTTGATGGCGTGGTATCCCAGAGGACTGTACAATGTATCCTGTCTCATCCTCTGATTTTTCCTTTGTGCTGCTTACTAAAATTGCACCTCTTGAGAAGGAGTACGGCTCTATTCGCGCTTCCTTTCTTCCTTAGCAGTTGTACTTGGTGGAGCCAAGATCGAATCATCGGGAGGCCAATCTAACAGGATAATCAGCCTGCCCAGACTGACCCAATTAAGTTTAATTAGTTGTCTTTTTTTAATCTTTAAATTTACTACCCAGGTGGATTTTATGGCTTTTATTAAACAATGCAGAAGAGCCGAATCTTTGGAAATAGTTGGCCTCTCAGGTGCTCTCTGTTGGTAATAAAACTCCAGGAAATCTTCAAGTCCCCACAAGGAAGCTAAATGATACTGAAAAACATTTGGCTCTGTTTTGGGGCTGTCTCCTTTAAGTGGAAAGCATTTGTGTTTTGTTTTAAGAAGAATCATTCTCATCTGTCATTCTCAGTCAGGATTGTATGATGGTACTCAACCTTCCAACATGGCAGAGCAGCTCTCCCCACTAAACTGATGTTATTTCAATGTTTTCTATCCACTGGAATTTAGAAGGATGTGTTAAAATAGGAGCTCTGAAGAGGGCTTCAAGAATGTCATGAAGGATCTACAACAGAAACAATTAAAATGAGCATAGACGAAGTCAATAGAGATAAAAGTCCTAGTAGAGAAAAAACACTATACTAATTGTCTTTTTTCTCTTGACAATAACACAACGATACAGGCTAGGTAAAATATTCCTTTAAGAAAGTTTTACTTTTGCTTCTGGTTCCGTTACAAGTATAAAGGTTATCATCATTGCTGGCCTTCTTGCAGACAAGAGTCCTGAGCTGGTACACATGACAAAAGACTGTCAGCAAATGCACATGACAAGGGACTGTCAGCAAATGCATGTGACAAAAGACTGTCAGCAAATGCACATGACGAGGGATTGTCAGCAAATGCACATGATGAGGGATTGTCAGCAAATGTATCTGCTGGGTCACTCTCCTGATAAAGACATCCATGTTTGATCTGGAGTCCCATGCTGGTGACCTGAATCCTCAGCTTCCCAAAATTTCTGTGTCTAAATACCATAACCGTGTTGAGTCTCCAAGCTCTTAACATTTCAGAATGGGATGAATCTCCAATATGAGATTTAGAAAAGAAATCTACACTCAAAGCACAGTAACCATCTTTTAATAATGCAGCAAATAGGACTGTTAAAATGACTGTGCTGAGATTATTTAATATTGAGCTGTGTTACATGTCATTTTATAGACATTACACTTATTAGGTCCCAGGGACCGGGGGGTTATTAATTTGTGCAGTTCTCAACAATATTGTGAAGTAATCATTATCTTCCAAATGCTGTACATCCAGTCCCCTATCACAGGCTCCCATGATTCTCCACTTCATTCCACTCCTTTCCCTGCACTCTTCTTGCTTTTAGTCTTTCTCCTTAGCTTGTCCCTTGTTGCCTTTTTCCTGATTTTCTCTTTTCCACCTTTCCTTTTCTCTTTCTTCTTTGCCCTCTTCCTTCTCCTCATTTTCTTTATCTCTTGCTTCCCTGCTTCCTGATACAATATCTCAGGCTCCTCAACGTTTTCTACACACAAGTTACCTATGGAGAACATGAAGACAATGTTTACTTATCTCCGAGAGCTGACTGAAGAGGTCTGGGTTAGGGCTTAAACAGTTGTATTTCTGACAAGTTCTCTGGCAATAATGATTCTGCTGCACCAAGGATCAACTTGATGAGCCAGTTCTCCAACCTCAGTCCAGGTTCCTGCTTCAAAACTTAAATCAATAAGCTTCAGGTAGAGTTTCGGGTTTTGCTTAGAAAATTGCCTCTATTGTCCCAGGTAATTTTTATTATCATTCCACGTGATGAAAATTGGTTTTACAAATTCTCAAAAATGAATATTTGATAGGCTTTCTGATGCAATAATCTAATATTAATACTATCAATCAGAATTACTTTCAGAACAAGAAGAACCAAGACTCCCAAATCGGGTAATCCCTGTGATGTGTGTGTTGCAGACACGATGAGCTGTGGAGGCAAGAAATTAGAAAAGCCCAAAAGGCCACAATGTTTTCACCTGATTTAAATAACTTCTAATTTTATGCCCAAGACAATTGCCTTTGGAGTTTGTTCTCTGCTTCTGCTATCTCTTGCACTATTAAGCTATTTCCCCCGATACATATTAAACGTGATTTACTTACCTCTGGAAAGAGATGCAAAGAATTAAAGGAATATTCTGCCATTTCCTGGTAGATAACCAGTTATCAGGTGCCAAGGTTAATAATTGACAGACTGAGGGCTAAGGCCAGGGATACATGGCTAGAAACCCTTCTCTGTCCTGCATTGCACAGTAATAGACTCAGGAGCATTAGATAATTCCCATGACCAGAAGCATGTTCTATCATGCCCACGAGACCCCTACCTTTCTGATACCTCTCATCTCATAGGCAGCCTCTCCATCCCAAGCTCCTTTGCTGCATCATCAGCAGTCTCTTAGTGTTGAAACACTTTATAATACTCACATCTTTTTTTCCTCCGTTTACACTCAGCCTAAACGGTGTTACCTAGCAACATCTTGATTGCAACACAGTCCACATTTATGTAAGTAGTCCATCCATTCCTCTTAACTCCTATATCCAACTGCCAACATAGTGTTTATTTTGATACCCAATGGTCCTCTTTCTTACTATGTTCTTGGACCACTGCAGTCATCTATAAGCCATTTCTTTTTCAGCCTTTTCCATCCCAGTAGACTGCATTTCTGTTTCCCAGTTGCTCTAAAAACGATGGGTCATTCCAGTTCCCATTTAGCAATCCTGTGAGTACAATCATCAAAAATATTTCTCATCACATCCACCCTCCTACAAGTTACACTGTTTCTCTGCTGGACTCTGCAATAGCTTCTCAACATTTCTTCCCATCAGCCATACAACTTCTCCTCTTTGTGCACAGAGCACTTTTAAAGCACATCATTGTTTGCTTAGAATCTCCCAATGCTGCCTCTGCTGCACATGATCCCTTGTCACAATGGTTTCCTGATTGTAGTTTGTTTCTCACATAGGCAATACCGTGATGCTGTTTACTTTTCTGTCCTGTAGAGGGTGGCCCTCTGTTTCCATAGCCTGTCTAACTTCCTATTTAACCCCAGCTAAGCGCTACCTTTGAAATGTATCTTTCAGCCATTACAGATACCATGCTTTTCTCATTTCTTCTCTCTTTTCTTGCATGCTTGGCTGGGGAAGACTGTTGTTTCTAAAATGTCCTATGCCTGTCTTTGCCACTTCACTTAACACAATGCTGAACAATTGTCTTCTCTTTCTGTGTTCTTTATAAAGCTGTGTGTTTCCTAAAAGTAGAAACTGGGAACCTCTAAGCTGGTAAATCTTTGGGCAGAGTTGTTATCAGAAGCTCATAGGATGGCAGGCATATTTCTGTCTTTTTGCTGTAATTGGGTTGGTGTATCCCAAAGGCCCATGAGTTAAAAGACTGGTTTTTTCAAACTGTGGCTCTGTTGTGAGATGGCAGAACCTTTGGAAAGTGAGACTTATAGGGAGATTTATATCACTGGGGACTGTATCCTTGAAGAGGGTAGTGGGACTCTTGTTCTTTCTTCTTTCTTTGATTTCTGGTCTTGAGGTCAAAGAGCTTCTTGTGCCACACACCCAACCATGTCATCCTGTTCTGCAACAGTCTCAAATCCATGAAGCCGATTGTCTTAGCCATGAGCTAAGACATATATTTTCTCTTTATAAGTACATTTATCCCAGGTATCTGTTATGGTCATTAAAAGCTGGATAGCACATTCTTCTATACACTCTTCTCTTTAACTCTTTTTTTTTTCTGTACTCCTTTTCATTCTCTTATACTGTAAGGGGTGTCTGCAATGCCATACTTCAGTGTTCAACTAGAAACACAATGAGTAGGAGACATACACATATTCCCTCTGTAAAGGACAATGACTGGTATAATTTTGAGTTTGTGTTTCTTCTCGATCTGGTACCTTGTTGAGGAAGAAGATATAGCAGGCCAAGTCTGAGTCACATGTCTATGTGCTGGGAACAGTTGGTGCTTACATGTGAGATGATTATGTTTGGAAGTAGACATCTTATCATAGTGGTGACTCCAAATGATACAGGAAGCTCTACAGAGCTCTTAGGGGCTCTGTTTTAGTCTTGTCTTGTTATTATGGCATATGAAGGCCCCTTCTCAAGATAATTTAGAGTCCAACACTGCTTCCCTAGCTCTGATCCTGTGGTTCATATGTGAACAGCAGAAGAGGAAGGTTGTGGGCAAGAAGGCAAAGACCTTTTACTAAAGTCTGCTCAACCTGATCCTCAAGGATGTTTTATGTGGCTTTATTTCATCCCCTCAAACACAGGCACATGATAGTGACAGAAGACTGAGAATCAGCTTTATCTTTGATTGTCTGTTTGCTACAATATTAAATCCTTTGGAAAGACTAGCAGTGCCTGCTATAGGTGTGTACCCTGACAGTTAGTTTTACCACCTCCTGGGAAGAGGGGCAGTAACATGGGTATGGAGAGCCAAAGGAAGCCAGAAAAGCCCCCCTCAGCGACAACTATTGCAGTATTCCTAAAATTTCATTTTTAGGTTTCATAGTAAATCTTGTTATCTTTATATTAGAAAGTTCATAGACTGGATTGGAGAGATAGCAATTAAGAGCATGCTGTTCTTGTAGAAGACTTGGGTTCAATTCCCAGCATCTGTGTGGTGGGTCACAAGCATCTGCAACTTCTGTTTCAGGGGATCCCACAGTCCCTTCCAACCTCTGTGGGGATACAAAGTGGTGAAGTATACAAACATTTAGGTAAACCCCTACACAGAAAAGTCCATAGATTTACCACACAATCCACATTGGTCTATCTAAGAAAGATCAGAAAATGAAACTCATGGCCACTTTGATGGAAATTCACAGTGAGACAGTCTTGTAAGATTCCTGCATTTCTTGAACTAATAGTTAACTTTTAAAAAGTAGATTCATCTATTTTAAGCCCTTAGTGTAATCATTAGGTCATCTACAAGTGAAAGTCACTGGTAGAATTTTTCATTAATTTGATGAGTGGTTGGCTACTACTGGTTATATATGTGTCCCACAAAGAGAGAAAACTAAAGTGACATATATTTAAAAAGATGTGTGGTAAATTGATGTGGGATTCCCCTCTGTATGCTGTGAATACCACTGGTGATTAAAGAAACTGCCTTGGCCTATTGCTAGGGCAGAACTTAGGTAGATGGGGAAAACTAAACTGAATACAGGGAGAAAGAAGGCAGAGTCAGAAGAAGCCATGTAGCCCCACAGGAGATAGATGCTGGAACTTTAGCCGGCAAGCCACAGCCATGTGGCAATATATAGATTAATAGAAATGAGTTAAATTAAAATATAAGAGTTATCCAATAAGAAACTAGAGCTAATGGGCCAAGCAGTGATTTAGTTAATACAGTTTCTGTGTGATTATTTCAGGCGGCTGAGCAGCTGGGAACCAACAAGCAGCCTCCTCAAACAATAAATTAATGTTGATCTCATTTAAGACCTATGTTTGACTTCTTATGATAAGAATAGGTATTTATCACTTTTACAATGAACTGAAACTTATCTATTAGTAATAGAGCCCAAATTCTAGAAAATCATTACTTGTCCTTTCTGTGTACGTGGTACAGTCCAACCATTTACCAATGTATTCCGATCCTTCTAATCATGGGACTAAGTCTTCTCTCCCTGGAATTTCAATGTTTTTAGTAAATAAAGATGGAAAATGTTTACAGTTCATTCTTTTGAGAAGTTTGTGGGGAACTGCTAGTGCCCCCTAGACCATGAACAGCTCTGATATCTATAAATTAGCAAACTTGGTTTTTCTAGCCTTTTCTTGGATTTGAGGAGCCTTTTAATGTGTGGTCATGATTTACTCATTTTTCTTAATGTAGCCAAACTTGACTTTGTTGCTTGTGCTAAAATAATGATACCCCCACTGCTGAAGTGCACAGCTGTGCTTGACTTCCACACTCTGGAAGCAGAACTTCTGTGCTGAATCAGTAAACCTTGCCTAAGCAGAAGGTGTTATTATAGCCTCTTCTCTAATCTTTCCTAGTGTTAACTACAAGATTCTCTTACTGCTAGATACAGGAGGAATGCACCACCCCAGATTCTTTAGGCCAGTTTGTAAATGATAGTTGGCCTCTTCCTAATCACTATAATTTTTTTTCAGGGTGTCCCTATAATTTCAAGTTTAGTTCTTTTATATTTATATGAAAAGAAAAATATCTGTCAGCAGTAGAGTCATGCGGTAAATTGTTTCCAGAGTTTGTGCTTCCTTATACTCTAGTCATTCAGCAATGGAAAAGTCTACTCAGCTTGAGGTTATTAGATTTAATCCATTGGTGTCCGGTAATTTTTCTCATTCAGATAGACTATACAATTCAAGCATTGCCTTTCTAGTCACTTGCTTAAGATGCATTTCTACTGCAACCCACAAATACTGCAAAACAGAACTAAGCCATTGGGGAACATTAGGTTATAAAGATGTTTCAGTTGTGGATTTTCTGAATTGAAATCCATCCACCAAAAAGCTATTTCTATATAAGAAGTGTGGGGGAATACATATACAGCGTTTAATGTATTTATCCTCATGGAAACTGTTAGTCTCATTAAAGAGTAAAAAACTAAATATTTGTGTCTTCTGACCATATCCCATTACCACTCAAAATGAGGACCTATTCAAGTATTCCCAGAGATATTGGTTCTTCCCTCTCTTTTCCTCTTTACATGCCTTTCAAAAGCCAACTCCCCCCTCCTCCCCTTCACTTTCTACCTCATACTCCTGTAGTTTCTGCTGCTATTGTCTGTTGTTAGTTCAGTTTTAAGCTATGACTGCTACTGTTTGGCTTTGAAATCTATTCTTTTTATTCTCACATTACACTGTCAACATTAGATGTTCTCCTAGGAGTGAGGCATGGTAGATCTAGATCCACCAGACTTAAAACCACAGAATAATCTATTGGCTCGTGGATGTATGCCGACATCCTGGGAGATGGGATAACATTTTAAACTGTAGCACAGGTGAATGAACTTTCAAATTCCACTTGGAACATCTCTATCCACATATTGTATAAAACCATTCATGGCTTAACTACCTCTGAGCATTCGTATTGTAAGAACTCCAAAATACAGGCAACTGCTATAATTTCATCATTTCAGTCATTTGCCTTTTCTGGTCTTCCCCAGACATCTTCTTTCCTATTTTTGATGCCTTCAGATACTGAGAAACATCAGCCAATGGCAGATGGTGAGAGAACCTGGTTAACTAGCACCTTCCAAGGTCCTTAATATACAGATACATTTGATAAAGTAGATACAATTTAAATTCAACAAAATGAATTCTCTCGCCAGTAATACAAATTACAATGTAAATCCCTTATGTAATAATGCAACATAATAATGGGAATCTTACAAATGCATAGACTCCAATAGGAGTTTATGATGTCACTGGGAACTGGCTAATCATTTTCTTCCAAAGGAAATGAGGGATGCCCATAACCCAAGCTATTAAGCACATTCCTAACTTTCACTATGATTAGATCTATTTTATCTGTTTGTCCCCAAGTTAATCACTTGAGGATGAAGCATTGACTCATCTCTTTGAAACTTGGGTGGTATCTGTTGACATTCTTGTTCTCTAGCTGTGGTCACTGAAATGGATTCTGAAACTATAACACTCATTACATTTGTGGTGCAGTAAGGTTATAATGAATATGCCAATTCTAATATCATAAAAAACTAGGATGAAATGAAACTTTAAGTTTCTACTGAGTATGATTAAATACAGGAAGTTGAAAATCGTAAAACACTACTAAGGCAAAGTAATCAACACAGAAAGTATTGTCCACAGTAGCAAAAGGTTAAAGATTATCTGCTGTGGGAACCAGAATTGATTTCTTGTGCTTCTTTCCTCGTGTTTTTAAATAGAAGATTACAGTTTACAGTTGGTTTATGGACACCTGTCTAGAGCTTATGCTTTATAACTTTCACTGGCAATCTGATATGTGTAGTGGCATTTCATTTGTAGTTTAATAAATAAAGCTTTCCTGGAGATCAGAAAACTACCACAGCCACACTGGCCGGTCTTACAGACCAAGCAGCAATGACACAAACTTTTACTCACATCCAGTTCTCAAATGACACACATCTTTAATCCCAGTAATCACAATGACACACACCTCTAATCCCAGTAGACATTCTAGCTTCCATAGAAACCAGACAGTAGTGGTACATGCTCTTATTCCCAGATCTCGAGAGGAATATAAGATGGGAGGAGATAGTTCTTACACACAGTCTCATTCTGAGATTCCTGAAGGCAGGATCGCCATTTCTGACTGACATAGAGGTAAGAGTCAGTGGCTGGCTGCTTTGCTTTTCTGACCTTCGGGTTGAACCACAATTTCTGTCTCTTGGTTTTTATTAATCGTGCTTCAGATATGTCCTTCAGGAGAAAAAAAACATGTTTTGATGAGGAGTGAGGTGTAGAAAAGTCTGAATAGAAATCAGGTGTACAACTGTTTAGTTTTTCTTAAAATAGGAAGATCTCTTGTCTTTTGCTCAGGATTAGACTGATATTACAAGTCTTTGAAAGGAAAGTCGGAAGTGAAGCATCATTTTTCTTTTTTTTATTTTTAATTAATTAATTTATTTATTTATTAAAGATTTCTGCCTCCTCCCCGCCACCACCTCCCATTTTCCTCCCCCAATCAAGTCCCCCTCCCTCGTCAGCCCTAAGAGCAACCAGGGTTCCCTGCCCTGTGAGAAGTCCAAGGACCACCCACTTCCATCCAGGTCTAGTAAGGTGAGCATCCAAACTGCCTAGGCTCCCACAAAGCCAGTACGTGCAGTAAGATCAAAAACCCATTGCCATTGTTCTTGAGTTCTCAGCAGTCCTCATTGTCCGCTATGTTCAGCAAGTTTGGTTTTATCCCATGCTTTTTCAGACCCAGGCCAGCTGGCCTTGGTGAGTTCCCGATAGAACAGAGTGCCTGCTTTTAATCGCTGGGAATGTGCAAGTCTGTAAGATTGAAGGCAAAAAAAAAAAAAAAATACTCTGTGAACTGCATGATATGAATGTTTCCTATAAATCTAAGGAATTGGAGATCCTGATTCTGCTAAACATGTAGATGGATGACATATTCCAGGGCTGTATTTGTACTATTGGAGTGTAAGTCTACAGGTAAACATGGGAAGTGGTATGTAATCATGGATCTGAGATGAGGACAACCCTGGGAATTAGTATTTTGCCTGTGTGCACGCACGTGTGTGTTTGTGTGTGTGTGAGAGAGGTTGTTATGCATACACATATTTCTCTGTTCTGCAACATTGAAGGGCTGTAAAGCAATGGTACCCCTTCAACAATGATCTTGATTTCTGAGTATTCCTGGATAAACAGGAAGTGTAGTTTCTTAAAGAAATGGCTGATTTCAGTGGCCGGGAATGCAGAAGGCAAGCCTGAAATATATGGTGTCAGACTAAGGAAGTGCTCAAACCAGCACACAGCTACTAGTTTGCTCAGGCAGTGATAACTAATGCCATAGAATGTGTATAGCATAATTAATATTAACAACAGCATCATTTTAATGAATTTTATAGAGATGTAGAAGTATTAATAACAAAGCTACATACTTGTATCCTTACTGCAACCAAAAAGCAAATTCACTATGCCTCAAAAATAAGAATCTCTATTTTACACATGGAAATAAAATTCTTCCAAAGAGTAGAGAGGACAGATTCTGAGCCACTGTAACTAGTTATTGATTTTCATAATCTCTATGAGTAGTGAAGCCTACTGTCTTGCTCCCACAGTGTAAGACCACCAGTCATCATGGGACATACATGCTCTTGCATCACAGGAAAGCAAAGGATACCCCTCAAAAAACTTGCATTGGAAACTTGATGAGAAAATAGCTGGGACCTACAGTTACTGTTCAGGAGGTCTAAAGGTTGCATCCCTTCACACAGTCACCTATTAAACCAAAGCATTGTCTCAATATGTGTTAGCCACCATCTTACTCTTTCCATGTTCTGTTCAGGTGATGATGGCTGATATTCTGTGCAGCCGAGGATCTGGTCTTCTAGTGCAATCAACGAGGATAGAGAGAAGTTAAACTCAAGATACATTCTTCTTTAACAAGACCCGGAAACTCATGGTCACAGAAGCATTCAGGAGCATCCATCAGCACTGCAGTCGGCTCCTAAGGAAGTCGGCACAAGTTTCACACCTCCGATATCTGCAATCTCAGTACTTTGTTACTTTGTGATCTTCCCTGGGAAAATCCCCCATAAAATTGCAACAAATGGCTTTTCAGCATCTAGGTCACTAGCTTCTCTGATGATTTCCCTCCTTATTGTCTGTTCGGGCTGATTCATTAAACACTTGCGATCAGCACTCCTAAGAACAAGATGTTACCTCTTTAAACAAGATGTTACCTCTTTTCTTTCTTCAAACCTAAAGACGTCTTTGCCTTCCTTTGTAGTTGGTGTCAAAGCCAGCAGTAAGTGATTTATTTTAGTTTAAGAAAAGGTAAGTCTTGTTTTCTGAATTAGAGCAGGACAGAGAAGGGCTTCTCAGCCTGCTCTGTTATAGGCGCTTGCAGAGGCGTGTTCCTTTCTAACGAGTTTGAAGCCTTACTCTAGAGAGACCTATTTAAATGAACAGAACAAGGTCCCCAGGAATTATATTATTTTCATTTTCATCACAAAGAAAATTGCTGGGCTTTGAAAAACCTTCTTCTTCTTCTTCTTCTTCTTCTTCTTCTTCTTCTTCTTCTTCTTCTTCTTCTTCTTCTTCTTCTTCTTCTTCCTCCTCCTCCTCCTCCTCCTCCTCCTCCTCCTCCTTCTTCTTCTTCTTCTTCTTCTTCTTCTTTTTTTTAAAAAAAACCTGGTTGTTAGATTCATCTCATGGGTCTAAAGGACATTTATTAGAAAGAATGGCTACATTAAAGTTTACTAGTTTTTCTTGGCCCTGATGATATGCATCCATTCTGGAACTTATAGGTAATAATAATGATCCCACATAATTAGAGCAATAAGACTGACCCATGATGCTCAAAACCACAGTGTCCTTTCAGCTTTGAAAAATAATAAACTTTTAAACATTAAATTTCCTTTTATTGATTATCTCCATTCGAGTGACTTTAACCAAGTAAAATATGTATTTGAAGACATTGTTGAGATTTCTACTAATAAACTGAAATGCCTCTCACTTTAAAAATATATCTTAGATTATTTAATTTAATTTCTGGGCTTTTGATATATGCCAAATATGAAAAATATACTTACTAAAAAAGAAATTACAATTGATTATAAATAGTGATTTTGCAGGCTCAGTATGTGAGTTTTCTTATTGATTTCAGAACATGAAACATTAAGTTATGCTGAATTATTACTGCAGTTATTAACAATAATTATACAAACTTTCACCTAGACACACAGAGTACTGAATGATTACTCCTACAATTCAAGTTTGTGTAAAATTAAATGGTGACCTACTGAGAAACAGAAACAACTGGAAGTGTGTGTTGGCATGTTTTTGTTCAGCTTTCTTCTTCATATCAATCTTCGGGAAAAAACTCAAGTTGGCCAGTCTTATTGACAAACAGTTTTACTCTCTGAGCTGTCTGTGGGCTCCTCGGAAATTATCTTTGTATCTGCAAAAATATGTATAATCTATGTCCCATATCTTTTTGTCTTAAGCCCAAAAGTTAGCATACCATTGACATCTTTGATACTTTTCTTCAATTAGCACATTGTATTTATCGTTTGAGAATCTCATACATGTGTACAACATATTCTGATTGTATTCACTCCCCAAGACCCCACTCTAATTCCCTAGACTGCTCCCCTTCTTCAGACATCCCTTCACAACTTTGTGTCCTATTCCTGTCTTTATATATACTGAGTGCACTTGGAGCTGCTGATAGGACATGAATTTGGGGCTCTCCCATGGAGCATGAGATACCTATCAGTGGCTGGACCCCAAAGGAAATAGAGTCCCTCTCCCCAGTAGTCATCAAATTAAATAGCTTCTCAGCTAGATGTGGGAATTTTGACAGGTTTGATCTTGTCCAGTAACCAAAGTTGTTTTAACATGAGTGGCACAGCCATACCATGTCCAGAAGAGAGCACTCCATTGAACTCCTCCCCAAACCTCACTTTTTCATCCTTTCTGCTCCTTTTTCCTATATATGTCCTGAACTTAGACAGAGGAAGAGGACTGATATAAAAACTCATTCAGGACTGATCTCTCAAATCAGAGAACTTTGACTGATTATGAAACAAAGATTTAAAAAATAATCACACAAACTAACTATAACTAATTAACTAACAACATCAATAAAACAAACAACCCAATTAAAAATTGGGCTAGGTAGCCCAGCAGAATATTCTCCAAAGAAGAAGACAAGTGGATAGTGGATACTTAAACTGTACAGTTGGATTTCAGTTTGGTTTGTTCTTATTTCACCTGATTCTTGAGTGGCATCACTAAGTCTTTAACTTGTACTTTTTCTGATATTTGATTTCTTAATTACAAATAGATTTGTTTCATACAATATATTCTGATTATAGTCTTTTTCTTCCTCATTCTCCCAGTTTGAATCAGACTGGATCCTTTTTATCTCTTGTTATAGGCTATAAATTTCCCTATTAGAACTGCTTTTAATGTGTCCTAGAACTACTGTTAGACTGTGTCTTTAATTTCATTTACTTATTTTAGTTCCAGGAATATTTTTCTTTATTTCCTGATTTCTTCTTTCACAGATTTATCATTTATTTATTAGTTTTTTTTTCTCTCTCTGAGTTTATAACTGTACTAGATAGTGATTTGATTGCTCTTGCTGTTGATTTTAAGTTTCATTTCATAGCAAATTGTGCTGTTTTGGAGCTCTTTAAGCCTATCTGCTTAATAACTCATTGCGAGTTATCCTGTTCCCGACCCTGAGATTTTTGTTCACAAATCCATATCACCTGTTATACACATATTAAAAGTCAATTTTCTTTTTAAAAACTTAATTAATTAGTACCCCATCCTCCTCCCTTTCCCCATTTCTTTCTGTCTCTCTCTGTGTCTCTCTGTCTCTCTATCTCTCTCTGTCTGTCTCTGTCCCTGTCTCTCTCCTTTTGTGAACTCATGCGATGCTGTGAATATAAAAGTTAGAGAAAACTTATGAACAACATCTCTCTGTGTAGTTTTTACTTTGGCTGCAGTACCAAGGTCATCAATGAGCTGGGAAGGTCGGTAGGGAAAGGGCAAGTCAGACTGCCCCCAAATCTCTCCATTTATAAATGGTTTCTTTCTTCACTAATATTTGGTTGGTTCTCAAAAACCTTAGAATTTTCCCAGGAGATTTGAAACATTAATTATTATATTTTTATTTGAGTTTCAAAAATAATTCTACAGGAAGATGAGCTTTTTGAGCAATCAGTACTTCCATTTTTTATATCAATTTCTATGTTTTATAAAGTTTGGCTCTAGACCAATGTTCTGATATATGAAGACTATTTAATTCTTGTCTTATTTAATTTTGATATGCTGTTTTCATCTTGGTATTGAGGTTGTTGTTTGTGTGATTTTATTTTATATCAATCATGTATGGTTTAGCTTTCTTGTCAATTTGACACAGCCTAGACAGGGAAAGAAGAGCACCAATTGCCGAGATCAGGTTGGCCGTAAGTCCTTGTGTGAGGTATTGTCCCAATTTTTAACTGATGCAGAACCCAGCCCATTAAGGAAGACACCATTCCATAGGCACAAGGTCTTGAACAGAATGAAAAGCAAGCAGATCATAAGCCTTCCTGCCTGTCATCCAGTCAGCATGCCTCCTGGGTTCTGCTGCACTTCTTTGTGATGTAAACTCCTTGGTCAGAAGGGATGCTTTCTGGGATAGCAAACAGGCCTGGCTTCAAGCTTCTTCCTCCAATTTTTACTCCAACTTCCCTGACTCACAGTGACATGGGACTGTATACGGAATAGACCATCTCTTCCCCTAAGCTACTTTTAGTCAGAATGTTTTATCATAGTGACTGAAAGAAACTAAAACAAGTCTCTCTCCTTTCTCTTTGTCTTTCTTTCTTTCTTTCTTTCTTTCTTTCTTTCTTTCTTTCTTTCTTTCTTTCTTTCTTTCCTTCCTTCCTTCCTTCCTTCCTTCCTTCCTTCCTTCCTTCTTTCCTTCCTTCTTTCTTACTGTTTTCTTTCTCTTTTTTGTCCTTTCTTTTTTGTTTGTTTTCTACATTGTACAAAGGATCTGAAAATATTGTGTCAAAAGCTCAAGAACTAGTTACAACAAAAATCAATTTATTTTTCTGTGACCAGGTAAGTAGTTTGAAGTTTCTTACATTATTGGTTTTTCAGTTTTGCTGAGAAGATAGACTTTTTTTTTGGTTGATTTCTTCAGGTCTGGAGAATGTATGGACAGATTGGGGTGTGCTCAGCCACCACTATGTTGCCCAGCTGGAAAAATCCTTTATGCGTGTGTTTTATTGGAGTTGGTCAAGGGAGTGTTGTCATTTCCCCCCAGCTGATCTGTTATTGGTTGTCACTATTTTCAGAGTAGATGTTTACTGCATATCTGCCAAGTGCCAAGCTGTGTTGCTCTTAGCTTCGGAAGTGTGAGGAGACTGTCAGAGTATTCCCAGGCCCATACTCCAGAGCCCAGCTTAAACTGTGAGTTGGTGACCCTACATGGGGTCATGTAATTCAAGGTGGGAAGTGTGAACATTTTAACAACAGTAAGAGGACCCTGCATCTGAAACAACCAAACTTCTTTAGAAATCAAACCTTTACTGAACCCAGGGTGTTTCTGCCATTGCTTGCCTGTTCTATATCATGCCCTGCAGCCTTAATTCTGAGCACACAGTGTACTCATGTTGCACTGTGTATATCTGCCTGGCATGCAATAAACACTGTTACAAACAGCTGGCCTCAGATCGGAGACCTGAAGATTATGAATTGCACTATTACTGTATGCCCTAATCTTTCTCTCCTTTAGAAGCATCATGGTTTAATTGGAGGAGACAATTTTTTTTTTTAGTACTTGGCTTAGTACTCCATAATTCTTCACCGTGAAAATATCACATCAGTAAAGCTTTGGATTGGATTGTGTTAGAATGTTTGATTTTAAAAATTGCTGTTTGAGTTCCGCTTGAGTTTCATAAAAATATATCACTGAGTGAATTTTGGCTTGGGATTAGAGCAGAATTTCCAAGAATTATTGAAATAACCTTAAACTTATTCATGCTACTTTGTACTGATGTGGGATTCCCCTCTGTATGCTGTGAATATGTTTATTACCATTGTATAATAAATAAACTGCTTTGACCTATGGCAGGGAAGAATATCTAGGTAGGAAAAATGAAGTGAGAGAAAAGGTGGAGTCAAGAGATACCATGTAGCTGCTGAAGGAGAAAGATACCAGAACCTTACCAGTAGGCCACAGCCTCATGGTAATACATAGATTAACAGAAATGGGTTAATTTAAGATGTAAGAGTTAGTTAATAAGAAGCCTGAGCTAATAGACCAAACAGTGTTGTAATTAATATAGTTCTGTGTGATTATTTGGGTCTGGGTGGCCAGGAAACTAAAGTGCAGTCTACTTTTACATTACACTATATTTTTACATCCAAATTCATTCTCAACATTGACAATAGAAACTCTAAAAAAAATGTTGAAGATGCTGTTTGTCCTGCTGCATCAAATATTTAGACAAAACTTAATCCTTTATTCAAAATGAACAAGCACATCCATCTCATTAGTAGGCAAATTTGCTTTAATAAATTGTAAAACTTCCTATATACCTAATAAATTATTTATGCTTTCTTATCATTAAGTGTTTGCTTTGTATACCCATTTAGTATTCCTGTATTCCTGGGTTCATGTAAACGTTTCTTGACTGCAAAGCAACCATGACTGGAACCATTTTTCAGAAGCTCTGTTCTAGGAGTAACAAACAGTAAATTCTTGCCATGAAATTGCTCCCACCTTCCTGTTTCCCACACTAGTATCTTGTTTCTTAAGAACATAGTTTAAGAACTACTTAAGAACAAGTAGTAAGTCTAAGGCTATTCTATGTATGTAAGCATAAAAATGAGATTTTATCCTGCAAAATCATTGGGTCCCAACTGTAGCCAGGGGAAAGTTATAAATCACAAACATACAGGGCAAAGGATGGGTTGTTTACTCGCCTCTAAATTTCTAGGTTTTCACATTTAAATTCATTTAAATGTTATTGAGAACCTGCTGTGAGAAGGCTCATATGATGGACTCATCTTCTATCATCAAGGAAGAGCAACATAAACAAGACCAAGTCATTACCTCCTAAGGTAATGGTTTATTTGAAGACAAATTCATACAGAAGTTACTTAAAACTAAGACAACACCTGTGATAAATGGTATAGCAATACTGTATTAGAAGCACACGGACACACACAGAGACACACATCCTTATGTAATGGCAATAAAATGAGGCCATGATTTGAAACAGAGCAAGGAGGTGTAAATGGAAGGTTTTAGATGGAAAGATGAGAAGGAAGAAATTATTTAGTTGTATTATAATCTCAAAAATATAAGAGAAATGTTAGGTGTTGTGTGCCCACCTAGAATTCTAGAAGCAAGGAGATATTTTAAAAATTGTTAACAAAATCTTAATTGGGGAGATATTAATTCTTTTTGCCTTTTGAAGAGTTGACTTAAGAATACTTAATGGTGATGTCATCCTCCCTTTATGAATAAAATATTGGTTTCCAGAGTGGCTATTGGGGTCAACTACAGGCAGGATATGTGAATGGATGATAACGCTGGCTTCTCAAGCTGAGCCTCTAGGTGCTGTCAAACCTGATTGGCTTACAGTCCTCACTTTTTCCACTTATGAACCAATTACATGGTGCTTTCATTGTCTTACCTGGAGGAGAGTGGGAGCACAAAGGCCTAGAAGCTACAGATTCTGAGCAAGTCAAACCAAGATTTATCTGTAGATTAAAAAAAAAGCTGTCTCAACAGCGAGAGTGTTAACTGTTGAATTTGTTATGATACTTGGTAATTAGTTGTTCATTTCTACGGATTGATGCTGTGGATTTGAAACAGTTTGTGACCATGACGAAATTGCTTTATGTGGATTTTTTTCTTATATTTTTCTTCTTAAAATATCTTCTTCTGTCAGAATTCTATGCATTTACTTCATTAAAATAAACACACCCTGCTCTTGCTCGTGTGTCAGGTAATATTGCAGTTATTTTGCGTAGTATTACAATAGAAATTGGATTGAGTTTCTACATTAGTTTTCTTAAACTAAACCACAGCTCTTAGTTTTGTTTCTGAATATTTGAGGTGTACATCATGCAGTTTTCGGTAGTTGAAGCTATATCGGTGTTTCTGTGGATTCCCATGAGATGACCTTGACCTCCCTGGTTCGTACAATATTTCCTCCCTCTCTTCAACAGGATTTCCAGAGTTGGGCCCAATGCTTGACTGTATACCTCTACATCTGTTCCATCAGTCTCTGGAGGGAGGCTCTGTGTTGACAAATGAGTTAGTCACCAATTCTATCACAGGAGATGGCAGTTCAGGCTACCTGTCCACTATTGCTAGGAGTCTTAACTGTGGTCATCCTTTGTGGTAATTCCCTATCATTATATTTCTACCTATACCCAAAATGCCTCCCTCCCCCCACGTCAAATCATAGGAGCTCATAGACTCGGAACCAACAGCTAAGAAGCCTGCTTGGGACTGACATAGACCCTCTACATATGTGTGACAGTTGTATAGTTTTATTTACTTGTGTGATTCCTAGTGGTGGGAGCAGGGTCTGTACCTAATGCTTTGGACTGTTTTCAGGAAACTATTTCTTTTACGCGGGTTGCCTTGCCTAGCCTTAGAAAAAGGAGAGGAGCTTAGTCCTACCTAAACTCGATGTGCCTTGACACCATCGGAGACCTGCCCCTTTCTGAAAAAAAACAGAGGAGTGTATTGGGGAGATGGTGGGAGGGGGGAGAGAATGGGAGGAGAGAAGAGGGATATAAATTAAATTATTAATTGAATTAATGATAATTTTAAAAGAAAAGAAAAAAGAAAGGTATAAAAATAAAATTATTTTCATGTACCAATTAATCTAGAAATTGTAAGCTGGTGAACATTGGCTTAAGGATGAGGTAAATTTCATGTTATACTTATGAATGTTAGAAATCTCATTATTGACATGTAAGGTAACATGAATGTTGCATTTCTGGGTTTTTTTAGAAATTTAAAGGATATGGCAATGGCTGACCCAATACAGACAATTTCAGTTAGCTTACATGGAGATTCTGATCCAGCTTCACTGGCTGTATTTGCCCTCACTCCCCTTGTGTGTGTGTGTGAGTTCACAGATGAGCATGCATATGTGTGTGTGTGTGTGTGTATGTGTATGTGTGTGTGTGTGTAGCCTGAAGGAAAATCTTGGGTGTTTGTCCTCAAGAGTCAAGCACACTGTTTTATGTGGCAGTGAGTTCCAGGGTTCTGTTTATGTCAGAATTATAGATGTATGCCACCATGCCTGGCTTTTTTTAGATAGTGTCTGGGCATTGAACTTGGGTCCTCTTGCTTGTACATTAAGCACTTTACCATCCAAACTATCTCCCTAGCCCCTGGCCCCATTCTTTAACATCTCTATCACCTCTGTTTCCTTTTACACTTCTCTGTCTGGTCACTGGAATCATTTGGACTTCAATCAAAGTATGTTCAGTCCACATTTTCAATGCTAAAGTAACCAAAAGGTATTTTCTGTAAAACGCAAGCATGCATACTGGTGACCATGAACTAACTACACACCTTTTGGATAAGGTACAATTGTTAGCAATCATTTGAATGTATTATCGAGACCCTAGAAGAGGTATGTGCCCGTCTATGTCTTAGTGCCACTGAATCCAGTGACTGCAGGTGGGCGTCCCAAACAGAAGAAACTTACTATTTCTAGTTCTGAAGTCTGGGAGTGCAGGATAGAGGCAAAAGCACATCTGGTGTCAGCTGCAAGTTCTTCCTGGTTTGCAGTGAGCATTTGAGAGCCAAGCTCTGCAGTCACCAATCCCATTCATCAGGACGCTACTCTCATGACATAATTTGCAATTCTGCATTCATTCCCTTTTACTCTATAATTCAATTCATCAGGGCACCACTGTCATGACATAATTATCTACCGATCTCCATTACCTATTGCCCTATCACTCTAGAATTTCAACATATATTTGCAATATTTGTATTGTGTTTGAGATTTTCATATGATGTATTTTGAACAAATTTACTCCACAACCCTTTACAACCCTCTCCATCTTCCCAACCCTTCCCATTCAGCTTGAAATTATTTCTTATTTTCTTATCAGGTCTAGTTTGTGTTGCTTAGCTAGTCTAGGGATCAGGGCCTCTCCTGGCATGTAGCCAGTCTATCAGGAGTCACATCATTCAAAGAAGCTGACTCTCCACCCAGTAGCTATCAATTTCAATAGTTTGGCAGCTAGTGGTGGGATCTTGTGTCCATATTCTCCACTCTTAGCTGGATTTAGCTTGAGTTTTTTTTTTTTTTTCTTACTCTGCAAGCCCAGGCTGATCTGGAACCACTATGTAGCTTTCTCTGACCTGCAACTCATAATCCCTTGGTATTTGTCTTTTGAATTCTGGGGCTGTAGGCACACACTACAACATCTAGCCAACACACGAATTTTAAGGGAACATCTATAAATACATTTTCTTGAAAACTTGTCCTGGAAAATACTACAATTATAAAGAATAAATGGCATTTAAAAATGTGTTCTTCTAGCTCTATTTATAAGAAAATTACAAATGTCTTTTTGTACCATGAGAAAGTATTTCATTATATTAATATTTAACAACATATTTAAATGAATAATAAATAGATAAATAAGCATTCACAATGAATAGAGAACCATTATCAATTCTTTCTTGGTTGAATTGAGCCATATGTGGTCTAAGGATTCTGGTATATTTTAGTTTGCCTCTGTATCTTATAAACTAGCATTATGTGTTTGCCAATGTATGACTTCTTTTTTAGTCAGGATTATGTATCTCTTGAAGCTTCTCTTGACTACTAGAAAGATAATGTGACCTGATGCCTTTGCAAGGTTCTGTTATTATAACACCATTTCATGATGTATTTGATGACAAGATAGTCAAGAAAATGTGTTGCCTACTCTCAGTTCCACAGTCAAAGGAACCAACAGTGCATTCTAGGGTTTTCCAAAGAAACTTATAGGCAAAACCAAGAAAAACCCATGGCCTTAAGCTTTTAAACGAGAACAAGCTATTTTCTCATTGTTTTCTTCATTAAAATTTGTTTGTTCTGGACAAACTTCAGTATTCATGTTGGAGTAAAAACTATTCTAAGTTACTTCTATTCTTAATAAAATAATTTCTTTTTTCACTTATCATTTATTATGTAGATACTATGATTTTTTTTTGACTTAACATGGGGTTAAGTATTGATATGCCAATTACAAGTTATAAACACCGTGAGTCAAAAATACATCTGGTATACCTAATCCAACCATTATAACTTAGTCTGTCTTACCTTACTGTGTTTGGAAAATGTACATTGGCTTGTCCTTGGACAAATCATCTAACCCAAAGTCTGTTTTACAGCTAAGTTTTGACCTCTCATGCACTAGCACAGATGAACATTTTCTAGACATGACAGATGTCAAAGCACAATTTCCCAACTATGCTGGCAACCTGCATTTCCTGTCGGCTGTTTACCCTTGTGCTCCCTGCCACTGCCCAGCATCACGAGAGACTACAATAAAGTACACATATTTCTATCCTGAGAAAAGAAGGAAATTTAAAGTGTTGTGTTTCCTCCTGGCTGTGGTCACATCATTGTAAAGTCAAGCAGTTGTTATGTCAAATTATACTAAGTCAGAAGTCACCAGTATTTATTAAGAAAAAATACACAGTATACAGGTTTCCATATTTTAAAAAGTTTATGTTTTCTTATTTACATGCATGCATGTGCGTGTGTTTATGTAGTTCTGTGTTTATGTGCACCGTGTGCATGTAGGTGCATCATATTAGATGCCCTGGAACTGGAATAAGAATGTTTGTGATCATGGTATCTTCCCTGCCAGGTAAGAGATAGAGACAGAGACCCAATTTGGAGCAATGGTCTGAGCTCTTAAGGTCCAAATGAGGAGCAGAAGGAGGGAGAACATGAGCAAGGAAGTCAGGACCACGAGGGGTGCACCCACCCACTGTGAAAGTGGAACTGATCTATTGGGAGCCCACCAAGGCCAGCTGGACTGGGACTGAATAAGCATGGGTTGAAACTGGACTCTCTGAACATGGCGGACAATGAAGTCTGATGAGAAGCCAAGGACAATGGCACTAGGTTTCGATCCTAATACAAACTGGCTTTGTGAGAGCTTAGCCTGTTTGGACGCTCACCTTCCTGGACCTAGATAGAAGTGGGAGGACCTTGGTCTTCCCGCAGGGCAGGGAATTTGGACTGCTCTTCAGTATCGAGAGGGAGGGAGAATGGAGTGGGGGAAGGAGAAGAGGAGTGGGGATGGGGGAGGGGAGTGAGGGGAGGGGGCAATATGTGGGAGGAGGGGGAAGGAAATGGGAAACGGGGAGCAGACGGAAATCTTAATTAAAAAAGAATAAAAATAAATAAATAAATAAATAAATAAAACAAAAAACAAACAAACAAAAAAGATGTTTGTGAGCCACCTGGTGTAGGAGCTGGCTACTGAGTCCATGTCTTCTGCAACAGCAGCCAACACTCTTGACCACTGAGCCATCGCATAACTGGCTCTCATTGTCTAATACTGCGGTACTGATGCTAATCTCAAAACTCCATTGTGGTTAGAGTGTAGCTCCCTTCTGTTTGCTTGGCTACTCCTGTCTGCAGCTGCCTACTCTGTGAAGTCAATATCAGCGGAAATTATTTTGTAAATTCTATTGACGCTCTCTTCAAATACAGGGCATATACTATCGGTTATATACTCTGCCAGAAATTAGAGTTAAGCAACCAAAAGTCTGGAAGACTTTAATTATTTCTAGATCAAAGTAAAGTTTGCAGGATTATGTAAGACCATAATGCATGGACTTGAAAAGTTATTTAAGTTCTCTGACTCTCAGTTTTCTTATTAAACAATGAAGGCAGGGTAACTCCATGGCAGCTATGGTTCTAGACAACCTCCGGGCACCATGGCTTTACGGTTTTTCTCACTTGATCTAAAACTCTGCCACTATTAGAAATAGGTAAGAATTCAGTTGACTACCCATTTCACATGTAGAAATTCTGTAATCAACTAGACTATTCTAATTACTAGTTTGACATTTCTTGTGATAACCACAACTATTTTCTTTTTGACAATGAAATGTTTCCCTTTGGCCATGGCCTCTAAAGCTGGAGGGATTCTTCACCGTAGTCAGGTTCCATTGTATTTTCTGATCTGTAGAGAAGGCCAAGGTCAGAATTCCTCAGTGTGTCTGGGATTCCCCTCGCAAGCTAATGTCTCACAGTCTTATTGATTTAGTATCTAAATACGCCTGCCTTTTGGACACTACTAGGTAGATAGATAGATAGGTCCTAAATAAATCTATACCAGCATTTCAACTCCCTGAGCTTTTGGTTCCTTCCCTTTGAAATATACAGGAGTAGCTTCTATAGGGTCCCATGTTTTATGTAAACTTTCCTGGGCCTGTTCAAACTGAAGTGTTTAGTTACATATTTAAAAGTAAGGAGTAGAGGCAGTGGTGATGGGCTGTGATGACGATGAAGGCAAAACATGGTTAAGACTCTTAGCTGGAGCCAGAACAGCAGTTTCTGTCAAAGAAACCCCAACTGAAATTAGGGGCTCAGGGCAGAGGATCCTTGTAACTTACCACCTGACTGCACTCTGACTTTCAATGTCCCATTACTTCTAAATTGGTGCCTTATTCACCAGCAGTTACCATGTGAAAGTGGGCCTCTAATTTATGCTGTCATTTAATAATTTACAGGTGAGAGTCTCAGATTAGTTTTAACTAATCACCACTCTATAACTGCATGAAATATAGAATCCTCTCAGGGCAGACATAAACTACTTTCAGGCAATATATGTGCTGCATAAGCTGGGGATTTGTGCTCCTGAACTCATCACTATCCTTCTACATCTTAGAGTATAATTAAGAATGACAAGTCAATCTATTTATATTATTTTGTCCAAACTCTTTTAATGTGTAAAATACATGGTCACCTAGAACTTTGCCTCTTATAACTATTTGATTAAGAATAGCTACTGACAAAGTCTCACATATATCTATAGCCACATGATACTATGACCTGTTGGTAGTCCATTACCAGAAATGGGGTCATTAGTAACATAAAGTTTAATTAGAATCAAGAACGAACTTCATAAGACTCAGAACCAATTTAGAAATCACATCCTTAAGAAGCTGTTTTTCTAAGAGCCACCCTCAGTACCAAACTGTATTAGTTGGGTTTCTCAGGTGAAACAAATGTGTGTGTGTTTCTCAAACTGTATCAATATGTGTATGTATAATATATATCAATTTTTTATTCTAATATACACATCACATAGATATGTATGTTTATATATCCAACTTTAAGTATAAGTACATCATATTGGTGCATAGTATTTGAAAATTGTATATGCCAATATGCATATCCTATTGATATGTGTCTAGACACACAGGTATACATATGCATTTTTCTAATAATGGCAACTGGCAAATCAAAAATTCATAGGGCATTTGCAAATTCTGGCAAAAGTTAACACTGAAATCTTCAGTCTCCTGTCAGTCTGGACTACACTGCACTATCCTCATCCATGGGCTTCAATCTTTTCTCTTTTGCCCATCCATAATATGAATGATGATATGCTTTTAAAATGTCTACTGACATTCTTAATCGTACCTAAAATGTTCCTTGACAGAAACATAAGTTGATATATAACAAAATAGTTGGGCAGCACAACCTAGTCAATTTGACACATGGATTTAATTGTCAGCACTTCATTATGAACATAATACAAACTTGATATCATCTGTGTGAAGGGTCAGTTCGGCCTAGAATAAGAACTGTTTGAAACTTAACTGTAATAGTTGTTCCTCATTTAAAGTGTTCTAGTTCCATCTTAGGTCATCTGTATGCATTTTCTCATGTGGCACTTATACCACATTGCAAAGTATGTCATGATCCCTACATTACATACAAGAACAAAAGCTAGACTGATAAACTGGGGAAGTTATAGCAATTAATCAGAATACTCTCTTTGTTACGGTACACAAAGCAACACCCTTCATCCCTACTTGTGTGATTTCAACACATTGATGCTTAGCTCTCAGGATGGGCAGTTACCAGACTTACCCAGCTTTCTTACATATCCTTGGTCTCTGAAATTGGTTTAGGATAGGCAAGTAACCCAATCAGGGCTAGAGACACCAAAAGAACAGTATTAGTTCTGCTGGGCCTGGAATAGACGGCAGACTGCAAGATGCAGGAAGACATATTTGTATCTAAATGTGTGAGCTTGCCTTAGAATGGAATCCACAGAGGAAAACACTTCCTGTTAGAGCACAAGAAGGAGCTGAGACTGTCATGGGTGCACAGCTTTGGTGTTCCCGATTCATCAAGCCATTAGCTCAGGAACTTTTTGAAAAACGGCTAGTGGTGCTAGTCCCAGCACTTAGGAGGCAGAGGCAGGTGGATCTCTGAGTTCAAGCCCATCCTTGTCTACACAGAGAGTTTCAGGACAGCCAGGGCCCTGTCTAAAAAGAGCAAAGAAACAAAAAGGTAGCCAGTGGTGATTATGTCCTAAATAATATTGGCAATAAAATCTCCTCTCCCTTCCTCCAGAGCCTTTGCCCTTTGATGTCTCATGTCAAGGCAGGGCATTACGAGTAGGAACAATAGTTCATGTAATGAGTGTTGTCTATACTGAATATATTTTGTAAAAATAACATGGGCTACAGTCAAGTCTGCTTTTCATCTCCTTCGTGGGTTGTCACTTCTAAGCATTGTCACTGATAACATATGCCTTTCTAAGAATGGCCTTAGTTCTTAATGATCACTCAGGTTCCTTTGCACTTGAATAGCAACACACGCAAGCTCCTGACAGAGACACAGTCACTGAATACAAACTGAAGAGGTTACCTATCGATTCTCTTCAACTAACTTAGAAATCACTCTGCCATATCTATCACAGATTTGAAATGGGTCAAATTCCTTCTCCTATTGAGTTTTCATTTGTTCTTCTGGCTACTGTGCTTTCCTGTTTATTTTAAGTCTATTTCTGAAATTCATGATTCGATTGTCCTGTGGGTGTTGATGATAAGAATAGCACTCAACACAAACTAAAAATTCTACCTCATCACTAATTTATAAGGAC
This sequence comes from Chionomys nivalis, assembly GCF_950005125.1. NCBI lineage: Eukaryota > Metazoa > Chordata > Mammalia > Rodentia > Cricetidae > Chionomys > Chionomys nivalis. The sequence goes on along the minus strand of NC_080087.1, from coordinate 129,033,013 downwards.
ATTCAAGTTAACTTTGGTGTTATATGGGAATATATGATACTTAATAAAGGACTTGGTATTACAAAACAGTTATTTTAATGCATTGACTGAAAATAATTTTATTGCATAGAAAAAAACATGCCCTGAAAATTGATATGACTCAGATGTGAAATATCGTAGGGCTACTTCTTCTGTATGCAGCACACATTTGACACTTATCATATTCTTTTATATTGTAATGAATGCTAAGGTCTCTGAGTAGAAAAAAGTGCCTGTTTATCTTTATTTATTTAGCTGTCCTGTATTATTTTAGTACAAAGGGAGACCTCGCTTGAGGCTGTTTGGTGAGAGCAGTGGACGGGAGTGTTTGTGAAAACATCTATACATACAAAATATCAACTGCACTCCAGTTACTTTACAAACTAAAGACCCTCTGAGCAATTCTGATCATCTAGGGTGCTAAGATAGTCATGTGGGTTGGAGCAGTCAGTCTGCGTTGTGTAACTGTCTTTGGATGTGCTTCGCTGCCCATTCTAAAGGGCAGCTTTGATGGACAGGCCTGTACAACGTAATGAGAATCCGAGATAGTAATATCAAATCTTTTTCTTTAGAGAACTGAGGGATTCTTAAGAAAGCAGAGGCTGAAACAGACTTGGTGAAGCTTGAAGGCTCTGAAGCTCGCTGAATTGGAGGTGCTGCATGGATTTCACCCTGATTTCAAAGCAGTCTTGGGCCAATGTGTGGAGATGCAAGAGTCAGAACCCTGCTGGAGGTGTTGGGCAGAGAGCATGGGGCCCAGTATACCACAGGGTAGAAGAGGAAAATAGGCAAGCCTGGGGGAGCGTTCTGGTTCCTATGACAGGACACTTGTTCCTGTGTGTGCCACTAGAGGACTGGGCAATGCTCCTGAGTGTTTTTTAAAAAAATGTTCTTTTTACTTACTAGACTGAACTTGGGCTTCTGGTTCTTATTCACATCACATCCTTGCCTTCTCCTGAAAGGATCTATGTGGATTTTAGTTAAGTTTCACCAAAGGGCCTCAGTTCTAGGAGAGTTAGTGCAGGCCTTGGCTTCTTTGCTATGACTGTAGGGCTCTGTGCGTACAACACTAAAGCAACTTTCAGAATCAATAGTAAAATATCTGCTTATTTTCTTCTTGTGGTTGCGATGATTTCTTTGTACTGACTATAACATGTATAAATTTCTTAAGTAAAGAAGTTTCTCTGAAATCCTGGCAAAACCTATAACCACAATTTTATAATAAAAATTATAAATGTATGCAGGCCATGCACACATATACAAACAATATTTTCTATTACATACTAGCAATTCACAGTGAACGCTTTCTATTTAGTTGAATTATATCAGGATTTAATTTGTAGGTTAAAAGACCTCAAAACAAAAAATATATATTAAATTATTTTCTGTGTTAATTCTGAACTTTTTTTTTCTGATATATGGATGGGTAGCACGCATGCGCAGACAGACAGACACAGACACACACACAGAGACACAGACACAGCCAAGATCCGAACCGGCCACCTCCCGCACCCAGGGCGGCGCCCCTAGTCTCTCGGCCAGCCCGCAGACGGTTAATTCTGAACTTTTAACATAAATGATTTATTTGATAAAGATTTGATAGAATTCCATACATGCACCAAATTTAAATTGCTTGCATTTTTCTGCTTATGAAACGACCTCACCATATGTCTAGCCCAAAGAGTTGCTATATCAACCTTTCATATGGGAGAAGAAAATCTCCACTTATAGAGGAGAGGTTTTAAATTTAATACTAAATAATTAAAAACTGTCCTCACACAGACATCTCAAATTAAGATTGTTTACATGCTCTTTAATTAGATGCAATTAAGAAGCACTCTCAAAGCATTTATGCCCAGAGGGAGCCTTTGCTGACTTGATGCAGTGACTCCTAACATCCAGGAAGCTGCCTTTGCTATTTGTGGAAGGGTTTCCCTTTGGAAGATGTGACGGGGACACTGAGGGTTTTGTCACATGAGGAAACAGATGTTGGAAATTTTCTTCGGAGAAGAAAATAAGCACAGAGTTCTGATTGACAGTCCTGGGCAGCAAGGTAGCTCTGTCTCGGTTCTTCAAAACTCCCTGTTTATCCCAGCAGCCACAAGGATTCCTACGACAAGTTATGTTTCCCCTCTGTTTAATGCCCATCAAAGCCTTTCCCCACTGAGAGCAAATCCTGATGCGGACTCAGCCTACCTCTGACCCATTCCTGTCTGCTGCTCTTACGCATCTCCTGCTCTAACCTTCTCCTTCTGTCTCTCTTGGGTCTGCCCTCCCTGCCTGGGACATGCCTTCAATACTCACGGTTTCTCTTATATTGTCAAGAGTTTGATCATATGCTCACCTTTCCTAATGACTCCCTTTCTTTGTTGTAAACGTTCAAAATTCTCAGCATCTTTTCACCACCTCACTTGTTTACTTTTTACATTTTGGCAATAGTTTTGATTATTATTTGATGTTTATGTCATTTTCCATTTGGATGTAAATTTGAAGCTAACATGGGTCATTCCTGGGTTTTCTTATTTGCTCTATCACTAAGACCTACAAGAAGATTGGAGGTACCTGCTCAGCAGAGACTCACTGAGTGTGGGTTACTGAGTGAACAAATGGGACTTTGGATTTATATTGATTAAATTATTACATATTATTTCCTCATCTAGATTTTACTTTTTAAAGACTCCATTGAGACTTAGTTTTGTCTGTGTCCTTAGTGTGCACTGTCAAATCTAATGGTTGACTCAGTCGTCCAAATTCTTTAAAGTGGGAACTGCATAAAGTTTGGAAGCAATCAGTATAAATCAGTATAAACGTGCATCTCATCATTTAACACACCCCTCTGCCTATCACCATGCGGATAAACTTCATTGGCAGACCAATCCTTCTAAAGCAGGGGCAGAAATCAGAGGGGAAAACCCCCACAGAGTTTAAAAACAATCTAGGAATGAAAATGGGCCTTTGTCAGTGCTAATTTTTTATTTCTACATTTAATCATAACCTTTAAAGCTCAAACTCCATGTGGATGAATTAACTGCAGAGTTAAATTTAAAATTCATTATGTGTTTAGCAAGATTATCAGGGGTCTTGTTTAAAAAAGGACAGGATGTGCTCTGACTTCTGGTCGTGTGTGCTGTAATCAAGGGGGAGTTTTGCTTTATGGGTAAGAGCTGTTAGGTATTGGAGGAGCGTAAGAGACAAAAGATGAGCAGGCTTTCAGAAGCAGGCCCTGAAAATTATGTTTGGCTGATTCTTTCTCTTATCCAGAGTATGCAGTGAACAGTGGCTTGAGTCCAAAGCAAACAGAGCTCTCACTTTGAAATACAGTATGTTCTATATAAAACACATACTCCATGTGTGCCTGGATTGTATTCATAAAGGCTCTTCTGCTTATAACTTACTATTCTAACAAGACAAATTTATAACTAACACTCGGGTAGGACTATCAGAGACGAAATTCTGTGCTCTGAGGAACATAAAACCAGCAATGACTGGTCATCGCTCCCCCATCCAATGAGACTGTCACGTTGAGCCATCCATCCTATTCTGTTTTGCTCCAAGTCCCCAGATGTCATTTAGTGTGAGCAACTGAGCTTGGTTAAAAGCTGGAAGTTTATTATATCCTTCTATAATCTCAGATTCTCAGACTAAATCAGACAACCTTGTGGAATTTATTATAAAACTCAGTGAGAAGAGAGATTTACTTAGTTTGATTTGGGCTATCGTGATTTATTTAATTTCTCTGTTCAATTCTGCACTCTGGGGATTTGTGAAGCTGAATCACAGCAATAATCTGTGAGAGATTAGTCATATAAATGAGTTTATAGATCCTACAAGGACAAGTCTTATATTTGTTTTCTATGAGCAAATATTATCAAAATGACTGGCATATAATAGAATTCAGATCAATGGCCAAACTGGTGATACATTAAGTTAAAATCTTTTTCTGTTTTGTAAGCTTCAAATGACAAAAGATTAGATCATAAAAATAAAATGAATATACTGATTTGTTAAAATTTCACTATTTGTAATGAATAATAAATATATGATATCCCATTTTTTCAAGGAATGTGACAGAAATAGCTCATGCATAGGTGTACAATATTCAGACTATTTAGAAAGTAGGCTTTATCTCAAAATTTGGATTTTATGTTTAGATGTCTCCTTAAACTTATACTACAATTTCTGTTATTTAGGTAATTGTTGCCACATTTTAAGTAATTAAATCTTTATTCATATTTTGAATCTTTATAATGTTCCACATTTAAGTAGTACCTGCACATTAAAACACTCATTTTGATTTATTAATTTAGATAGAAGGTTGTATTATTTGTCCAATCTGCAAGATGTGCTGTGGCAAAGGTGACACAGAACTTGTAGGAGTGACCAAACAATGACTGGTCCAACTTGCGACCCATGGCATGAGATGAAGCCCACATCTCATATTACCTGAAGGACCAGGAGCCAGAGCCTGGATAGCCCAGAGACCTAGGAAACAATCAAACACTGCCAACAACAAAAAAGTCAGTGAAATGATTCCCAATGATACCCTGCTATACTTGTAGACTGGAGCCAGCATAGTCATCATTAGAGGAGTTTCCAACTGATGGAAACAGATGCAGAAATGCACAGCCAGCAGCCAAACATTAGCTAGAGTTCAGAGAATCATTCTGAAGAGGGCTAGGAAGGACTGCAGGAGCCAGAGTGATCAAGGACATCATAAGAATCCACAGGATCAACTAAGCTAAGCTCATAGGGGCTCACAGAGACTGAGCCATCAATCTGGAGCTTGTATGAGACTGACCTAGGCACTGTGGATATATGTTACGGTTGTGTAGCTTGGTGCTCCTATGGAACTCCTAACAGGGGGAGTCGGGGCTGTCTCAGACTCTTTGCCTGCTTTTGGGATCCTTTTCCTCCTACTGGATTGTTTGGTCCAGCCTTTATAGGAAGGGGTGTGCCTAGTCTTATTGTAGCATGATATGCCATGTTAGGTTGATATCCATGGGAGACATGTCCTTTTCAGAAGGGAAGTGTACCTGGGAGAATAGGGAGGTTTGGTGGTGGGGGGACTAGGAGGAGAGGAGGGGAACATAAACCATGGCCAGGATGTAATATATAAGAGAAGAATAAAAAAAAATCCTTAAATAGTATTTCTTGGTATCTTAGATAAAGCTGAGAATACCAGGAAGGCAAGCATAAGAGCAAGGGGGGACTGGTGTGAGAGGGTTCACATATTTAGTTCTAGAGACATAGTTTATGGGCTGTGAAAACATGGACATCTTTAAAGGATGAAGGATAAGCATTGGCCTTCAGAAGGATTCTCCTTCCTAAAGGGGTCATCACACAGAGTCTTTTGAGCAGTTTGTGCTGTAAGGAAACAGTTTGTAAGTTATCTTATTTGTTCCAAGGAAAGGCCTAATTAAATAGTTTAATTGCAATGATAGAGTTAAACTATCATTTAATAGTATCGAGCAGTGTGTGCGAACAACACAGGAGTTCCATTTTTCACCCCCACCTCCAAAATGACTCCATTATAATCTCAGAAAGCACATCCTGGTGATGTTTTACTCAAATACTAACTTTGTCTGGGTGTGTGTTCTGACAGTGCCAGGGTGCACAATCAGAGCACACTCCTGGGAGTGCTGCTGTTGTCAAGCTGTCCATTATCATAGTAGATATTTGATCTATCACTCAGGTTGTAAAAGAATACAATAGACTTAGCAGCAACAGGCAGCACTTTCTAGGGAATTCTGTCTTCTTTGCCATTTTCAAACAAACTTTCAGAAAATTAGATCATGATAGCACAGTATGCAGAGACCTGTCATAAAGTTTAACTTACGATTTGATCCCTGCTGTGATTCCTGAAGACTGGTGAAAGCAGGAAGGGAGTCTTAAGGCAGGTGTTTCTGAAGAAGTTATTTTGGAAATGGGACTCGTTTGCCAGGTGATTCTAGCAAGTACCTGTCAAAGGCGCAGGCCTGTGGTGACATGAACATAGGGTGACAAAATAATTCTGGTGTAATTTTTAGTGAACAGAGAAAATTACTCTCAACGTGTAGAAGAAATACCCCCACTGAGGCTGTATCTGTTCAAAAGAAGAGGAAACAGAAAGACAATTATCACATGTACTCACTCATAGGTGGTTTTTAAACACAAAGCAAAGAAAACCAGCCCACAAACCACAATCCCAGAGAACCTAGACAACAATGCGGACACTAAGAGAGACTTACATAGATCTAATCTACATGGGAAGTAGAAAGTAGAAAAAGACAAGATCTTCTGAGTAAATCTGGAACATGGGGACCTTGGGAGAGGGTTGAAGGGATGAGGGGAGAGGCAGGGAGGGGAGCAGAGAAAAATGTAGAGCTCAATAAAAATCAATTTAAAAAAAAAGAAGAGGAAACATGAACAGTTTGTAAGTAAACACAAAGAAAGATTGTTTTCGTTGTTGTTCTTCTCCCTTGGGGAATGAAAATGAAGCTCATCAGGTCTTCTAACCATTAAGTAGAAAAATGACAGGAGTCACTGCTCACTGTGTTAATTAGTGCAACTTGTCAACTCTACAGGCTCGGGAGCCTCCAGGAATACTTATGGGATTGCCTTGATTGTGTTGTTAATTCCTGTGGGAAGAGTGCCCACATGGTGGCACCTTCATGGGAGTGGAATCCTAGGTTTCCTCGATGGAGAAAGGGGACCGAGCAGTGAGATGGCACTTACCCTCTACTTCCTGAGTGTGGTCACGATGTGATCCACCACTTCAAGCTCCCACTGCCTTGACCTACCTCCTAAACTGAACTGTGCTTTGAACTGTGACCCAGAATAAATCGTTTTTCCTTTAAGTTGTTTTTCTCACAGCAACAGGAAAAGGTATGGAAGGTGCTTATGCTTCATTGCCTGAAAATAAGGATAAGGAACATGAATTGGACAGTCATTTGTTTTTCTCTGATAGACACATGGGTGCTCTTGACTTATTACCCTTGGTTTGAGTACATAGGGTACCATGTTAAGGGCAATTAATCCAAAATTTTGGCAGAAATTAATAAGTTTATTTTTTAACAAGCAAATGGCCACTGCTTCATACTAAAGGACTGATGTAAATAAAATTACAGTTTATTAATGCCTCACAGTGTCATTTTTAGACATATCAAAGTATTTTTTAGATGTGCACTTTAAGCACATTTAAAAGCCGTCATATCTGCAATTGTTTCCCACTGCAATGAAAAGAGCTGGCAGCTGGGTCTCTATCAGACCCAGCTGCCTTTTCTTTTCTCCAACTGGAGAACCAAAGATAGGGATTACTTTTATAAATATGTAATTATGTTTTTTTTCAGATTCTGATTAATAATTCATCTTCAGCTCCTATAGCATGATGTTTGGAATGTTAAACAACCAAGTGAGTCAAATTTTGATATTTAGAAAGATTAGGGGGGATATTGTGCATAAATTTTAGTTTCCATAGCTACCTCAGAATATTAGTAGAGTCTAATGCGAGACAGATTGGTTTCTCTGACAGAAGCCATGCACCCTTATGTTTCACTCAGGGAAGGTTATGGCTACCTGTGGGTCTGATAATCATATGGACTACATGGTGTGGCTGTGAATCACTGAAACATGCTGGTTTTTAGCAGAAGGTAGAGCACGGTACATTGTGTTTCTGCTTCTGCCTCTTTTAATGCAAAATCTGGTTTATTGTAAAAAGAACTCAGTCCAACAGCAGTAAAAGTTAGACCTCAGTGGTTCAAACTTTAGTCCTGTCTTTTAAAAAAAAACACATAAATTACTTTCCTTATATTGCCTTACTGTCTATCGGAATAACACAATCAAAGTTGAATGATATGATGTATATACACTTTTGATATGGTGTTAAAAATATATTAAGGATAAACCCATTTAACTTTACCAAATAACACTGCCATTCAAAAAGGGACAAAGTAAAATAAAACTGTGTGTTTGTGTGATGAATGTGTGTATTGTTAAAAAAAAACTCTTGTGACTTTTATAAAATATTAATGAGACATTTATTCCAAATTATTATAATAGGAATAATGCAATAGGAGAGAGAAGCATTGGCTCAGTTCTGCAGACAGGAAAGCCATGTAAATGAGGAGAGCCAGAGGGCTGGTGCATAGCGAATGAATGAGAAGAAGGTAACTATGGGCATTCTTGAAAACAGTGCATCAATTACTTTTCTGCAGTTGTGATAAAACACGGTGACCAAAAGCAGCTTATAACAGAAATGCTCTGCTTTGTCATCTGAGCCATGAGGTACAGTCTATGACGCTGGGGAGGCATGGCAACAGGCAGCCTTCATGGAAATGTGGCAGGTCGTATTCTCGACTGAAAATATGAGGCAAGAAGAATGAGCTGCAAGTGGTAAAAGCCATGAACTCTCAAAGCTGACTCCCACTGCTATACCTGCCCCAGCATTGCCTTAACTCCTAAATATTCTCTAACATAACCCAAACACCACTGACCAACTACTGACTAAGTAAGAGCTCAAATACCTGAGCTTATTGGGCATATGAGCTACGTTTCTCATTCAAACCACTGAACTTGGCAAACAAGAGTCTTGCTAATAATGATCTGTTAAGGGTGGAGACACCTTTCTAAACTAAATTGCGGGATTCTTTGTGAATTGGATGGGGAGATCCAAAGAGGATGTGGGCTTTATTAGTCTTTGTAGTACTAAAAACATAATCTGAGCCTCAGTGGCCTTCTAATGAAGAACTGTATTTAGTTCACATTTCTGCAGCTTCAGGGACATGGCAATGGTATACGTTGGATCTGTGAAAGCCTGAAGGCAGATGCATTGCAAAGATGAGTACACGTGTGTTGTGTGAAGATGTGTCACTGGGATTGGTTTAATAAAGAGCTTCATGGCCAATACCTTGGCAGGAAGAGCTTACGTGGGACTTCCTGGCAGAGAGAGAAGAAGGGGAAGTGAATCTATGCACTTGAGAAATGCCAGCGGACATAGAGAGGAAACAAGAGGTGCAAGATGGAAGAGAGGTAAAAAAGACAAGAGGCAAAATGTAGATTAATATAAATAGGTTAATTTAAGCTATAAAGGCTAGTGGGACAAGCCTAAGCTATAGGCCAAGCATTCATAATTAAAAGTAAGTCTCTGTGTCATTTTTTATGAGATGGCAGTCCAAAGAAACATCTGGCTACACATGTGTGAGAAGGAGCGATCACAAGAGGAGAAAGGAAGCCCAAAGTGGGAAAATCTCTTCCGCAATAACTTCCTCATGTGACAACTAACTCAGAGTCCCTTGAAAGCTGCTTCAGTTCCTTCCTAGAACAGCACAGAAATAACTGAACTAAGTCCACTGACTTTTACATTTCTATTATACTCAAGAAAAAGCTTTTAAGCACATGAACCATGAGTGATAAACTCAGAAGATTAAACCCATATCAGGGACCAATCTTGAGTCCTCATTGAGAGGAAAACTCACTAAAGAACATCAAACGGAAAATCCTTGTTACCCTGTCAGGGTGTGTGTGTGTGTGTCTAATTAGTAGAAGCACTCTCAGGTATATAATTTGTGAGTCCAGGACAAATAAAAACGAGTAATCTTGTTAAATATTGACAATAACTAGAAGATCAACAAAAGAGAATTAAACTAGTAAGTTTAGCCTATGGCCTTGTGTGAATGTCCATCTGCTTTCCCAAGAAGTTGCTCCAAGGAAGCAGCAAGAGAAAGCATGAAGATCAGCCTTACATAAAAATCCAAAGCAATATATATTATTTTAGTGAAGTTATAACAATAAAGAGTACCAGCTAGTTGCTAAGGGTTGGAGTGTTAGAAGAAAAAGTGAAAGAAACACACACAGGGAGACCTATAATATACACAGAAACCCCAAAGAGGCTCTTGGCCATTTTAGCTGACTACAGGGCATCGATCTTTATTAGGGACCAGTTCTCAACCAGAATCTTTTTGTGAGACTTGCTATAATTTAAGACTATAGAAAGCTAGGCAGACCTCTTATATCTTATTCTTTCTTACCCTCTTGCAGCTTTCCTTTGAATGCCAGAGTGCTCTGTTCCTGACCAGGTTAACATGGGTAGACATTCAGTTGCTACCAGCGGCTGTAGCAGATGAGCCCCTCAGTGCTGAATAGAGTAGAAGTTAAAAGAGGATCATAAAATTTTCACTTGGATTGACGTGTGTGTGTGTGTGCTTGCATGTGTTTGTGTTTTCAGGTGCCTGCAGAACCAGAAGAGAACTTAAGATCCCTTAGAACTTAGAGTTAAAGACGGTTGTGAGTGGTTTTTGACAACAAAATCCAGGTTTTCTGAAAGAGAAGCAGCTCCCTTCATGCTGAGCCACATTTTTAGCTCATTTTCTGTTTCTTACTAAACTTGTCAAATCAGTATTCAAAAAACTCCTTGAAGAACTTTGCCTTTTATCTGTTATAATTAAAATGTTAAATTGGGGAGATCTCTCGGTCAGTAAAACACATGCTGTCTAAACCCAAGGATCTGAGTTAGGACCACCCCCAGCACTCAAATAAAAAGGATGCAGTTACTCCTATATCTGTAAACCCAGTGTTAGGAAAGTAAAGGCAGGTGGATCCTTAGAGTTCACTGGCCAGCCGACTAGAATTATGTGCTCCAGGTAAAATTTAAATGTTCCTTTTTATGTATATTTATGAGAAGAGGCCATCTGGTGTGGGAGAATTGTCTGTATTCTGTCAATCAATTAAATAAACGCTGATTGGCCAGGCAGGGAATATAGGTGGGAAAACCAGACAGGAAGTAGAAATGATGTAATGAGAACAGGAGAATTCTGGAAAGGAGGAAGTTTATTCCTCCAACTCCTGCCCAGATCACTGAAGCAGCAGGATGTGATCTGTCCCACTGAAAAAGGTACTGAGCCACATGACTAACATAGATCAGAAAAATGGGTTAATCAAGATGTGAGAGTTAGCCAGTGAGAGGCTAGAGCTAATGGGCCAATCAGCTCATAATTTATGGAGACCTATGTGTGATTTTCTTTGGGGCTAAACAGTTGTGGGGTACCGGGCAGGACAGAAACCCCAACAAACAAGCAAGCCAGTCCCTCATGTTGCAGCCATCACTAAAGAGCAAATCAAGGTCTATTAAAAATAGATGAGTCTATTGAAAGTACCATTTACGATATAAGCACTTTTTTTAGGACCTGTAGGTACTGTGACTAGTGGAAGAGTGAGAGTCAGGTGGATTAGATATTTGAGGTAACCATAAGAAGACAACAATGTGAAGAAGGTGTAAGGAAGCATCCTCCAGACTGACCCAGGTTTCTATCAAAGCAACCAACTACAGGAAATTTAGAGAAGAGCCTGTAGACATAAGGGATCCATTTTCTGTGAAGCCAGAATTTCAGAGCCCTCTCTTGCTAATTCCTAGTTTAGTCCAGCCTGCTCTCTTCCAATGATTTCTCAGGACTTGAGTACTAATGCTTTCCTCATTGCCCCCAGCACATCACATGACACAAAGGCTTCTGTGTTCCACTGTATGTTCATCTGGATGCACATGGCTTAAGGACTAAGATACAGTTACTGTATAGAGAGCCCTGCGAACCATGTTAAGTCCAGAACCATGTCAAAACCAAAGCTTGTGTCTGATTTACAGCATCAACCCCTTGGACAGACACTAGTGGAAAGTGCAGGTGAGATCTTGGGCTGTGTGCTCTTGAGTTCCTCTAAATACATCTGCCTTGTATATGCTTCTATTATGTGTTATCCATTCTTTTGATCCTGTGAGCTTGAAGAAGTAAATGGAACTGTCTACATCTTTCTTATCTCTTGATCTCATAATTCATTTTTTTTTCTCCAGGAGACACCAACTCTTCTTCCTTCTGCTTTCTTTATAGAAATGCGTCTCTCACTTCCTGTTATTTCAAGGTGGATGAATCTTCCTTCTCTGTCTTGTGGTGATAAGTCTCTTGTTCGGAACTGAACAGTTCAAAGACTTAAGAATGAACAAGAGATAAAATGCATCCCGAATATTTTTCAAGGTGTCATGCTGCCACATACTTTTCTAGAATCCACAATCACAAGCAAAAACAAAGTACAATCGTTTTACTCAGATTTTACAATCTTTGTACTTATTCTTCCTTTGTTCTTCTATCGTTTTTGAATGAATATTTTAGTACTCTGATAGGTTTCTGGCATTTTTGTACATAAATGGGCTAAACGTCATATATAAGTATGTGGGGAGACAACAGATATGCTTGTGAATCTAGGCTCTCTCTGCGCATGAGCCAGTCTGTTCATCTGCTCATTTAGGAGCATGCACATACTTTTTGTTCTGTGGTGCCCTAGCTCTGCCAGACCTCAGTAAGTGTCGAAGTTAATAAAGATAATCTATTAGAAGTCTATGTTTGCTTTTTTTTAATGAGTTAGTTGGGTGCTCGTTTTTCTTTTTTCTTTCTTTTTTTTTTTTTATTTCTTAAAGATTTCTACCTCTTCCCGGCCACCGCCTCCCATTTCCCTCCCCCTCCCCCGATCAAGTCCTCCTCCCTCGTCAGCCCAAAGAGCAATCAGGGGTCCCTGCCCTGTGGGAAGTCCAAGGACCACTCACCTCCATCCAGGTCTAGTAAGGTGAGCATCCAAACTGCCTAGGCTCCCACAAAGCCAGTATGTGCAGTAGGATCAAAAACCCATTGCCATTGTTCTTGAGTTCTCAGTAGTCCTCATTGTCCGTTATGTTCAGTGAGTCTGGTTTTATCCTATGCTTTTTCAGACCCAGGCCAGCTGGCCTTGGTGAGTTCCCGATAGAACATCCCCATTGTCTCAGTGTGTGGGTGCACCCCTCGCGGTCCCGAGTTCCTTGCTCGTGCTCTCTCTCCTTTTGCTCCTCATTTGGACCTTGATATTTCAATCCGTTGCTCCAATACACCCCAAACACTGGATTGGAGAAAGAACCCTGAGCAGGATACACTATACTGTGCGGTCATCCTGGCTCTGTTCTCAGTCCAGCAGTGCAAGGATATGTATGGTACCCAGAGACAAGAAATGCTGACGAGATTAGGATTTGTCACAGGACTGGACATAACTGTCGTTTTCCTGTGATGGGACAGCATCTTGCTACCTGCCATGGGTGTTCTTTAATGGTGCAAATGGCAGCAGCACTCTTATTCCTTCTGGGATTATGAGAGCAGATCACATTAATGACTTCCACTCAAGCAGTTAAATACTGCAGACAAATGAGTAGGTAGCTGCTTCCCCTGTGAGAAGTCCAAAAAGTTGCTTTAGGAAGTGTTAGTCATTAAGGAACTCCCAAGTCAGGATTCCTTGAGAATGAGAGGAATCCTAAAGTCCAGAGCAGTTTTAGACTCCAGGCTGAATCCCATGTGCTACTTTTGACAGGCACTCTGAGCCTCCTTAATGGCACTCATCTGATGAGAGTTTTATATGCTGTCAGTGACCACTGTGACTGTGTGTGTCTGCAGAAGGGTAATGTGTTTTAATTGCTATTTTGAGGGAGGATGCTTGGGGCATGAAGGAAAGGAGCTATTTTATGAAGAATAGTTGAGTTGACAGAGGCAGAAAGCAAAGTAGATACCCATAAAGGGTGGGGTAGAACTCTCAACACAACAGTGTGATGATTCCCCAAGCGTTTTATACTGAAACATGGATGGATATCACTGGCTTTCCTTTCCTTCCTCCCTCCCTCCCTCCCTCCCTCCCTCCCTCCCTCCCTCCCTCCCTCCCTCCCTCCCTCCTTTCTTCTTTCTTTCTTTCTTTCTTTCTTTCTTTCTTTCTTTCTTTCTTTCTTTCCTTCTTTCTTTCTTTTCTCTACCTGTATTTGTGTATGCTGTGGATTTTCTCTGATAATAGCAGGGGAAATGGTGTGCAGGTTAGGCTTTATTTTCTAAGTCAACTTGACACGAGCTAAAGATGTAGAGGAGGGTTGAATTTCAATTGAAGAACTGCTCCTTTCAAACTGGTCTGTGGGCATGCGTGTGGGGCATTTTCTTGATTAATGACTGATGCGGGGGGGAACCAACCCATGGAGGACAGCGCCATACCTGGACAAATGGTCCTAAGTTGTATATATATATATATAAAAAAAGCTGAGTAAGCCAATAAATAGCATTTTTCCATGGCCTCTGCTTCAGTTTCTACATCCAGGTTCTTGTCTCAAGTTCTTGTCCTTCCTTCCTTCCCTTTACAATGGACTTGAAATTGTAAGATGAAATAAGTAAATTCCTCACCAAGTTGATTTTGGTTATACTATTTATTACAGTACTAGGAAAGCAATAACTCATGGTGTCTAACTTTGCTTATGTCTCTAATGTAACAAATGAGAGAAGACTACAAATTCTAGGAACAATTTCTTTGTGCAACCCTCATCCTACCAGCGTCAATCTGTGTTAAGTCATGAGCAAATAAGCACGATGTCACATTTGTGTCCTTGGGAAGTTTCTATCTCTAGCTGTAGAAGACATGGTGCCTGTTAAGGCACATAATGAATATAGCTTATGATCTTGTCTGCAATATCTGCACGCTGTGTGTAATAGCTCAGACTGAGCAGGAGCAGATCTGTGAGCCAGGCCTTCCTCACCAGATTCCCACATCAGTTTCCTTGTTGATCAAATGGAAGGCAAGGTAATTTTTTAAGCCTTGTGCTTTAGCTCGCAAAACCACAGGGACAAGGCCACTTTTACTTTTTGTTCTTGACCTCTGCTTCTCTGATTGGTGATGCAAGCTCTTGCAAGTAGAATTCGTTTATTTGTTTTTCATTCTCAATTATATGGTTCAAACCTTAACTGGTATTTAGGAAAATAAGCCATATTTTTTCGGGGCACCAGTCCCCCCAAGACACCTCTAGCCTGAGAAACCAATGAGGATGAAATCTAGATGGAAACCTGGGCTGTGTTTTCCAAAGTCTAAGCTTGTCCCTCAGTGCTTCGATGGGAAATTGTCTAAACATCAAGAAAAATAGCAACTGGGTCCAGTATTTCAAAATCCCACTTTAACAAAAGTGAGAATTTGCTACTATCTCTATGAAAATGCCATATTCATTAAAATATTAAACTAAAATGTGTATAATGATATATAATTGAAATTTGCTGTTTATTTTGCCATGCTTTAAATACATTTGAGTCTTTCGACTCCAACAACCTCTTCAGTTTTTAGAATTAGTTTTTTGTTAATTTTCGAAAGACTTCATAAGTTAGAAAGTTCTCGAGGGTGGTAAAGGCAATGAATGTCTTTAAGACTTAAGACAGTATGTGAAGAAACTCAAAGGTAATACCTAAGTCCCCTTCAATGAAAGACTCCATGACTGCGCAGTGCCAGATAAGGCAGGGATAAAGTTGTAAAATGCAGTTCAGGGACCAAAGAGGAATAGCATCCAGATGCAGCTGTTGACTGAGGTTTCTGTCCCACCAGGTCCCATAGCTGTTCGGTCCCAAAGAAATACACAAAAGTCTACAGTAATTATAAACTAGTAGGTTAGGCTTCTTATTAACTCTTATAACTTATATTAGTCCATAATTCTTATCTGTGTTAACCACGAGGCTTGCTACATTTTTGGTGAGGCAGTCACATCTTGCTTGCTCTGTGTCTGGCTTTTTCTGTGTCTGGGTGGGGACTGCAGACTGAGCTTCCCTCTTCCCAGAATTCTCATTGCCCTGCCTCTACTTCCTGCCTGGTTACCCTGCCTGTACTTCCTGCTTGTCTACTGGCCAATAAGCATTTATTTAAAATACAAGTGACAGGGTACAGACCCTGTCCCATAGCATGCAGCTGTTACTGTGTGACAAACATTTGTTTAAATTTAAAGAATAAAGTTTTATTGGGGCAAAGAAATAAAATCTAAAATACAAGTTTAAGCTTGTTTGAGTACTTAGCCTCTGGCTTCATGAAACTTTAACTATGTCTTCTTCATGCCCATCGTTTTCACTTGAAGGGCAATATGGTTGGTAATCAATAGAGATGAAGAAATCTCATACTTTGAATCAGTGTTCAAAAGAGTTGCTATAATGTGAATGATATGAAGGTCATATGTTATTTATTGCTGCAGCTTCATTTTAAATCTCATGTGTGTGTGTGTGTGTGTGTGTGTGTGTGTAACTGTGTGTATACTTGCAGGCAAACTTTTATAAATAATTATCAGATGGTGCTGGCATAACTGGATAGCAACATGTAGAAGAATGAAAATAGACCCTTATCTATCATCATGCACAAAACTCAAGTCCAAATGGATCAAAGACTTCAACATAAAGCCATCCATACTGAACCTTATAGGACAGAAAGTGGGAAGTACACTTGAACGCATTGGCACGGGAGACCACTTCCTAAATATAACCCCATCAGCACAGACACTGAGAGAAAAAATTAATTAAGGGACCTCCTGAAACTGAGAAGCTTCTGTAAAGCAAAGGATATAGTCAACAAGACAAAACGACAGCCTACAGAATGGGAAAAAAATCTTCACTAACCCCACATCAGACAGAGGTCTGATCTCCAAAATATATAAAGAACTCAAGAAATTGGTCATCAAAAGAATAATCCAACAAAAAAAATGGAGTACAGACCTAAATAGAGAACTCTCAACAGAGGAATCTAAAATGACTAAGAGACACTTAAGGAAATGCTCAGCATCCTTAGTCATCAGAGAAATGCAAATCAACACAACTCTGAGATTCCATCTTATACCTGTAAGAATGGCCAAGATCAAAAAGACCGATGACAACTTTTGCTGGAGAGGTTGTGGGGTAACGGGAACACTTCTGCATTACTGGTGGGAATGCAAACTGGTACAGCCCATTTGGATGTCAGTGTGGCGATTTCTCAGAAAATTAGGAAACAACCTTTCTCAAGACCTAGTGTTACCACTTTTGGGTATATATCCAAAGGATGCTCAATTGTGCCACAAGGACATGGGATCAACTATGTTCATAACAGCATTGTTTGTCACAGCCAGAACCTGGAAACAACCTAAATGCTCCTGGACCAAAGAATGGACAAAGTTAAATTTAAGAATATTTTAGTAATATAGCATTAGGTAGCATAAAGACCACCAGATTATATTAAGGGACAAAATATTCCCAAAAATTAGCAGCAGCTAATATGAATTTCTTATTAGCACAAAGATAAATAAAGTCATAACGACAATAACAATAATAGTAATAATAGGCTATTAATAATAGATTCTCCTCAAGATGGAAAGGTCATTTTTATTCATAGACTGTAACAGAGTCTCTGTATGCATGCACAAGTATATATGTATATTTATATCTACTATGTATGTTGCATATGCATGAGTGTATACATATATAAAGCAAATGTATGTGTATGCATAAAGTATGCTATAAATACATTATGTAGCTACATATGTATACTTGTAGAAAGAGTGAGCATGAGAAGGAAAAAAGGAAAGAAAGAAATAACATATTCTACATAACACCTTTTTTAGAAAAAGGAATTCCTTATTTTTATTTTTTGGTGCATTTGCTTGCTATTTTATTTTGGAAAAAATCATAGCAAAATTAGCATACTTACTTTAAAATATATTTAATTTATAATAGTTTAAAGTTTACCCATATTTTCTTTTTCCCTTTTATTGAAAATAGATTTTTCTCACATAATATATCCTTATTACTGCTTCCTTCTCTCTAAATGATGGAGGTGGGTCTTGTATTTATCTGTTGCTTTCATTGGTTAATTAATAAAGAAACTGCCAAGGCCCATTTGATAGGCCAACCCTTATATGGGTGGAGTAAACAGAATAGAATGCTGGGAGAAAGAAGCGGAGTCAGTGAGTTGCCATGATTCTCTCACTCCAGACAGACGCAGGTTAAGATCTTTCCTGGTAAGCCAGCACGTGGTGCTACACAAAATATTAGAAATGGGTTAGATCAGCCAGGCGGTGGTGGCGCACACCTTTAATCCCAGCACTCGGGAGGCAGAGGCAGGTGGATCTCTGTGAGTTCGAGACCAGCCTGGTCTACAGAGCTAGTTCCAGGACAGGCTCCAAAGCCACAGAGAAACCCTGTTTCAAAAAACCAAAAAAAAAAAAAAAAAAAAGAAAAAAAGAAATGGGTTAGATCAATATGTAAGAGCTAGCCAATAAGAGGCTGGAACTAATGGGCCAGGCAGTGATTAAAAGAATATAGTTTCTGTGTAATTATTTCTGGTAAAGCCATGCGGGCAGCTGGGTGCGGGGGACACAGCCCCGCCGCTCTTATTACAACACTATTCCTCCCAGTTCCTCCCACTCTCCCTTCCAATATGGACCCACTTTCTGTTTCTCTTTAGAAAAAGCTTCTAAGAGATAATCAGAAAATACAGTAAAATATAATATAATAGGATAAAACAAAATCTATCACATCAAAGATGGGCAATACAAACCAACAAAAGAAAAAGAGCCCAAAAGACGGCACAAAAATCAGAGACCCGCTCATTCGCACACTCAGGAGTCCCACAAAAACACTACTCTGGAAGCCATAACATATATGCTGAGGACCTGGTGCAGATCTATGCAGGTCCTGTGCTGCTAACTCAGTCTCTGTGAGTTCATATGAGTTTTCTTGATTTACAGGGCCTGTTTTTAGGTGTTCTCCATTTCATCTGGCTTCCATGGCCTTCCTGCCACTTCTTCTGTGTCCTGGGTTTCCTGAGCTTTGAGGAGTGAGATTTGATGGAGACCTCCCATTAGGACTGAATGTCCCAAGGTCTCTCTCTTTCAGCACAATGCCTGGTTGTGGCTCTGTATTTGTTTCTGTCTGCTGCAGAAGGAAGCTTCTCTGATGACCACTGAACAAGACAGAATATTATTAAGAGTCAGTTTATTAGTACTTTGGTGTTGCTGTCGTTAAAACCAGTAGTAGATGGCCTAGGTCCCTGGGCTTTCTAGTCTATGGTTCTTGGTCACCCAAATCAGTGTCAGGTATGGCTTCCATCTCATGGAGTGGGCCTTGTGTCAGTTCACTTATTATTTGGTTACCTCCACAAGCTTTGTACCACCATTGTCTTAGCATTCTTGCAGGCAGGATACTATTGGAGATCAAAGGGTTTCTGCATGACTTGGTGTTTATGTTTCTCTTTTAAGTGTGCAGAGCACCTTCCTGTGCCAAAGATTCTAGAAAATAGAGGTAAAGACTATGTAGCTACCAACTTGACTTATCCATTTCAATGGGTTCTGTGGGTATTGTCTTTAGCAATGGGGTCTTGCTGTCAGTTTTTAGAGAGCAACATATTATCTTGGAAATAGCCTGGCTTGTTTGGAAATTTCTTTTGGCTAACAACTCAGTTAAATATAATGCAATTCCAGGACTGGGAGCTTCATTTGGTGACAAGAGATGGCAAGTTGGGATTATGTCCATTATTTGGTGATTTCATTTAAAATCACCTTCATACATGTATATACTTCAGGAAGTTTCTACTATATTAGGTCTCCATACTACCCCATAATTTTAGTTGTCTCTTCCCTTATTCCTTCTTCAACTGATTACCCACTACTTCTTCCCACTTGATCCTTCAGTTACAGCCCCCATCCATCCATAACTATTTCCTTTTCTTAATGAAATTTATCTGTATCAGCTAGTTCATTATTATATACCTACTTTCTGTGGCTCTATGGATTACAGCTTAGTTAACATTGACTTAACAGCTAATATCTGCATATAAGCTAATATATACCATGTTTGTTTTTCTGGGTTAGGAATACCTCACTCAGGGTGATTTTTTTTTTCAAATTCCATCCATTTGCCCACAAATTTCATGGTGTCATTTTTTTAATGTTGGAGAATAGTTCATTGTATAAATAGACCTCACACTTTCTATTCTTCTGCTGAGGGGCATCTAGGTTTCCAGATTCTGGCTATGATGATTAAAGCTGCATCTCAACATGCTTAAGCTTTTATCTTTGTTGTAGGGTGAAGTGTCTTTGGATATATGCCCAAAAGTGAAATAGCTGGATCTTAAGGTAGACAATTCCCATGGAGCTGCCCCACTGAATTCCATAGTGGCCATATAGGTTTGCACTCACCAGCAGTGGATGAATGTTCCCTTACTCCACATCCTTGCCACCATGAACTGTTACTTGTTTTATTAATCTTAGCCAGTCTAACAGGTGTAAGAGGAAGGCTCAACATAGTTTTGATTTGCATTTTCCTGATCATTAAGGATGTCTAACAAAGTATTTCCTAGCCATTAAGTTTTCTCTTTGTGAATTCTCTGTTTAGATCTGTACTCCATTTTAATTGGATTATTTGTTTTCTTTTCTTCTTTTTTTCTTTTTTGATATGTTGAGGCAGGGTTTCTCTGTGTAGCTTTGGTGCCTGTCCTAAAACTAGCTCTTGTAGACCAGGCTGGACCTCAGACTCACAGAGATATGCCTGTCTCTGCCTCCTGAGTGCTGGGATTAAAGATGTGTGCCACCAATGCCCAACCAATTATTTGTTTTCTTGATACATAGTTTCTTGAGTTCTTTATATATTTTAGATATTATTTCTTTATTGGATGTGTAGTTGCTAAAAATCTTTTCCCATTCTGTAGGTTTCTGCTTGGTCCAAATGATGGTGACTTTGACTGTCACCATTTGTTGAATATGCTGTTTTATCCAAGTATGTATTTTTGGCTTCTTTATATAAAAATATTAGGTATCCATAGGTGTAGACAGAAGTTTCTCTCCTGTCAGGTCCCACAGCTGTTCAGTCCCAAAGAAACACAAAGAGGCTTATGTTAATTATACACTGTTTGACATATTATCTCAGGCTTATTATTGACTAGCTCTTATAACTTAAATTGACCCATAATTCTTATCTAAGTTTAGTCACATGGCTCAGTACCTTTTCTCAGTGCAGCATTTTTGACTTGCTTCCTCTGTGTCTGATTGACAACTACAGACTGATCCTTTCCTCATCCCAAAATTCTTCTAGTCTGGTCACTCCACCTATACTTCCTGCCTGGCTACTGACCAATCTGTGTTTTATTAAACCAATACAAGTGACAAATCTTTACAGGGTTCAAGAGCATTATCCCCTACCACATAGGTGTGTGTGTGTGTGCTTGTGTGTGTGTTAGGGTACGAAAGAAGACATCAAGGAAAGACCAATATTCATGTATACAATAACAAGAACATTTTATTAATACCAACATTGGAGTGGCACTTGGCTACCCCTAAGAAACTTCTTTTAAATGGAGTTCGGGGAATTTCAGGAAGGAAGGATTAGTTTGATTGGTAGAGGAAAAATTAGTCTGGATCTGATTGGTGGGAGGTCCTAGTTGCAGTGTAAGGAAATCTTTAGTTATCAGGAGACTAGAGGACACTTAATGAGCCATCAAAGGGCCTTTGGGGCCCGCTGACTCTCAAAGGGGCCATGGGGTGCCTGCTGATCAAACAGAAGGCTGTAGTATGCTTGCTGGTTAATTACTCCTAAGTTGTGGTTTTCCTGAGGACCATCTGTTTAGCTCCATCTCATTTTAATGAACCAGAACTAAGGCCTGGTCTCTGTCAGGCTGTTAGGAGAGCCTCTCTTGGCTCTGATCTGCAGCCTCCAGCCCTCTCGTGTGAATATATGTCTGGGATTTTAATTTTATTCCGTTGATTATCATGTCTGTTTTTGTTCCAATACCATGCAGTTTTTATTACTATAGCTTTTTAGTATAACTCGGTATCAGAAATGATACTTTGACTTCTTACTTTTCAATTTGCATCTGCTTTATCTCCTTGAGTTGTCCTATTGCTCTAGTTAAGACTTCAAGTGGTCAGTATGGAGAGAGTGAACAACCTTGTCTTTTTCCTAATTTAGTGGAATTTCTTTGATTTTCTCTCTGTTTAAATTGATGTTGTCTTTTGCTGGGAAGGATGCTGAGTAAGGGGAATTCTGCTTCATTGCTGGTAAAAATACAAACTTGTATAACAACTTTGGAAATCAATATAACAGTTTCTCAGAAAACTGGAAATCAACCTGCCTCAAGACCCAGCAATACCATTCTTGGGGATATACCCCAATTATGCTCAATAATATTAAAAGGACATTAGCTCAACTATGTTCCTATTAGCATTATATTATAGTCAGAACCTTGAAACAACCTAGATGCCCCTTAACCAAAAATTGGATGAAGAAAATGTGATACATTTACATAGTGAAATATTACTAGGCAGCAAAAAGCAATGACATCTTGAAATTCACAAGCAAATGGATGAAACTAGGAAAAATAATCCTGGTTGAGGTAATCCAGACCCAGAAAAATGAATATGGTATGTACTCATTCATAAGTGTATACTAGGTACAAAGCAAAGGAAAATGAACCTATAGTCCATGATTCCAGAGAAGCTAAGTAACAAGGAGAACTCTAAGAGAAATATACATAGATCCCCTCTGGGAAGAGGAAATAGACAAGATCTTCTGACAAAATTGGGAGCATGGG